>NW_011888846.1:573976-623356 GCF_000151845.1 Pteropus vampyrus | reverse complement strand
GTAGGAATTCAATTGCAAAGAAATGGGAGTATTTTGTGGGTAGGGCTAAACCTTCCAAGCTGAAGAAATAAACTCAGAAATATGAAAGTGGTATTTGAAGACGTGAAAATAGTTCAGTAGTATTAAGCACAGCATGTATTGAGAGAAGGGACATGTGACATTAGAAAGCTAGATTGAGACCAAAGTAACCGGAAGAAGATCTTGAGTGAATGATTAAGGAATTCGTATCGATTAAATGGCAATAAAGATTCATGGGGGTTCATTGGAACAGAAGTAGCAAAGATACCTATTACATGGATTTTAAAAATATTACTTTGGCAGAAATAGCAAGATAATATGGGGAGTCAGAGACTCAGAGACTGGAGACAGAAATAATAGTTGGAAAGTTGTAGATTTTTGGACAAGTGATATTAAAGGCCTAAAGTAAACAGTGGAAGTAGTTATATAAGGGAAGATACAGATTAAAAAAACAGTGAAGATAAGGAATTAGACTTCTAGAACAGTGGAGTAAGAACCTCACAAATTGTCTCCCATAAAAACAATGATAAAACCGGAAAAACTTGTCTCAAAAATTTAAAACTCTGTAATTATCATGTTATCCAAATTTTCAGCTTAAAAATATATGATACATTACCTTCCCTCCCCCTCCAAAAAAAACACAGAAAAGTACGGCCCACATACAGCAGGAAAAAAGCAATCATTACAAATGGTCTCTGATGCGATTCAGATATTGGACTCACCAAGGACTTCCAAGCAATATGTTCAAGAAACTAAAGGAAACCATGTTTAGAAAATTAAAGTATGATAACAATGACTCATCAAAAGAAAATATCTATAATGAGGTAGAAGTTGTAAAATAGAACCAAAATCTGGAGTTTAAAAGTATGATAACTGAAATAAAAAATTTACTAGAATCAATAGCAGATTTGAGTTGGTAGAAGAATTAGTGAACCTGAAAATAACTAGATAGACATTATCCAGTCTGAAAGAAAAAAAGAATAAACATCAACAGAACCTCAGAGACCTGAGAGACACCATCAAGTACACCAAGATGAAAATGGAAGCCTCAGGAAAGGAAAGAAAGATAAAGGGGTGGGGAAAAAATTTGAATATGGAATGGTTGACTACTTCCCAAATTTGATTAAAACTAGAGATCAAAACATACAAGAAGCTTAGTGAATTCCAAGTAAGATAAACTTAAAGAGATCCACACTTAGATACACCGTAGTTAAACTGTTGAATGACAAAGAGAAAAATCTTAATGCTGCAAGAGAAAAATGACTTATTATATTGAAGAGAATGACAACAAGATTAAAATGTACATCAGAAATAATGGAGACCAAAGGTGGTAGGATGATATATTTAAACTAAACACAAGAGAAGTTAAAGGAAGTAAGCATTAAATATTAGAGTGGAAATCAATAAAAGGAAGAGGAAAATAGAGAAAATCCAAGTTTCATGTAAAGATCAACAAAATTGATAAACCATTAACTATCCTGACCAACGAGGATAAATGAAATGACACAGATCAGTCAAATCTGGATTGAAAGAGAGAACAAATAAGATTGTAAGTAAATGTAAGGAACAAATTAGATGACTTAGGTAAAATAGGTAAATTTCTAGAAATATCCATGTTTCTGAAGTTGACTCAAAAAGTAGATAATATGAATAAATCTATAACAAGAGAAGAAATTGAATTAGCAATTTAAAATCATCTCACAGAGAAAAGTCTAGACACAGATGGCTTCACTGGAGAAATCTATGGAATATTTAAAGGATAAATAAATAGTCCATGAACTCTTTGAGGAAATAGAAGAAAAAGGAATACTTGCCAACTCATTCTATGAGGCCAGCCAGTATTACCCTGGTCCCAAAGCCAAACAAAGATATTATAAGAAAACTACAGGTCAATATTCCTTTCAAATTTAGACATAAAAATCCTCAATGAAATATTAGCAAACTAAATCTAGCAACATATAAAAAAGGATTATAGAGCATGTCCAAGTAGGATTTATCC
Organism: Pteropus vampyrus; assembly: GCF_000151845.1. Classification (NCBI taxonomy): domain Eukaryota; kingdom Metazoa; phylum Chordata; class Mammalia; order Chiroptera; family Pteropodidae; genus Pteropus; species Pteropus vampyrus. The sequence continues at coordinate 621,339 of NW_011888846.1, read as the reverse complement.
CGGGAGTGTAAGATTGATTTAATATCCAAAAATTAATGAATATAATATGCCATATTAATGAAGTAAGGGGGGAAACTTCAATTATCTCAATATAAAATTCAGCTCCCATTTAGGATTAAAAAATTCTTAATAAAATTAGAGTAGAAGGGAACTATTTCTTACTGGTTACAGACCTCTATAAAAAAAAACCTGTAGCTAGTATCATACTTAATGAAATTGGTATATAAAGGAGGAAGAACGAGTTGTACAATTTGTAGGTGTACATGGAGAGGTTTAAATAGTAACTATGACATCAAGATGAGGTTCAATGGGTAGTTGAAATTTTGAGGTGGAGCTCATGGGAACTGGAAAGATAGTTTTACCATATCAATGAAAATTGAAACTGCAGAGGAGGCAGAGATTACTCAGGGGAAGAAAAGTCATAAGACAAAAGTAAAGAGAATTGAGGGTGAACCATTAGGGGCACCTATATTTAGAGAACAGTGAAAGAAGAAATCAGTAAAGGAAATTTAGAAATATTGATCAATAATTGCTGATCACACACATTCTGCCTCACTGAAAGACTGCCAATTAGGGATTGTTTTGAATCCATAATAGAAAAAGAGTTTCCTTGGGGGCGGGGGGGAAACCTTTAAATACCTCTCCTCCTCTTCCATTGGGGTTGTCAAATGATTGGACCAAGCTTATGATGGATATATAAAAGTTTATCTCCAAGGAAATAGAGCAACCAATTTATTCACCCTGATCTTCACACAGCCTAGGAGAAGCCCTTCCCCATTCCTTAATAGGAGCAGAATCCAGGGATCACCATCTCATTCTCTCCACCAATGATGCTTTCTTGTTTTCCAGAAACTTGGCAGAAGTCATCCTAAATACACAGCACTTGGAGTTCTTCAAGGAGTTCCTCAAAGAACGGAAAGCTGATAGCCCATTGCAATTCCTGATAGCCTTACAGCAGATTGGCACGGAGACAAATGATAAGATTTACAAGTCTCTCTTTGAAAATATAATCAAGACTTTTTTCCATGGCAGAGTCCCCCCTGGTATGCATCTTCTTCTCCTGATACTGTTTGCTTCTCTCTTTAGTATCTTAAGAGTCTGGGAAAGAGCCTGTCTAATGTGAGCCCCGCTGAGGGAGCAGAACGGAACAATGGCCACATGGGGCAGTATTGAGACAATGATTAAGAAGGAGTGAAAGCCGAGAACAATAATGAATCCAAAATACATTACTGGTAAAAGAAGCCAAGTGCAAGACACTTGCACTTATATGTGAAATATGTCCTCTCACTTAACTTTGGTCAACTCTGAAAACAAGATTTTATTTACTCTCTATAAGGTACAGATAAATAGCTCTATTTTACTGATGAGGAAGGTGAACCAGAGAAGCTAACTAACTTATCCAGTTGGTGGAACTTGAATTCAAACTCAAGTCATTTGACCTTCAAATCAAATAGACTGGAGTTAGATCAAAGGCAAGAGTTATAAAGAGCATCGTACCTACAGGTTATAAAGAGCATCGCACCAGGGAGGAGAGCTGTCTCCTGCAAATCCTCATAAATTTCATCTTGTTTTTTTGCCTAAGGCGGGAGGGTAAATCTGACCTATGTAAATTCATCTTGACCAGAAGCAGAAGTTGTAAGTGAACTGTTGACCTATAAGTCTAAAGGGAAATAAAAGGGGGGTGAGCGTGATCCCATCCTTGAGGTAAACAAATCTATAGCAAAGTAAAGAAGACATGCCCCCTGTTTTGGCATAGAGAAAGAGATGGATTTGTTTTTTGCTCGTGGTAAACCAAGATAAGGTTATAGATTTTATAAAAATTTTTAAAAAGAGTAAAATTGGCAAAACTTTACTTGTAAGAAATATTTTACTTAAGTCTCAGGATATCGAGTTGTATACATTGTTTTGAATCAGCTGGAAGACAAAGAATAGTATGCAGATCTTGTCCTTGAAAAGTTTTCAAGTCTTATTAATGAACACGATTGTCTTTGAACACCTGGGGAGTCATATTGTCTTTATAATACTTATTGGTAATCTCGGATTCCCCATCTGCCTCAGCAATTTAACTTCAATCCTTTATTCTTCTGCTCCCTTCCGAAACCAAAAACTTCAAACTAGCAGCAGAAATGAGTCTCTTAAACATTTCTTCCCCTTACTCACTTATCTTTGAAATTCAAGAGGAACTAAACAAGGATATATTTGCTCTATAAATACAAATAACATTCCAAAGATGTTTTCAAGATTTTCACACAGTTTGTAAAGAGCTCAGAGACGAACCAGATTGAGAATGAGGAACTGTAAGACTCTAAAAATGAAAACAAAACAAAACAAAACAAAAAAAAACAGCTGCCTAAAAATGGTAGACAAAGAAATGATGGCTTTTTTTTCTTTCTCTTGCATTTCTTAGAAGAAATGCTGCAGTGCAATAATCCCCTCATCAAAGAAATCCGTCACATGAGTCATGTCAGCACAACCTCCTTACTTATTCTCCAGAGCTGTGTCATGAAATCTCTGGAGGAAAAGTGGTAAGTATTGCCCAGCGAAGGCAGCAGGCCCTTCTGGAGCTTCTCATTGGCCCTCGAAAGCCACAATGTGCAAGGAGGCTCACAATCCATCCACAAAGTTCATGACCAGAGCCTCCCTACAAAGAAAAGCCTTATCTTGAACCCTCTTACCTACCCACCTACCTACCTACCTGCACACACACACACACACACACACACACACACACACACACACTCCTGTTCATTTGCCTGAATAAGGAACAATACAGTATTGGTCCAGGAAGGATGGGCTGACATCAGCAGAGGACTGAAATGGTAAACGTACTCTTGAGTACCTCACCATCCCCCAATTCCCACTTCGACTTCCTCCAGAAGCTGAGATAGATAGGTTTGCCTTGACTGTTACCCTTTATGTGCCAAGCTTTTTCCTTCTTTGATATTCTTGGTGTCCCTCTGGCAGGTTTAAGGATTACCAAGAGCTGTTCCCACCTTTTTCTCAGGAGGTGCAACCTGAAGTACAAACTGTGCGTAGGAAGCCCTCAAAGATGCCCACGACGTACCTTCAGGAATCCCAGGTCAGTGAGGAAAATCGTGAAGACTGGACATTGTTTGGAGACAAGAAAACTTCTGCCTAGGCATTGTCAGCCATGCAAAAGAGTTTCACTGTTAGCTTATTTAATCACCAAAACAATTACCCTTTGGGGTAGGTTTTTCAAACCCTGTTTTGCAGAGGAGGAATCTGAGTCTCAGAGAAATCGTTACAGTAGGAATTTAAGGAAGTCCCTCTCTTCACTATCTGTGTGGTACAAGGACTCACGGAGAGCAAAATGTCAGTGTTTCTTCCTGCTGAAAGTTAGTTTGGAGGATATCCATTGGCCACGAAGCTAAATAGTTTTGATAATCCTCATCGCGCCTAAATTAAACTAACCTACATGGCCAGTCACAGGCAAATGGGACACTTTAGTCCTCCACTTACCTGGCTGAGCCTCTTACCAAATGACAAAGGGCAGGCCTGGACAAGTGTTCTGCAGACAAACAGCTCCCAGAGAGGAAGGGCAAAGGGCTGAGAGCAGACCACACCTGTTTCCTTCTTCCGAACTCATTCTTTCTCCCATGATAAGAAAGAAAGAAAAGGGAAGAAAGAGAAAACAGATATTATTATTCAAGAAAGTCTTTTCATATGGCTTGAGGAAAAATGCATGCTTCTCTTAAATAATTACTTGCTCAGCGTATTGTAGCGTTAGTTTGTACCTGAAAAATTTGAGGCCAGCTCTGAGTCCAAAGATCATGCTAAGATATTTCTGAAAATAATGCCTGTGCCCACTGATTCAGTACTCCAGAAATGAAATGGGCTGCTCCAACCTCTTCTTCTTTTTATTTCCTCCATATACAAATGAACTCCGTGTCAGGGTACTACAAGTGATCATGTAGGATATTTAAAAGAATACTGCACCCAGAACCAGGACGCTTTGTTTTAATGTCAGGTCTTTCTGTTGTTCTTAGATAAGAAAGGATTAAAAAAAAAAAAAAAGTACATAATGCCTACTTGGTGCCCAGCACTGCATTAGGGTTTTCATATATCATCACCAACCCTCGCCACAACCTTGAAGGCTGTCGTCGCTGCCTTACACGTGAAGACACTGAGACACAGGTTAAGTTGACCCAAATAACACAATTAGGGCGAAGTTAGGCTGCAGACTCAACGTTTCTGATCCTAAATCCGGGTTTTTTGTACTTCACCCCCGGATCTCTCAAACCATGCTTACATTGAGGTTCCCTCTCTGTAGAATGAGACAACTAAACTAGTTGATCAACAAGGTTCTTTCTGGCTCTCAATGTCAACTTCTCAAAGGGTAAATGAACTAGAGAATGGTCACTGGTATCTGTGAAGAAATGGATGAAGAAACTTATAAAATGCATGTATGTGTGTACACATGCACACACATGTACATATAATTATATGTTTCTTTTTTTAATACTTAGAAGTGGTTTTACTAGTTTATTTATTTCTTCGACATTTCAAAATCTGCCTGAGCCATTTTTCCCTTCTCGTGAGTCATGCTCATCTCTGCTCTGTTTCTACCTGTTTTTAGCTCTCACATTTCCTCTCCCAATCCCAGCATCTCAAATCTTCACTATCGAAAGACTAGTAGAAGGATCTTTGCCAATGGCCCCAGACACGCCTGATTGAAGCTGGAATCTTCCACTCTCATACACAGCTGCTTTCACCCCCACCCCTACCCTCATATACAGCTGCTTAATCTGGGGAAGGTTATATGAGTCCTCTGACCTGAGTTTACTCACCTTTAAATTGGAGCTAAAAATTATTCCTTGTACAGAAGATGTTATGAGGATTCAATGTAACAAATGTCAAATTTCAGGCACATAGTAGATGCTCGGTGGACAGCGGCCATACTAATGACTATGACATGCCCTTCTCTCTTTCTCCAGAAGAGATGCTGGCTGAAAATGATCGGCTTAATCAGGAGCTTTTGCAAGTATCGCAGATTTATGTCTGACATCAATAAGCGCCAGGAATTTGAAGAATATCTTCACCTGGAAGTACAGAACCACAAGGAAAGTGAGTCACTTGTCTGTTTACTCCCCTTCCCTGTCAATATTTCAGTCACAGGGATTAGCCCAGATATGAAGCTGCAGAGCTATTGCTTTGTGTCATGCCTGTGTTAGCCTAGGGTCTAGCAAGAACCCAAGATCCTGGGTGTAAAGCCAAGCCCAGGCCTGCACAGAGGGGATATGGCCCCAGTGGCTTCCGCTCAGGGAGCCGGAAAGCGTGGAGAATGACTGATCTGGAGCACGACAAGATCTCACATTTTACAAAACTATTTCCTTATGTTGTTTGTTCATAGCAGAGATTCATTCATTCATTCATTCATTCATTCAACGCACCTTTTGAGAATGTGGCGGGCACTTTGCGGGGTGCTAGGGATACAGTAGTGAACCTGCAGCATAGCGTCTGCCCTCAAGGCACCTAAAGTTTTGAGGGCAAGATGGAAAATAAGAGCCGTAGATGTTAGAGCCAGATTGCCCGAGTTTCGAATCTCCCACTTCTAACAGAAGAACCCTGTGATAGTGACTTCGTACCTCAGTTTCTTCATTTATAGAATCGAAATACTAATTATGCCTATGCCACAGGGTTGTTGTGAGGATTAAGTGAGTTAATACATATAAAGCTCCTTAGAACTATTCTCGGTAATAGTAAGTGCTATAAAAAGGTTAGCCAGTATTTTTTAACTTATATAATCGCGAAGCATGATCCCAATGATAATTGTAGGGAGACCCTAATTAGTCAAGGGAGAGGATCAGAGAAGACTTCTCCCAGAAAATGACATAAAGTTGAGTTTTCAGGGATGAGCAAATTAGGCAGGCAAAATAGTAGGGGAGCAATTTCTGGGTCTGCATAAAATCCTAAAATAAAGAAACTGTAGATTCAGGTGGACTAGAGCTTAATGAGATGAGGCAAGTGTCTGAGATAAGCCTGAACTGATTGATAGTGACAAATCTCATCTCTCTTGATGACTTTTGAGTCATTCCAACTCTCATTTTATCAAACAACTGCAAAATATAACGTATTTTGCAATTGTGTGCTTCTATGAAATAAATTTCTTAAAATGGAAGTAGTGGGTAAATGGTTAAAAGCAGTTCAATATTGACCTTCTAAAAACATTGCACTAATTAAACTCTTACCAACAGAATAAATGAGTGCCACGTTGTCACCAACATGGGGTATAAATACATTTTTTAAAAACTGTGAATCTGGTAGATGAAAAATAATGTACCACTTTTTTGTACACTTCTTTAGTAACTGAGCACCTTTATCCATTGGTCATGTCTAATCTTTTTTGAACTGTTTATGTCCTATTTTTCTATTATAGTTTTAATATTAGTATTTTATTTTCTAATTTGCAAAAAGGTTTTATGTGCATGTTTTATGAATTGCTTTACAACCAAACATTTTAAGAATAGTTCTAGTTCTTTGGTTTTTCCTTTTTAAATAAAACCAGCTCAAACTTTTATGCCCAGGATGTAGGAAGTCCAATTTTACCCTCCTTTGACTTCCTGCATCCCCAGCTTTACATGTGCACCCCTTCCTGCAGCTCAGAGGGAGAGGTACCTGACCAGTGGTCTGCTTTCTATCATGGTGGGCTAGCCTTTTCCAGGATTGTTATGTCCTCCAAGTAATTGACCCGTTTATCGTTATGAAAAGATCTTCTTTGTCCTTGGCAATATTCATTCCTCTGCAGTCTACTTTGCTTGATATTAAAATAGCCACTCCAGCTTTCTTTTTATTACTGTTAGCATTTGTATCTTTTTCCATTTCTTTTACTATAACCTATTTATGCCTTACATTTAAAGTGCTTTTTGTCTACGGCCATACCACCCTAAACACGCCTGAGCTCATCTACAGTGCTTTTCTTATAGCCAGCATATAGCCGGGTCTTGTTTTGGGGGAAAAAAAAAATCCAACCCGATGACCTTGGTTCAGTTGAGAGCCAATTGTTAAACATTCAGGTATTTTCTGAGCCAGTTGACAAACGTTTCATCGATAGCTTGAAAATCAACCATGGTGACAAATAATACAAATTGGGTCTCCCCATCTCCTACCAGAGAAGATTCATAAATACACCACCGCTGACAGATTTCTTGGGCGGATTTAGCACCGTCTTTTCCTAAAATCTCTGACTATCATATCAACTTCCACTGCAATTCAGACATTTGTTCCCTTCAAACTCAATCTCAGAGATAAAGAGAGACTGTAAGATAGTCGGAAGAGACCTCGTGATTCGTTCAGTGCTGGAACCCTGGGACTAGTTCAGTGTCTGGGACACGACGAGTGTGAGGTATTTATTGAATGTTGTAGTTATCCTGCCATCGAAAGGAATCCCACTTCTACCGTAGGGAGCACCACGCCCACATCAATTACCCCTGAACACATATCCACGATAAAGTGTTTGTAGAAGGAATGGTAAACTGTCGAGCTGGATTAGACAATTTTCTTAAACCCAGTCAGGCAATAAACTAGGGTCTACTGGTCAGATCCAGACCCCAGCTGCTCCTTCTCAGCCCTGAATCCCTATGAGTGCACTTCTTTGAACATATCCTAGTCAAGAAACTTTCTGAAATAACTGTCTTAGTTTTCTGAGACAGAATCTAAACCTTCTGGAAACTTCTATGCTCTCTTTTACTCATTCCTGTCTTTTTTCTACTCTAGCTTCCTACTTTCTATTTCTTAATAAGCTTCTTTTTCACTCTTTATGTTTTGGTTTTTCCTTCCTGCTGTTTTCCCAGTTTACTTCTCAATTACTTCCCTAATCACCCTTGAATAAGCATCATCAAAACCACACACTCCTTTTCAAAGGTCACCCCTGCATAGTTAGTTTCTGCAGAAATGTTAGGGATTAGCTTTTATTAGCTTATACGGTATGCTTATATTTCTATTAACAAGCACCAGGAAAACACCTTTTAATACTCATTTTTTGTTGTTGTTGTTGTTGTTGTTGTTGTTGTTATGTATGTTATCATACCACCTGAGAAGATGTCTTCTTCAGCAGTCCTTTAAGTCCGAGTGAAAGGTTGGGTCCAGTGGTGGGGAATCAGTATTTCAATAGGCCCAAAGGTGGGTTCAGAGTTTCTTTTCTTCATTTTAGTTAGGCCTGGGTCAGAGGCTTCAGGCTGAAGAGTGACTTGACCAGGCTAGATGTTAATTTCTTTTCCTTTCCCTTTCAGATTACTCTGCATCACCAAACGTATCAGGACGCCCAACCCCATGCCACTCAAATGTCCGGGGTGCAGACCAGGAGAATGGAGATATAATCCTTGCAAAGCGACGTGTGTTTGGCCATAGGGTTGTCATTGTCAACTTTGCAATCAATGATATATATTTCTTTTCTGAAATGGAGAAGTAAGTTCCCATCTCTCCTTCCCCTCATTACATCCAGGCCTTGTACCTTGGCAAATACTGGAGTGGCCTGGATGTGGCACAGTGATTTCTGAAAAATCTCACTAAATGCTGTCACTGTATCAATTCCTACCATTCTTTCCTTTGGGTCTTAAAGGCTCTTCAGTATTCTGTAGTTCCCAATATTGGAATGCACTTACTTATACTCAGGAAGCAGAGTCCTTTTTTCCTATTTTTCATTAACGTGATAGAAGTCCTTTTAAGCAGCACCACTGGACTAATAGTGCTTTAGTTAAAGCAAGGAATTATAATGATAAAGTGTGTGTGTGTGTGTGTGTAATATATTAAACAGATATTTTAAAGTTAAAAAATGTTAATATAGATTTGCTCACCTGTCAAACTTTTGATGAAAAGCCAAAGCCATTCCACTAATTAGAGGTCCACATATTTTTCTTATATATACTATTCCCAAAATGCTATCTACTAATTCAATTTTTCTCTTTTTAAAAAAAGTGGAGTGAGAATTTAAAGTTTACTGCAAAGCAACTTAATTCTTCTGGTTTTTTCCATGTTTTAAATTGCCTCGCCACACCTAACTCAATAGCTATTTTTTTTTTAAAGAAACTTGCCTTTATTGGAAAGTTTTAAAGCTTTCCACTTTTTCACAGAAATAACAAATACCTTTTCATATTTGCATTATGTTAATTTTTATAAATTGCAAATGATAGTAACAAGTACAACAGGCAAAAATATTTGGGAAGAAACATGAATAACTCTCAGTAAATGTCTGCCTCAACTAGTTGAAGAAATGTGAGCGTGTACTAGAGAAGGTACCCCCAGTGTATAGTCAGCTGCCACGGGTATCAGTCAGTGTATTTTTCGGAAGTGCCGAGCACCTGGTAACTCAGCACATCAGTCAAGGACAGTTGGTCAAGAGCTCAATGAAAGAGTTAGCCCAGTACCACGAACACTTACAGATTGCTTGATCATTCTTGGGCGCTGGATTTGCTATTGGAGATAGGAAAACCACTAACCTCTATTCTCCAAGATCCCGCAGAAATGGGAATGGCCAAAGAGACACAAATAAAGTTAGGACGCAGCATGCTAGGTGCTATGGTTACCTCTGGTCCAGGGAGTGCATTTAGGCGACTGAGTCCTCAGATGTGGTTTCTTGGACAGGTCACCTAAGCTGAGTTTTGAAGGATGAGTAGCACTTAGTGAGATTTTTTTTTAAAGTGTGCAAGAGGGATGGCAAGCGGGCAGCAAAAGGCAATACCAGTCGGAGCGAGCGGCCTCCCTTGCTGCTGCTCCGGTTTTGTGGTCACCGTCTCTGCATTCGTTCTCACTCGCCCTCTACAGACCATTGTCTGCACAGTAGCCAGAGAGCCTTTTTACAACGTAACCAGGCAATAGTGCTCTCCTGCCGAAAACGTTCCAGTGGTTTCCTGTTTCCACTGGAATCAAGTCCAAACGTTCTCCCATTTGCCTAACTAGCTCTGCAGGAGCAGGACCTACCTGCATCTCAGAGCTCACCTCCTGCTACGGGCCACTTGCCCCAGGCTCCATCTATGGGGCTCTGCACTTTGCTCTACCTGTGCCCGCTGAGTTGGGACCTGCTCCAATGCTTTTGCACTTCCTTGCTCCATTTGTGGGATGAGGCTCTTGGCCTCAGACCTTCAAATGACTGTCTTTATCTTTCTCATTGTTCTGAGTCTCAGCGCCCGACCCCTTCCCAATTCCATTATGCCTTTTCATTGTCTCCATAGCTCTCTACTAGATATTTAATTATTCACCTATTTACTTAGATGTCTTTTTCCCCTCATTGATCGAGCTCCCGGAAAGCAGGACTTTGTTTACTTCGTTCACTGCTGAATTCCTGCTGCCGGCACTGCGCCCAGCACAGAGTAAACCCTTAATAAACGTTCACTGATTGAATAAACGAATGGATATGCAAAACAGGCTTAGAAGGAGATTTTAAATGGTTAAGATTTAAAATAGCCTGAGGGAAGTAAACTGTGTATTTAAATCAAGATAAGGTATAACTGACAGATAATTGACCCTTAGCTAAAAAATATGTTGCTAGGAGACAGAAAGAAGAATGGTGGTTGCCAGGCGCTGGGGGTCGTGGGGGATGGGAGTTAGTGTTTAATGGGTATGGAGTTTTAGTTCGGGAAGATGACAGAAGTTCTGGAGATGGATGGTGGTGGCGATCACACAATAACGTGGATGTACTTAATGCCACTGAACGGTACACTTACAAATGGTTAAAGTGGTACATTTTATGTTCTGTATATTTTACCACAGTGAAAAAAAATTAAGAAAAGGAGCATATCGCTTCATGGAGTGGTAGTTGTGAGAGGGTCAGCACAGAAAGGGAAAGGAAGAGCAAGATAGCCCTCAGCCACCGAGGGAGTCAGAGGGACCGTTGGCGCGGGGGCCGAGCTGGGTAAAGAAAGGAGGATGGGACTTTGTGGTGAGGAAATACACTTGACCAAGCACTGAGCATGTTATCTCAATGCGGTAGGTGCTCGGTTAGTATTTTCCCATAGATGAATTCTGATTGAATGGATGAAGTCACGACCTGGCCCAGGATTTGGCTCTGTCTTTTTTTAGGCCAGAAACAGGTCTGGGCTGGCTGCTCCATTTAGTCACTGCTTTCATCTTTGCTGATTTCCTACTTACTGCCTCTTTTTAGATTTAACAATTTAGTGAGTTCAGCTCATGTGCTTGCAGTCAACCGGGCCTACAACGAGAATGATGTGATCCTAATGAAATCCAAACTTAACATCATCCTAAAGTTGTACCTGCAGTCAGAAGTCCCTCCGAAGCTGAGGGTAAGGGGGACTGCTACCCCTCTCTGGCCTTGTGCCAAGAAGCATTTCCTCCCCAAGCATCCCGAAAGCTAACTGTCAGGCACCTTCTAAGACCTGGGTCAGACAGATGTCCTTTACCTAACAGCCCCATAAACAGCTTCCGCCTTCTGGGGAGGGTGGTCTTAAAGGTCCTGGGGGCCAGGAGAGGTTTTCTGCCTTCGCTGGAGCCTCCACCACTGACAGGCTCCCGTTCTGTGGGTAGGTGAACATCTCTGAGTCCCAGAAGGACTCCATCATTGGTGCCATCGCAGAAGGCCACCTGGACCGGAACATCTTCCACGGGGCGATCATGTCTCTCTTCCCCCTCATCATGTACTTCTGGAAAAGGTAACTCTCTCCCCTCATCCGAGGACCGTGAGGTCAGGAGAACAGGTTTGTCTTTCTAGAGAGTTTTCTATCTCCCTGTCCCCCTCCAATTCACCATTTCCAGGTTCATGGGAATGAAGATGGTGTATCCTTCTACTTGCTATACTCTATCGCTCACACTCTCACACTGAATGCTGAATCAGAGGACAGAAAGCCAAGTGAGACCGGGATCAGAATGCCTGGCTCCCACCTCTCCCCTGTGCTTGCTTGGAATAAAGGTGTTGGGTTTTCTTAGATGTAGGTTCCTCACCAAAGGGCGATGGTGGACCACAGCTACTTGGGAGAAATTCTGTTCAGGTCGCACAACTGTGCTTGTGCTTCAGGAGCCTCATGGGGACAGTAAGCCAGGAGTCTTTTGCTCTGTTATGTCCAAACCCCAACATTACCTGTAGGGGCATAGTTGCTAGATATTTCGATTTTCAAGAGGAACTAGAGATTCTGATTTTTATGTCCTGTCTCCCAAAGTTAAAGTAGCAAATATGTTAAGTAACTCAAAAAAAATTAAAACATGGTGAGGAAACCGTGAAGGCCAAAAAACACAAAAATGAAATGCACAAAATTTCTGCAGGACAAATGCGGTTATTCATTCCCGTGGTCCACTGTGGCCCCAGCTCAGACCTTCCACATGATACCTAGCAGTGCCCTGGGTGACAGTGACCACAGGACAACTGGCTGAAATGGTCCCGGATGAAGCTAATTGGGATGTTGAGATTATTATTGTGATTCCAGCTCTTAGGGGTGTCCCTCTACCATACAAACACACACACACAAGTTACTTTATTAAAACAGAAGTGTAAAGATTGCTTACCAATCACCAACCTTTATCTTTTTTAAAAAAAATTTATTTATTTAAATTAGTTTCAAGTATACAGTACATTGATTAGGCATCGATACAGTTCATAAAATGATCCCCCCCAATTGCTCCCTCTCTCCCCTGGCCCTCTATCTAGCCATCATATTAATGCTGACTGCATTCCCTCCGCCATGCTCCCCATCCCTGTGACCAGCTATCGACTACCAATTTGTACTTCTTTAACCCTTCGCCCCATTCTCCCAGCCCCCGACCCCCCTCCCCTCGGTCCGTTAACCAAACTGTCCACTGAATTTGTGAGTCTGTTTTTGATAAGTTTGTTCTTTTTGTTTCTTAGATTCCACATATAAGTGAAATCATATGGTATTTATCTTTCTCTTTCTGACTTATTTCACTCAGCATAATAACTTCTAGGTCCATCCATGCTGTTGCAAATGGTAGGATTTCATTTTTTTTTTTAATGGCTGAGTAATATTCTATTGTATATATGAACCATAATGTCTATATCCAGTAGTCTGTAGATGGGCATTTAGGGTTCCTTCCATATCTTGGCTATTGTAAATTGTGCCGCCATGAATGCTGGGGTGCATAGATCTTCATGACTTATTGTTTTGGTTTACTTTGGATAAATACCCAGAAGTGTAATTGCTGGGTCAAAAGGTAGATCCATTTTTAATTTTTCGAGAAACCTCCAGACTGTTTTCCATAGTGGCTGTAGCAATTTGCAATCCCACAGCCGTGCAAGGGTTCCCTTTTCTCCTCACCAACACCTGTTGTTTTCGATTTATTGATGATAGGCATTCTGACAGGTGTGAGGTGATATCTCATTGTGGTTTTAATTTGCATTTCTCTGATGATTAGCGACCTTGAACATCTTTCATATCTTTAAATCCCTACGATAATAAGTTATTTAATACGGGATTGAAAGAAATATTTTTAAAAACCTAAGTTGAAGGTAACCAGTTTAGTGTTTCGAATGCCAGTTGTTATCTAGCACTCAATTCAAGACTTGATTCTAGTTCTGCTAATCAGGACTAAAAAGAATTTCATCCTGAAACTTTCTGGAGGTTCAGAACCGCCTGGGGAATACATGCCGCTGCTGGTTCGAGTGAGTGCTCAGCTCTCCCTCATCCCTGTTTAGGAAGAATAGGGGTGCTTCAGGAAGGCTTTGAATTCTAATCCTCATACTGCTGGTTCTTCACTTGCTTTGCTGTCTACTTATGAAGAGTTTTATTTCTGCAAACTGTGTCCACATCTATTATCTCGGGTGAACCTCTCAACAACCCTATGAGGTGGGCGGCACAGAGAATTATTACCCTACTTACTAGACGAGGAAACTGAGATTCAGAGTGGTTAAGGAACTTGCCAAGGTAGGTGGTAAAACCAGGGTTAGAAACCAGGTCTCTCAGTCTCTTAAGCACCATCAGGAACGCAGCCATGACATATTAGGAGGTCCGTGACGGGAGGGAGACCTGGTTCAGCGTGTGGGGTGGGGGAGACCAACTGTGATGAGACACGATGTCCCTCGGGGAGGAGGAAGGAGAGCAGCAGCCAGGACCACCAGAGCCAAGACAGGATAGAAAATAAATCCAGTCTTAGCCAAGACCAGCCTCCGAGGGGTCCAATCCCAGGGCAGGCTGAGGAAGCAAGAGGCTGGGGGCCAGGGAGGAAGAGATGGCGAGGGCTGTGAGGGCTTCCGGGGAGCAGCAGGTCTCAGGTTGGAGTGAGCAGGCGAGTCTGAGACCATGCGAGGGGCCAGGGTCCACTCCAGGGAAAGGGTTGATGTGAATGAGGGAGGGGTCAAGGCCCTTAGTAAGGGATAGGATGGAAACCAGTGATCGGGCCTTGAGGGGGCCAGTCAGATGCTCTGGCTGCACCAAGCACAGTTAGATAGAGAGCTCGGGGTCTGACACTCACGCGAGCACCTCAGGGTGGGGTACAGCAGATTCTTGACAGACTCCATTCACTGGTGGTTCCAGAAGGAAGTCCCAACATACTGCCCATGCCAGGCCCTCACCGGAACCAGGCCTGGGCAAAGAGGAGGCCTCAGGAGAAGGGCCTCTGACAGGTGGCCCTCTGAGGCCAGGTGCTCTCCTCGTCCCTGTTGGACACCCCACCCTCTGTGAGGACTGGTCCCTGTGCTCAGTGTCCCAGCCCCCTCGACTGGCGGTTTCTCCTTGTGACCAGGAGCCATTCTTCTCGCAGGTTTTGTAGCTGGAAGGCAAACCACTCTTACTTCCAGTACAGGGGGAAGAAGTTCAAGGACAGAAAATCTTCTCCTAAACTGGTATACAAGCATCCTCCTGGGAGTGGAGGTAAGCTGCACCGTGACCCTCGTTCTCTAGCAAATGAGACCCGCGAAGGAAAAGCAAAGGACCGAAAGGCCGACGGTAAGACTTCACTGAGGGTGTTCATGGGAGGGATGGGCATCTAATTCACTTGGCCCTCAGAGAAGCATTAAGGTCTATTTTATCTGCAGCTGTCAGTGCTGGCAAAAGGGTACCCCACCCCTGGATGTCTCCCCAGTAGTACCTCCCAGGATGCCTCTGGCATGGATGCCATCATCTCTGTGTTTAAAAGCTCCTGCTCCAACTAGCTCCATAAACCCTACCATCAGAATGACATCTATGTTACATAAGTGAGAAAATTAAAAAGTGGATGTAGAATACGATATTAATGTGGTAAATATATGTATGCATGTATATCTTTATGCATATGTATAATTTCTTCAAAGCATGGGGAAAGAATTAGAAATAAAGATAGAGTATTAATAAGACTGTCCCTGAGTGGTGTGATTGTGAGAGATTTATATACCATTAATATGTTATTTATATTATGTTAATACATGTTACTTATATTAAATGTTATTCATATATTTATAAATATATGTGTATGTTTGAAAAGTCACACATATATTTCCTTGGCATATTCAGAGCAGTTTTGCACCCAGGCCGTTTCCCAACACCTGCGCTGAGAACAGTACTTGAGTGAAAGGGAATTTTACAGACAAGGGAGGAGGGTGCACAGGGCCGTGGCCGGTAAGGGTACGGCTGGGTGTCTCCGATGTGGAAAGTTCTGGGAACCAAAGAGCACAGGTCTGTGAACCTGGGAATGGTACCAGCATCAAAACAAACTACAGAGACAGGACAGGAGTCTTAAAAACAGCAGCCAACTGTCCCGCGATGGAGCTGAGCGTTCTGTTGTTTTAGCTCGTTCCAGCCCAATTCTCACATCCATTTCTCCAGATGCTCACCCCTGCCCCCACTCCAGCCCTCACAAACAAGCATGCCACCTCCTTCTTGGAGGTGGGCCCTGGAGACCTAAGTCTGTCTCTGGCTCCTAGCCCCCTGAGAGCGTCCTCATCTCAGTAGGAAACAGATCACGCATGTCCCTGGTTGCAGCTGACCTGAGGCTCAAGGAACATGGCTGATTATCTTTGTCTCTGCCTTGTGAAGTGTCACATCAGCAGACAGAAATCAGCAGCCTTTTCAGTGTGTGGGCCACGGGTGCAAGTGCTTATTTAGGATGAAGGCGGGGGTAGGAGGAGAGAAGGGGAACAGTAAGAGGAAAAAGAGAAGGAGGTGGGCCGGCAGGACAGGCAAATGGAACCCCCTCCGAGGAGCGCCCTGTGGTAGCCAGAGAGCCCCCAGCCTTTGGCTCATTTCCTACGCCGAGCTCTAGGGAAGCACATCCCCAAATCTCTCCTGGTGTCAGGAGTTGCAAGAGGGCAGCAGGGCTCCCTGAATTAAGACGTCAGGCCACTTGAGTTCTAGGCCTGTAGAGTCCTGTGTGTGAGCTGAGAGACCTTGAGCATCTTGCTTCCCCTCTTGTGACCTCAGACCCCAGATCTCAAATACAGAGGTTTGGATTTAGATAATGTTCTGTCGTGAGCAGGAGACTTCTTGCTTACTTAGAAAGATATATTTTGTCTGGTGTTGCTGTAAGGGCTTTTAATGCTCTCCCTTTTCCCTTCCCCAGGAGACCATGCCATCTTAAGATTCTCCTTGCTCAAAGGTATTGAATGGTTATGGCCTCAACAGCGGGATGTAGTAGCAAGTTCAGTCCAGAATTGTGAGTAAGAGTTGGTAGCCCCACTGATATCAAAAGTCCACCACTCAATTAGAGTGTGACCCTAAAGCCAGCTTGGCCAGTCTCCTCATTGATCAGGAGGAAACTGAGATCCCCAAATGTGAAGTGACTTGCTCAAAATCACACAGCTTGCGAGTGGCAGGGATGGGGCCCGTAGCAGGTCTCCTGACTGTCCTTGCAGGGGTCTGTGCCCAGCTCTCATTAGCATAATCATATCTTCTTGATTCTTTTATAGCCCCTCAAAAGTGGGTACCTTAAACTTCTCTACATCTCTGCCATCTCCTCTGCCCATTTCCAGGTGTGCTGTATGATCTTTACTAAGGGACAATCAGAACATCCCGGTTGTCACTTTCTCCTCCCAGTGAGAGCACCTGCTGGCTTGAACAGGACCTCCATCCCGTACCTCCTGCTTCCTGGAGGCTCCTGCTACTGATCTATCCCTGTAATGAATACTCCGGTCCTAGCCTCCCCCACCGGGGCCATGTTATATCCTTCTTATTCCCCATCTTCAGCCTCTAGGAGTCAAGCCCACACTCAAACATTAAAGCTGCCTCGTTTCTGCACAGTCTCTCTTCACAAGCCTATCCTTTCTGTTCCATTGTCAGTTTCCATTTCCACATTAGGGATACGGCTTCTCTGAAACGCCAGCTTGCCCGGGTTGCCCATTTGCCTATGTCCCCGCGTTGCTTAATGAGGAGGCCGTTATGGAACATTGCCCACGATCCTTAGGGTCCAAACAGCCCCAAAGTCTGGCGATTTGAGTGTTCATCCAATCTAGTCTTTTTATTTTACTCCCCTGGGTCAGTGGGGTTGGCATCATGACCTTTGCAACCAGACGAAATGTCTTCTAGGACAAAAAATGTTGTAGCGTGAAAACCAGCACAGCAGCTGTCCCTGGAGCATCGTTGCTTCTCCTTCACTTTCCCAGTTAAGGAGCTGGGAAAGCTGTCCTGGCGTGACACGCCCCCGGGGCTGGAGAGCCGCCAGTGAGTGTCTGTGCCCTGAGTTCTGATGCAGTTTTTCTCTCTATCTGTCTTTAGCTTCATCGGGAAACCTGACCCAGCCAGGACATTCCCTCTCTGCCATGCAGCTGTGTCCTGTCCCAGGGTAGGCATGAGCCAGGAAGTCTCTTCTTCAGCCAAGGGTACCATGGCAGATAGGGGAGAAACTCCCCAGAGAACTAGCTCCACCTCCTGATACTGCTTGGCATATAGACCCAAGAAATTGAACTTGCTGCTAACAGAGAGGCCTGAAGTGGGGGTGGTTTCTCTATGGGTGTCCTCACCTACCACTATCAGGACAAGCATTTTTAGGAAGTTGAAGCCCCTGACCCACCTTCCAGTAGAACACTGATGCTGAAGGAAGGGTGTCCCAGGTGGTCTTTCATTCCTTGCTTCACTGACCTTCCAGCCCTTCAGGCTCAGGTACAGATGGGATGGGAAGAAAGAAGAGGCGTCCTTCCATTTGGCAGGATATTGGCAATAAGAAAAGAAAAGATTTGAACCTGTCAAAATCTGATTCAGCCTAACTCACTTCTATACAAGCCTCAAAGCGGGACTGATGCTAAGTTAGGGCTCTAGGAGAATCCCAAGGGGGTCATAGAAACCACAACTGAGCAGTGCTGAAGAGCTGCTTTTGAAGGTCAAGGTTATAGACAGCCAGCTCTGCGAATGGTGGGCCTGGTTTGCTCACCAGCCATCCTACCTTCTCAGACCTGCTGCAAGTCTACCAGGAGCTTGGAACTTTCCAAGTATCACTGGCCAGTGCTGGCACCTGGTAGACAAGCCAGGTACTTTGGAGCTCTTGGAAGGGAAAGGCAATGCATAGCTTCAGAGGATGCGAGCCCAACCCTGAAGGTGAAGGGTTTCGGTTTTGGCTGTTGCCATTTCTAAAGTGAATGACAGCAACGGACCAGCAGAGAGCACACCAGTTATGTCATCGCCACTGTGACAACCGGCCCTCTTCCCTCTTCCTTCAGCCAAAAATCACCCGGCACCAAAAAGGAGAAGAAGTAATCCAGTCAGGCTCCTCGCAGAGGTGCATCGTCTCCCAGAAGCCTCCTGACACTGACAGCAGCGTTTCTGGCCATCTGCCCTGGAAAGATCAGTGAGTGACAGCCCAGACATGGTAGGACCAGACCGCAGTGGGTAAGATGTAGCAGAGAACACGAGAGGAAGCACCTCTGCCCTCCCCGACCCTGGGGCCCTGTCAGGGATGGCCTTTCCGCAGTAGACGTGTAACAGAACACCCCGTTCTTGGGGGCAGGACACCTGATTCTAGTCTCTCTGTGTAGCTGCCTGGCCTTGAGAATCCCTGACTCATGACTGTTGAAGCGTCCTGAAACAATGCATGTGGATGGCATTAAATATACTAGGGAGCAAGGTGCTCTTTTTATCAGTGGAATGGGGTCTTTTAATGCTAGGATCTCCCATTGGGGCAATAACTTATATCGATCGTCTCAGCAAATTCTCAGAACCCTGTGAGTAACCATGTCAGAAATCATTTATTTTTAAACAGCTGAAGAAACTGACACATGCAGAAGGTAAGTGATTTTCCCGAGATCACTAGATAGTAAATGGCAGAGTCTGTACTAGAACACACCGCCTCTGAATCTTTGGCTACTTCTCGTTTTGTGGTCACCATCTATGCGACTTTTTATGCACAAAAGAAATCGTTCTTCCCTGGATTCTATTCATTTGCCAATTAATAGATGAAGAGACTCTTTGGAAAATTTTTGGCCTAAAGGCCTAAATTATTGTCATAGTTTAGCATGACCAACCCCATTTCCTGTCTTTTGAAGAAAATCAGGAGTAAAATGAAAGTCAGAATGTCCTGACAAGCCCTTCACCTGGGAAAATTGAAGAGAGGTTGACTCTCTGAGTTACAGAACAAGGAAAAACAAAAAGCTTTTTGAAGATTCCTTTCAAATTCTCAGCCATTGTTTTCTGCTATGCTGATGTCCTTTGTTTCTTAGACTTTTCTCAAGGATGGAAAATGTTGTGATGTCACGACAGGGCTCACAAACAAGGACTTTGAGATCATCTGTGTGGGGCTGTGATTGTGACAGATCCATCAGCACCATAGGCGGATGTGACTGGAGGAGGACTGGGTGCGGGCAGGGTGCGGAGAGCCTGTCAGGCCACGAGGAGGAGGCCCAGTGAGGCAAGCACTCAGCACAAAGAGGGCCCAGGAGAGGGGAGTGAGGCCAGGGCTCCAGAACTGGACTTTAATTAACTGGAAGAGGAGAGGACCTGAGACAGAATCCCAGTTCCTAAAAATCAGGCAAAAAAGTAGGGCAAGATGCCAGACAAAGAATGGAGAAGAGCCCCCGTACTAGAACTGAGACACCAGGGACGTGCTTGGTCAAAAAGGAACGGGTCAGGAGCCCACACGTGGAACCAGAGACAAGGTTAGGCCGGCAGCAAGGTGATTGATGAGTAAAATACTGACTGAGTCTCGTGCCTAAACACCCTCGCACTGGGCTGAGGCAAGCCTGAACCTAGGTTGGCAGTAGGTCGTCCCCCCTGGAGGAGAAGAGAGATTGTTCAGTGGACTGTGTGCCCATTTCCGAGTTCTCTCTCTCTGCGGGATCACTCCTGAGTAGACTCATGTGCAGGTATGCAAGCACATACAGCATGGTATTTAAACGGCCTCAAGGCACTTAGTAGGATCACCCTGAATAGAAGAAAGTTCCGCATTTTTATTCAGTCTTGCTAATTGCTTCCTTTGGTTTCTCATACCGTCACACCTCAGAGATCTCAGCTGTAGCACGTTCTAACACCAGATCTAGACCAGTGTCACAAAATGACCTATAAAATGCAGGAAGGTAATAAAAGTGAGTAGAACAACCCACGAGGGAGAGAACAGGGAGTGGTAGAGACTGGCAAACTGGAGAACACATCTCAAAGGGGACAGCGACAGCACCAGCCAGCCAGCCAACCCAGAGTTACCAGACCTGCTTTCTTAGGCAAAAAGGAAAGAAAAGGAAGAAAAGAGGGAGGGAAAAGGGAAAAAGAATGAGAAATTTAAAGTTTCTGTAATACTATGCAGGTTAAACAAAACTTGCAATTAGCCAGAATAGAGGATGGCCCTATTCATCCTCTGTGAGCCTCACATCCTCTTCTTAAAGGAAGGGCTCAGAGAAGCAATATGTCGCTCCCCAGAGGGCTCCTGAGGTCGTTTCCAATTCAAGAGATTAGCAGAAATATTACTTACCATCATGGATCAAGACCAAGGGCCAGTTGGTCTCATTCAGAGACTTTGACACATAGGCCGTCCCCTGACCAAGAGTCTAGGCCAGGAGGCCCTGCTGCCGTTCCTTCAGAGCCCAGGTTTTCCTCGAGACGAGCTGGTTTTAAATCCCTCCTCCACTCCTTAGTAACTCTGTGATCATCAGCAAATTACCTGACCTCACTGAGTCCCAACACCCTGTGTGTGAAATGGAGATGACAATGTCTACCTCCCACGGTTGTTTGGAGACTGACTCGAGATGATGTAGGCCAGGTGCACGGCACGGGGCCAGGCACAGAGTTGGGGAGTGAGGACATTAAGTGCTGCCCCTCTTTCCACCTTTTCTCTAAACTTCCCAAAACACGAAGGAAGTGCTTGATCAGGAGTGGTGTAGCTGAAGAGTTCATTCCCAAGGAAATTCTGAATGAAGTTCTTCCAACAAGATAGATGATCCGTGGGGGGCGGGGGAGGGCTTGAGTGGCCATCCACACATCTATTTAATTCCTATTGTATACGTAGGCATTTGGAGGATTTCTATATGGTATATATTTACGATTAATAGGAGGTAAAAAGATTTTGTCCTGTGCTCATTACATGCACTCCCTGAGCTCCTTGCTTGCATGGTTTCTGAGAAGTCAAATGTTACTTTTATCTTTGCTCCTCTGTAGATAAAGTGTTTTATTCCTCTGGCTTCATTCGGAAACCTTTGTCTTTGATATTCTGCACTTTGAATAGGATATATCGGTTATTCTTGGTGTTCTCTAAGCTCCCTGAGTCTGTGGTTTGGTGTCTAACATTAATTTGGAGAAATTTTCAGTCGATATTGCTTCATAGATTTCTTTTGTTCCTTTGTTCTCTTTCTGGTTTTCACAATAATGAATAACCTTCCAAAACATAAATTATCAGGCCCAGTCAGGTGTACTGTTGAATTCTACCAAACATTTAGGGAGGAAATTATACAAGTTCTCTACAATGTCTCTTAGAGGGTAAAAGCAGAGGGAATGCTTCTTAACTTCTTCTGTGAGACCAGCTTTACTCTAATACCAGAACCAGACAAAGATATTACAAGAAAAGAAAACCACATTCCTTAAATGTTTGGTAGAATTCAACAGTAAATTCATCTGGGCCTTATGATTTTTGTTTTGAAAATTTATTAATTATTGATTCAATTTTTTTTTTTAGTAGTTATAGGCCTATTTAGATGGTCTGTTTTCTCTTGTGTGAATACCGGCAAATTGTCTTACAAAGAATTGGTCCATTCCATCTAGGTTATCAAATTTGTGGCACAGAGTCGTTCATAGTATTCCTTTATTATTGTTTTAATATCCATGGGACCAGGGTAATTTGAGCATATACTTTTTTTTGTTATAAATACGTGAGAAATACTGGGCACAGTGCCACGAACTGCCACCTCAGCTATGCAACTCATCCCTCACAGGCAACCGGATTGGCCCCATCACAAGCCTTGTTTGTGTTGTGCGTTTTGGGGAAATGTCTTCCATATTCTGTGTCTCGTAGTTGCACATAGACGTGGATGACCAGATCAGGGAATTTCTTCTGAAAGTACTGAGCAGGGTCTCCAATTATTGACTTCATCCTGAAATGAAATGGAAATAATTATAGCATGCCTGCCCCCAAATTCTTCCCCTTTTATAGCCTATGGCCCGGAGATGGCCTTGCTTCCCTGATTTCTACAGCAGAGTGAATAAGGACTCGGGACTCTGACAGAGTAAGAGTCGCCTCCTGTCTCTTCCACTAACTTGTGAACTTTGGCGACGTGGTCTTTGTAAACCTCAGCTTTATCATCCATAAAACAAACATCATACGATTCCACAATCCCTTCTCTACGTTTCCAAAATACAAAAGACCTAACGTTTTTGGCAGCAAAAGCTGATTTAACTAACATGGGGCTAGTTTTTAGACTCTTTTAATGTTACATTCTTTTTCTCAGCTGCCTGGTCCTGTGTTTCTTCACACAAGGGAGTCACTAGCCTTCTGTACAGTGAGACTCAGCATAAGCTAAAAAGAAAGACGAGAGCTGGGCGTACACCCCCATCATTCACTGTAAGACCCTTGCGATGGCCCTTTTCTGAGCAGAGGGGAGGAATGACATTTTTTTTTTCATCAACATATTTTTTCTGTTTCCCATCAAATAGCAGATATATATTCAGAACTGGATTTTTAAGTCATCCTCATTTCATATATGACTTACAGGAATGAAAACAATACTTACTGTTTATTCTTTTCTTCATTAACGTGTTCTCCCAAATTCCGGATGAATTTCAGCAGGTCACCCACAGTGTTCTGATAGAAATGACGTCTTTTTCCGTAATAATTATTCATTTCTTTCATAACGTAGCTGTCAATCTAAACAACAAAACATCATACGAAAATGTGATAACAGTGCAAAATAAATCCGTGTGGAATACAAAAAGGCAAAATACGAATTTGAATATATGTTACAATTACTACCAATTAAAAAAGGGAATTAACGGAAAAGAATGGGAGAAAATGCTGCACACCAAAATGCTAACTGTAGTTGTGTTTTGATGTGGGATTATAAGTAACTTTAAATTTGATATACGAGTGAATTACTTTTCTAAGAAATTCAATATATTAAAACATGTTTTAGAAAATCTTTGGCTATTCTACTAGGAAATTTGCTTATTATGCTTTACAGTATTTTGATCCTTGTGGCCACCCTTCCAAATTCGTACTTGATTACATTTCCCCCAGACTGAAAGCAAGCCTGGCAGACATTGCCAAGGTGTGCGTGGGTGTCTTCTTTTCTTGTCTTTCTTTTTCGTCCTATTTCCAAAGTTAAATTTTGTCCTTGCCTCTAGATGTCCCCAGGGAACTTCTGTCATTAATGCCTTCCTCTTTGCGCTGGCACTTTTGTAGATGGCTCTCATATTTAGAAACAGTTTGGAGTAAGAGCACGTGATGCAACAACCATAAAGCCTGAGAGTCCCTCAGGAAGAGTGACTGGTGACTGGACGAGGACAGTAAACACCCATCCAGACGGCCTGTGTGTACTGTGTGAAAGCACATGTGGGAAGTGCTGAGTAAGGTATGAGTGGCAGGAGGGGACAGCCCATGGACAGAAGACAGTAGTACACACTGGAAAACTTGGCTCTGGACCCGAGTGCCCCAAACTGATCGTATGGTCATGAAAATCGGCAAATCACGAAAATCCACAGAAAGACAAGGTCTAAAATGGGATTCAAAAGATAGGACTTGAAGTCAGTCAAAATTCAATATAAGTCGATGATGTTTAAGGAGGGGGGGCTGGGGACAATGAATCGGGAAACAAAAGACTAGGATTCTCTTCCTAACTCGGCCAATCTCTGACTTTCCAGTTCTGGGTATTTTTGGTTCCCACCTCTGAGCCTCAATTTCCTCAGTATTAAATGAATTAGTAGATTTTATGGCATCATAGCTCGTGCAGTGTGTGTGGCTTTAGCACATGGTCTCTGTCGCCAGGCTGTGAGCTTCAAATCCTGCTGCACCCCTTACTGGCCCTGTGCCTTTGGAAAAATGATTTGTCTGTGTCTCAGTTTGCCCACCTGCAAAATGGAGATAATTGCCTCAGAGGCTGTTATATGGATTAACCGTGGGGACTCATGTTAAGTCCTGAGAAGTACAGCTACCAGATAGTCAACGCTACATCATCATCATATCATCAGTTCTGATTTCAAATTTCTCTGTTTCTACAAGTTTAAGTTTTAGCTGAAGTTTTATGAACATTCATTTGGCAAAGAACTATGTCATACCTACTCCATCCATGCCAGGAAAAGAATAACAGACAAGGCAATGGACGGTCTCTGCCTTCAAGCAGGAAAGGTGGACATTAAGCCATCAATTATGGGTGTGACATGTAGTCTAGAGAAAAGCAATGGAAAGAAAGTAAAACAAGACCCAGAAACAAAGAGTTATGGGAGGAGCAGAATCCCAGATCGGGCCTACAATAGGGAAGCTGTCGGTCTCTGTTGAAGACCTGAGGGTTAGGGATTTTCCCATAGTGCTTTGCACCTGCCTCTGGGCACCCCACATGTATTACACAGCCATCGTTTCTGTGGGTCTCCTGGCCCCACATGGCCATACTGTACTCTGCTTTGTATACCCGTGGCCTCACATGGGCCTGGCACATACCTGGCACCTGGCAGATGTCTGCTAATTAATAATAACGAAAATTCATATAGTATGACTAGACCAAGACAGTGACTAATTTATTATGTTCCACTACAGTTAGTTCGGGTTAGGTGGATCTTTTCTTAAAGAGGAGGAATTTGAAAGTCATCTCTTCCTCATTGTCTGTTTTCTCAGCCAGAACGTGGGTGTGTTGCATGGACGCTCAAAGCTGGACCATTCATGGGCAGCGGAGGCCCTGGATGGAGTCGCCTCGTGGTGGCGCTCCTTTGGGCTGAGCTCTGTTTAGGCAGCTGCTCTCATCACAATGTAATAGTAGGCCTTTCTCAGAGAATAAGTCTCGAGGGAAAGAGCCACAGAGAAGGATACGGGGGACGCTGGCACGGCTGGGACAAGGCCATCCTAAAGATGAGCCGTGATGAGAGTCTATCAGGCAGGCTTGGCCTCTGAAAGGGGGAGAAGAGAGCCCAAAGGGCGGTGGGGGATGGGGCGGGCTAGGCTGAGGAGGAAGAGAGGAGAAATCCTCTTTCTCACTTCTTGGTTAGGCCCAGCCAATAGTATTTTAAAAATTAGAAAAACTATCAAAAAAACAGCTTCTTATTCCTGTAATAACTCTCAGACTATAGGAATTGTTCATACCTGAGTAGTCCACCGGTCAAAACTGAACTGTTCTGTTGTTCTAGGTTGCAGTATTTGGAGGATCCCGCTTGTTTGTTTCCGCATTTTGATGTCGGATTCATTTCCCACATTCCTAAGGATCCTAAAGCGGCTGAGGATGGAAGAATTGTCATGGTCCATCTCTCCCACCCCAGAAAGAGAAAACTGTTAGATCCCAGGTTTTAATAAAGTAGTAAAACCACATCTTTAAAAGTTCTGCATGACGGGAGAAATAGGCATCTCTCTCTCTCCCTCTTTCTCTCTCTCCTCTCCCTTCTAGTTCTTCAGAAGACAGAACTAGAACCCAGAGAGGTTAAGTTACCACTCCAAGAACACACAGCCAGGAAACGCCGAGCTGAGGAGAAAGCTGGGTCTACTGATTTCCAGTCTGACCCCTGCCCTTACCACCTCACTGTGATGGGTAATTTTACATGTCATCTTGACTGACCACAGGGTACACAGCTTAAACATTATTCTCGGTGCCTGTGAGGGTGTTTCCAGGTGACACTGGCATTTGATCAGTGGACTCAGGACATCAGATTGCACTCTCCAGTGTTTTATATGGACATATATGTAAATTCTGTTTCTCTAGAGAACCCTGACTAATACACTCACTCTCTCCGTTCTGGAAGCCTGTGACGTACGCTCGTTTTACTTACGTCTCCCAACTCCAAAAAAAAGGATGATCAAACAGGTCACTCAGATGGTGCTTTGCATCTTCCCCAGGGTGGAAGAGGCGATGAATGAGGTCCCGAATTTCTTTATTTGAAGAAAATTGAATCACTTCTTCATAACTTTGAGTCTTCAGTGTCTCAAAAGAGATCTCTCCCCTCCTTACCACATATAAGACCAGCAGTCCAAGGGCCTGCACAAAAGCCACTAATCAAGCCAAAGGTGCTTATGAATTATCACTCTATATTTGGGTTACACTGGAACGTGTGATAAAGGCTAGGGGCAAATGGAAAAATGGCAGGAATCTTGAGGAGTCCACAGCTGGTTAGGGAGAGAAGACACAGGTCTGTGCATAGAGAAATCTTCAAGGCAGTATGTGGTCACCACGATTTAGGTTTCTAAAGGTAATCCTGGCCCAGAGTCGTCAGGGAAGACTGCTTTGAGGCAGGAAGATTTGAGCTGGACCTCAAAGCATGGATGGAAATTAGATAAACAGGAGAAAAGAAGAATATTTTAAATAAGGGGGCTGCCAGGGGCCTGGCCAAGAACTGGGACTTTGCGCCAGAGCTATGTTAGGCAGCAGGTAAAGGAGCCGGTCCAGGTCTAGTGGGACACAGTGACAGCCCCAGTAATTAGTCCCTGGCAGGGAAGAAAGGCCTCGGAGGCCAGCATAGGAACGCCTGCACTGGGCAAGACGACAGTCAGGGAAGGAGCTAAAATCCAGAGTCACTGAGCCATGAAGGCCGGACCAGGGGATGGAGTGCTCTTGAAGGTTCAAGGCTCTGGAGAACAATCCAGGAGGAATCTGCCCTTGGGCGGCAGAGGCCAGGCTCTGTCTTTTCTTAGAAGAACCAGTTACTTCAGGATCTTCACCTTTCGGGCCAAGTGTAGTCTCTTTCTAGCTGTGGATCAACCTTATCCTGCCCAGGTATTTCAGAGGGCTTTCATCTCTGGCCCTTTTTGGAATTTGAATGGGGCAAAAAGAGAAATCTTATTTACTTTGTCCTGAGACAGCAAATTCCTCCTGCAGAAATTTTGGAGCTGTTTTGGAGATACCTCTGGAGGTAATTTGAGAAAAGGTGTGGAATGCTCAATTTATTTACTTACTAGCTAATGGAGAGAGAGCTCCAAAGAGGCTCTAAAAGAAACCACAGAAACAACAAACTCCGCACCAATCCAGGGACAAACCGTTGTTTGCAAGGGAGTGAGGGCTCTGAGCTCTGGGGAAATACCTTGAAAGTTCTTTCCTCTCTGGTAATAATAGTAACGTCCTCTAATCGGCCACAGGAAATAAGGTAATAAATGAAAAAAGGAAGCAGAAAGATAGAAAAGTAAACCAACTGTAGAAATTACCTCTAGATCACTCTTGATTTCCTGTGGCTCTCCAGCTCGCTTGACGCTTTTGTCAAAGTCTGCCAGGCGAACAGCATTCTTGTAATCTAAGGGATAGTTTGTAGAGGTGCATTGAAAATCCTCATTCTCCATGTTGTGGGTAATTCATTTAAATAAATATGTGACACAACATGCAATCCATCATCGCTAAAGAAGGTGGTAGTAAAGCTTATATCCGCATTGTTGCTTACTCCTCAAAACACTGTCCTGTGTACTGTGTCATTTGACCTATTAGGTATCTGCCAATGGCAGGTCTTACATTTCCTTTTTTCCAGGCCAGGGGGTGGGGAAAAATTTAACCAGCACCTCATTCATGTAATTCCTAGGGTCAAAGAGTACAGATTTGTAAAGTAGCCATTGGCAGAGTTAAGGTGGCATCCTATGGCTACGGAACAACTAACCAACAAGGCTCTAAATCCAAGACCACCTTAGCATGCGCTCCACCAAATCGAGCCTGCTAGCCGCAGCCCACCATGACATTGTAATCAGATATCATGGGTCAACCATGTTCTCGTAATGCGTCGTGGCCTCCTTGCCCCCTTCCGATCTTTCTCCCTCAAAGGAAGCCACTGAGTCCTCAGAAGGAGGGATGCATGAGTGCGAATGGTCAGGAACAAGATGACGGGCAAGTCAGTGATTCCTGCCTCTGGCTTGAAGGAGTCTGAGAAGGAAGGCTGGGTAACCTTAGAGAGAATGATGGCCATAAGAATTGTATGATTCTCGAGACCCCTTTTATTCTGAACTTCAGCATCAACATTGTGTGGAAACCCAGAGATGAACAAAAATGAACCAATCAAATTATTCAGCAGGTGTTTGGTGAGGGGGAAGTGATGGGAAGAAGAGAAACACCGTCCTAGCCCTAAGGGATTTAGAGTCTCGGGTTGAGGAGACTGATACTAAATAAGTCATTACACAGATAAACATAAAATTAATTGCAATTTTGAAAATGCTAGCCAAAAGTGCAGGGTGCTCTGAAAGTGTGTTATTCCAAGAGTAGCTACAGGGCTATTTAGGGGAGGATGAAAAGTCTTCCTTAAGGAGGAGACACTTAGAAAAGATGAATCGAGTTTGGATAGGCGAGCAGAGTTGGAAAGAGGGGATTCCAGCTAGGAATTCCTGAGGCAGACTGGAACCTGAATAATTCCATCGTGACGGAAAGAAGGCCCCAGTGCCCAGAGAAGAGGGACGAAGTCAGAAAGTGGCCTGCAATGGTGTTGAAGGGGCTGGCGGGCTGCAGATCATAAACCACAGATTGTTTACAGTCATTTGAACCGATAAATTCCAGTTTAAGCCACTTTGAGTGGAGTTTTCTGCCATTTTAAATGTGAACACTTCACATCTCTTCTAAAACTTGATTTTTTTTTTTTAGGCTCCATTTAAAAAAAAACTTTTTAGATGCAACAGACATCGTTAAAGTGCCATCAAAAATGGTAAATGCTTACACTTCATTTCTGTACTTATATAATCACGGACTATTAACACACAGTCGATGAACAGAGTTCGGACGAAACCTGCCAGTGACTCAAGAACCTCATTCCTTTCGCTCTGCTCTTCATCGTCATCACAGTAATATCATCTAGGATTAATAATTTTTTAACGTTTATTTTTAAGAAAACTGCACATGTTTAGGTTACTTAAAAAACTATTTCTTCGATCATTCTTGCTCCTTAGGAGTCATTGCTTCCGCTCACGTGATCTCTCTCCTCCTCACGCGGATCGTCCGGCACTACTTTCGTCTAAGGTCTGTGGCTAGAAAGTTTTCGTGAATCCTTGAACGCTTAAAAATGCATTTCCTTGGACTCACATGTGAAAAATAATAATCTGGGTGCTGCCTCAGTCAGTTCTGGCTGCTGGAACAAATTACCATAGACTGGATGACTCAAACCACGGAAATTTATTTCTCGCAGTTCTAGATGTTGAAAGTCCCAGATCAGCGTGTCAGCATGGTCAGTGTCCTCACATGATGGAAGACAGCTAGCTCTGCGAACTCTCTTTATAAGGGCACTAATCCCATCAAAGCAATTTGAGAAAGACCAAAACTAGAGGCATTACACTCCCTGATGAAAAACCACAAAGAATTACAAAGTATAGTAATCAAAGCAGTATGGTACGGGCATAAAACCAGACACACAGGCCACTGCAACAGAGACTAGAACGGAAGAGTCCTCACCACACACACACACACACACACACACACACACACGCACGCACGCACACACACACACAATGGTAGCTGTGTGAGGTTATAGAGAAGTTAACTAACCATACTGTGGTAATCATTTCGCCATACATACGAAAATTAAAAAATCACATCGCACGCCTTAAACTTACACAATGTTATGTCAATTTTACTGCAGTAAAGCTGGAGAAAAGGTATCTCTGACTGTGAAAAAAAGGCACTCATTCCACTCATGAGGACTCCACCCTCTTGACTGATCCCCTCCCAAAGATCCCATCTCCAAATGCCATCACATTGGGATTAGAGTTTCCACATATAAATTTCGGGGGAAACACAAATATTCATTCCATTGCAGCTGTTAAATAGGTTCTTTCTCTTTAGCTATTGCTTTTTTGCATCTAGGTTGCTAATGAGAAAAGTCTTATGCCAATGTAAATCTGTTTCCTATGCACGTAATTCGTTTTTTTTCTTGGTACCTTTTGAGTTTTTCTTTTTTCCCTTGATATTTTGAAATTCCTTTAAGATGTGACTCAGCGGGCTTTTTCTCATTATTTATCCTCAGTTCTTGGCGAGTCTTTTTGACATGAGAACTGTATCTATCTTTAGTTCTGGGACAGTCTCAGCGACTTCTTTTTTAATATTGCTTCCATCTCATTCTCTGTCTTCTCTCCTTCTAAATGCCTATTAGAACTTCCGGTTCTAATTTATGACTCTAATTTTTCTTTAAGGCTTTTCCATCCCTTTATGCCTTTCTGTTATCTCCTAGGAGATCTTCTCAGGCAAACCTTCTTGTTTGTTAATATAATCTTCAATCCGGTGTTGAGTTTTTAAATTTTTTTATTTTCGAAATTCTCTTTGGTTCTTGACACAATGCTTATCCTTGCTTCTTGGATGAAATAACTTATCTTTGTTCTCTGGTTTTATTAATTATATTTATTTTAGAGCTGCGTTGTCATTACTCAGTATGACAGACTAGATAAATACCCTTGTCCTAATCCTGAAATCTGTGAATATTACTTTAGAGACGCCAAAGGGATTTTGCAGACATGATTAAGAATCTCGAGATGGGAGAGATCAAGGTGGGTTATTGGGATGTGTCCTAAATGCAATCACATATCTTTATACAAGGGAGGCAGAAGGAGATCTGAGAACAGAAGAGAAAACAATATGACTGCAGAGGCAGAGATTAGAGTTCCACAAGCCAAGGAATGCTAGCAGCCACCAGAAGCTGGAAGAGGAAAGGAGCAGTCTCCCCAATGGGTGCCCCAGGGAATCTGGCCCTGCTGACACCCGATGTGGGGCCAGAGGAACTGATTTCATACTTCCGGCCTCCAGAACTGTGGGAGAATAAACGTCTGTTGCTTTAATTCACCAAGTTTGGGATCCTTTGTTTCAGCAGCCATAGGAGACGATCATGCTCGGTTAGCTATATTTCTTTGGGTGTAAATCCTTCTGTTTCATGCATCTCTTCCATGGTGTTGGCACTCCTTAAATATCTTAAGTGATTTTTGTACTGTAAGCCCTACTCTGCAGCTAAGAATCCCTGATGCCCTGTGAGCTGCTTCTGTTAATGCCACCCAACAGAGGAGGGGGGCAGAGGGAGTTGTCAGAGCTTCTGCTTTGCATTTTATTCAGTAAAACTCGGGGGTAAGCAGGACATGCCACTTAGCAGGGTGCTTTGGCAGAAATCTTGTGAGTTTAACTGCCCTTTGTTTCTCTTGAGAACACCAACCACCCAGAGCCTCAAGTAGTACCCCTTTCTCCAGACAGATAGGCCTGTCATAGATTCTCGGTCCCTGGGGAGGAGGAGGTGAACAGGGTTTGATCATCTCAGTTTCGACTAATGCATTAATCTGCCTGTTAGCTGGTCCTTTGTCCTCTCCTGCTTCTGGCTTC
This sequence comes from Pteropus vampyrus, assembly GCF_000151845.1. Lineage (NCBI taxonomy): Eukaryota > Metazoa > Chordata > Mammalia > Chiroptera > Pteropodidae > Pteropus > Pteropus vampyrus. Next base: position 589,604 of record NW_011888846.1, on the reverse strand, counting down.
CATTACCCTCGAGCGGTGCTGCTTTGCACTCTTGCCACTTTTTTGAATAATATTTAGCTGTGGCTTCCTGAATTTGTTCTGGGCTCCCGTGATCTTCCTAATCCCATCCTGTCCATGTTTAATCTATGATTCTTCAAAGATTTTGTTCTGCAGAATCTTTTTTTCTTTTGATCTTGGCTGTGAATTCATTTAAAAATCTTTTCCTATCATTTTGGGGGTTTAATACAAGGAATAGTCTGCAGTATATGTTAGGTTCATCTTGAGGCGGAAATATAATCAACTCTTCATTATTCAAGTTTAAGAATGGAAGAGGCAGTCTAAAAAATCCAAAGAATAAGTAGTCACAAGTTACTTTTCTTTAGGACATGATATATGACCCTTTCACATCAAAATCAGCGGTTAGAACTGGGAAGGACCCCACCCTTGGGTGATCTCGAAGATCCTGACTCACTTATTAGACCTGCACATATTTCTGGCCCTTATCAGTCTTCCCGCAATGTTGCTTAAAACCAGGAAGGAGAGTCACTAGCTCCTGTCCTCAAATTAAAACCCAGATTGCCAGTGTATTCCTATGTGTACCCTAAATAGTGTTCTCTGCCTCTCCATCCCTGAACCCTCCTCCTGCCCTGTTCCCTTACTCTGAGCTTAAATCTCAATGCATATCTGTAGGTTAGGTATCTGCTTCTGCTTAGCCCTCTAGACAAGTACCTGACCTTTGTACTCATCGGTAAGTATAGGTCACTTGTTTATTTAACACGCTGCACTTAGATCTCGTAACAACCAGTAACAACCACACGGAGGAGGTCTTATCAGGCTCACATGAGGAAACGAAGACTCACAGTATCAAGTGACTTGACTGAGGTTACAAGGTTACAAAGCTACAAAGTAGCAGGGCCAGGCCTCAAATCTCCCTAAAAATGGCTAAAGCCAATGTACTTTCTACAGCACCACATTGCCTCCTGAGACGTGACACTTAGCTCTGCTTGTTCCTTTTGGTATGGCTTTCGTGTATTTTGTTTTTCATTTGGACAGGGAGATGCTGACTTGTTCTGCCTACATGGAGTCTGTTGCACTGTGTCACATCTTGTCCTGGCATTCTCAATTTTCACCTCAGTTTTGCCATTAAGTTTCACAGTAACTGCCACTTTGTCTGAAGGGACACCCCTTCAGGGTTCTCCAGTTGAAGACTACTCTAGGAATCCAAACTTCTGGAACTGGCTCTATGCAAGACATACTTTCATATTTGTATTTGCCAAGGTCAACGTAAGGTTAGCTGGTATTCCATTAGCATCCGCAACCTCCATGTGGGATAAGGGTAGCAGGAGAGACTGCTTTGTGGTTATGAACTTGTCGCATTAATCCTCAAACTGAATAATTCGTGTTTACTCTAGTCCTTTATTATCTGCAATGAAAATTATTGCCTTTTGTAAATAAAGACCCCACGATTTCTTAGAGACTATTGGGACTCACCTATTAAGATGTTTTGTGGCTGCAAGTCCTGGTGAGTGAATCCACAGAGCAGGTGTAGCTCTTCAACAGCCTTAAATATAGATAAGAGGATGTTTCGAGCAAACACATCTTCCTCATTTTCTACAGCCTCCCCTCTGTGCTCAGCCAAGTGCTTTTCCAGGGTCTGCTCACAGAGGGAGATGCACACATACAGACAGGTCCTGTCGCTCTCGCTCCCGTAGAATGTCACCAAGTCACTGTTCGCCCGGATGCTATGCAGACAGGAGACTTCCTGTTGTCCACGTGTGCTGCCCTCCCAGAATCGCTTCACCGCTACTTCTTGCTCTTCATAGAACCCCAGGTAGATGCCCCCTTCCAAAGTGTCAGCAACTTTATATCCTTCATCAATAAAGATCTTGAGTTTGCCAATCATAGGGCGGTATATCCTGTGGAGCTGTTTCAGGGCCGGCCCCCAGCGTGAACTCTGAGGTTTCCAGTCTTCAGTAGGAGGGCGAAAACCTTCTTTGGCTCCGTACTTGAGAAGGAGCTTTACGAGGCAATTGTCATAAGCGCGCTTGGCCATCATAACAAGATCCCCACAATCGGTGCTGGCTCCGTGTTCACACAGCAGCTGGACAATTTCCTTCAGTTTGAGTTCAACAGCCATCAGCAATGCCGTTTTGCCCTCTCTGTCTGTGTCATTAACTTCTATATGTTCTTGTTCTAGAAGCATCTTTACCAGATTGGAATTCCTCTTTTCCACTGCCAGAATCAGGGGTGTCTTCCCTTTCTCTCCCCTCACATTGACATCAACCCCGTGGTCTAGCAGAAGGCGAACGATGGCCTCCATTGTCTCCTTAATGGAGTTCTGAAAAGCATGGATCAAAGCATTTCTGCCCATGTTGTCACAGGCTTTGACATCTGCCCCCATCTCATCGAGGAGGATCTTCAAGACCTCTACATGTCCATTTTTAGCCGCATCCATGAGAGCTGTGGCCCCTCCTTTCCTAATCTTCCTTTGATCCTCCTTTGTCTCTCGACCCAAATTTACCTTCGCTCCGTTCTCATACAGGAATCTTAAAGCTTCAACCTGACCATAGCAAGCGGCTTCCATGAAAGCTGTAAAGCCATTATGGTCATACTCATTGATATTGGATCCTTTAGAAAGGAAAAGTTCGAGCAGTTTCACATTTCCCACGATCCCAGCGACAATGAAGGGAGTGGCCCCATTATTCTTCCTCAGACAAGGGTCAGCGCCGTGACGCAGCAAAAGGTCCACAATGTCCTCCTCGGAGGTTTCCACCGCGTTAAGCAGCGGTGTCCAGCCCCCGTCCTCGTCCTGGAAATTGACATCAGCCCCCTTATCCAGTAGTTGCTGGACCAGGTTCATGTCTCCTTCTTTAACAGCTTTTATCAACGAATGATTGTCGTGCCCAGAAGTCTCCCCACTGCTGGAGGGTGTGGGTCTCTCCTGGGGGTTGTTGTGGCTCTTGGTCTCCATGATGGTAAACACCAGTGGTTACAACTTTTTGTCTTTCTTTGAGAAAATGAAAACTTATCTTCTTGGCACTTGATCAGAGAAACACGGAGCTCTAAGAAACTCTTGTCACGGTGAACAGGGATGATTCTCTCACTTCCCGTCAGCGGTAGGAGAAAGGACAACACTCTTGGAGTCTTCTGATATTTCGCCTCGAGGCAAAAAGGGTGCTTTGTAAGTATTTTATAATGGTGAGAAAACATTTGAATTAGAGAAACTAAGTTTACTAGCAACTTTTTCAAAATACACCTACTTATTATAGAACTTTTAAATGACAGAATATTATGAATATATATAAATTAAAAATAAGAAAATTATTCCTCTATCATCCCATTGCCCAGAAACACACATTGTTAATATTTTAATGTATTTCTATAGAATTTTAAAAATATTTGGGATCTTGCTGCATAAGTAACTTTGCATCCTTCTTCCTTTCAGGCAATGCCATGCTATAAATAATTTCCCATTTATACAAAGCCTTTTAAGACATTTTAATGGCTGTGTAATATGCCATCGTATGTAGTTGTTTCGTTTCCCTATGGTGAGCGGTTTTTAAAAATAATTTTTAAACAACTTTTTTAAGTAAGATTTTTTAAACAATTCTAAATAATGTTGCAGCAGATTTATCTTATTTAGCCTGTTTTCTTACGCGAGATCTTATTATAGATTTCTTATGAAGAACTGAACGACTGGTCAGAGGATATGCTCCTTTTTAAGATTCTCAACGTATACGAATAAATTTCTTTCAAAGTCATATAAACACACTCTGACTAGAAGTAGCCTCTTAAAAAAAAACAACCAAACAAACAAAAAAACCCAGAACCCTCATTGAGTAAGAAAAAAATGTAGCTCTGTCAGTTTGCGTTCCTTAGACCACAGGAAGTTTGGCCACTCTCGGCGTGTTCAGCGGCTCTGCGTCCATCTTCCGTGTGCACCGTCCGCTCCCACTTGAAGGAGGTGACAGTAGTGATGGGGCGTAGACTTGGCCTCAGCCAAGACAAGCGAGGGCCCCTGGCTGTGTTCGCTTTAGGCCGTTTTTTCCTAATTGTGTAATTTTAGCTTGTGGAGTCTCAATTTTCTCTTCCCTCAAACGGGGACAACAATAAACACGGTCACCTGTATAAAGTGCATTAAAGTTGGTAGGTGTGGCAAATATTAGGCATTCGATAAATGGTGGAGCTAATTATGTCCCTTACTGGAAAAAAAAATTAACGAATCCTATTCTCCGCGTGAATGTGCATAGACATACCACACGAATAGCAAACGTGGGAGTGTCGGCTTAGTCCAACTGTCCTCAATCAATTCTGAGCAATTCAGATCCAATTCAAGCTTCAGACAGCACCGAACTGTTACCTGAATATTCATTTCACTGCAACTGCTACAAAATTCCCATAGCAACCATGTTTAGGCGATCTCACCACTCTGTCTCAAAGCCTCCACTCCCTGAGGTCTAATCAATTGTGCTGCATAAGCACAGTCACCCGGCAGTGAAATCTCTGAAACAAATGTTTGTAGAGACAGTTCCTGTCGGAATGGCTGGGAGACAGGCCGGTCTAAATAAAGGAGCAGAGTGGCAAAGAGAATCAAAGAAACCGTGAGAGAAATATCAGAGTACAGAATAAAGACATCCCAGCTGATGCACCGCAAGGGACGAGCCTATTTTCAGTTTCGTTTTCCCCGTGTCAACGGAGGTGAATAATGTGTGGCAGAACCTCGGCGATCCTGGGAGATCTCAGGATGAAAGGCCGCCTGAGGCAGCTCTGCCCCTCTTTCCAGCCCCTATGTCGCATGCCCCTTTTCACCTCCAATCCCCAAAGCCCAAGGAACCCTTTAAAGAAAACGAGCTTTTCCAGCTCTCCTCCTCCTTCTCATCGTACCTTCCAAACTCAGACGCTTCCTCTTATTTTTCTTCAGAGCCCGGTCTTCAAATACTGTTGCCAACAGGGAAATACTTCCTTCTGAGCAGTCACAGAGCCAGCAGGGTGGAGCCAAAAAAAAAAAAAAGAGTGACAGGAACTAAGGGAGGGTAAACTGGCCCACGCCCTCCTTCAGGCTGGGGCAGCCTGTGCAGATAGCGCTTTCAGGCTCTCCAGAGAAAAGTGGTGGTTTTATGACTGCTGGCGACCGATTTGATGTCCACGGTCATGCTGCTCACCCTTCAGGCTCTCAGGTCACAGCAGCAGCTCCATTCTTACCACGTTAAGAATTCTAAAATCCCTATCTTCCTGAGGGAAATTAATGGAAAATAAACATTTATTGAGCACTATGACTGGCACTATGCTCATGAGTCACGTGGTCCCAGTTAACCGCAAACAAGGAAACTGAGGCTCAGAAAGCCAGTAAGCCCAAAGTCTAAGCTCTGTCACTCATCTGGGTGCACTTGGCTCACCGTTCTCAAAGGGGCACTGGGCTGGGGCTGTGGCGGCTGGTTTTGCAGCCAGAGCTGTGAGCCTTTAGCTGAATGAGCTCGAGTGGGTGGTCTTACAATGTGGGGCCTCGGTTCTCTTGTGTTGTATAATTTTTAAGGTTCCTTTCTGTTCTTCAAGGTCTGTCCTTGATCATTTTCCTAGCACCGAGCTGCATACTGTTGTACTGAATGCTACAGTAGGAAACATTCCTATCTTCAAAGAATATCCACTCTTGCTGGGGAGACAAACTCCAGAGAAGGTCATGACTAGTTAGCGGAACATGGTCACGTGATGTTCACCTGTGTCTGCCATCCAGACTCTGGACCTTTATCGCCTCTTATACCCCAGTGACAGCCAAGACTCTGTCTCTAGCCTTAAGCTTTCTGTTGAGCTTCAGACCCGTAAAACCTGAACATGTCTTAAGCAGAAACCATCACCTCTCCCTAAATCTGCTCTTGTTCCCCACAAACGGCACCACCACCTGGGTGCTAGTCTTCATTCTCATCCCAATGCCAAGTCTCCTACTTTCATCTGCAAAGCAATAACTAACCTCAGCCTTTGTCCTTCCCTATTGCAAGAAACCAATGACTCACTTCCTAGTCCTTAACCTCATGTCCTGCCTGCTTTATTGATTTACCATAGTTTTCAGGACAAAGTTTAAAACCCTTAATCCATCATTCATTCAATTAATATTTATAGAGCACTGACTATGTCAGTGACTATTCTAAACACTTGGGATGCAGAGGTTTACCACACAAGTTCCTCACGGAGCTTGCATCTCAGTAGGCAGAAATAGATCGTAAACGATTAAAAATGCGATATGTAATGTGATCTCAGGTTGTTCTAGGGTCCCTGACTGTCCCTATTCCTCATGGGCATCTCGCCGCTGTCATCCAGTTCTCTATCATATCACACTGCTCCCCACCTCCGGGTCTCTGCTCACACCGCTTTTCCTGCCTGCACTAATAACACTAGTAAGAAGGGTGATGGTGATGATGATGATGGCAAACATTTATGTAACCCTTTATATAGATTAAATCACATAATCTCATCCTTAGAGCATAGGTACTATTTTTGAACCCATTGTACAGATGAGGAAACTGAGGCACAAAGTGACTAAGTAGCTTGCTTCATTCTAGGGATTTGGGCTACATCACTAAACGACACAGAGAAAAATGGCTGCCCCATCCTTACTGGAGAAGGCAGACAGTGAATAAAATAAGTAAATTGTGTATAATTTGTTTTATGGCAAAAATCCTAGAGCGTAATCAAGTAGAAAAAGAAGAATCGAAAGTAGCAAATCAAGAGATATATTTTCTAAGTAACAGAGACTCAAATGCCATTGTCTAGACCTAACTTCATTCCATCCCTGACTCTTAAAAAAGGTCATTTTTCAGTTATTTAAATTTCAAATCTTTCTTTTTTGGATAAAGCAATTTGAATAGCTGGACCAACTTAAAAAGATTCAGCGACAGCGAATTACCTTGAGATCAGCACTTAATATGCCCTGAGCACTTTTTTTCTCCTTACCTAAAAACTTCAATTTTTTTTTCCTTTTTTCCCCAGTTTTTTGAGAAATAATTGACATACATCACTGTATAAGTTTAAGGCGCACAGCACAATGGTTTGATTTACACATATTGTGAAATGATTACCACAATAGGTTTAGCTAACATCCATCATCTCATATAGATCCAGTAAAAAGAGAAGAAAAAGGTTTTCTCCTTGCGATGAAAGAACTCTTAGATATACTCTCTTAAGAACTTTCCTGTATGTCACACAGCACTGTTAACTACAACCATCATTACATCCCTAGCAATTATTTATCTCAGAACTAGAAGTTTGTACCTTTTGACCACCTTCCTCCAGTTCCCCCTCCCTCATCTCCTCCCTATGGTAACCACAAATTTGATCTCTTTTTCTATGAGTATTGGTGGGGTGAGTTTTGTTTGTTCGTTTGTATGGAGGGTTTTTTGTTTGTTTGTTTTATTAGAGTCTACATATAAGTGAGATCATACAGTATTTGTCTTTCTTCGTCCAACTTATTTTACTTAGCATAATGCCTTCAAGGTTTATCCATGTCATTACATATGATAGGGTTTCCTTCTTTTCATGGTTGAATAATGGTTCATTGTATACACATACCACAATTTCTTTATCTATCCATCCATCACTGCACACTTAGGTTGTTTCCATGTCTTGACTCTTGTGAATAATGCTGCTATGAACATGGGGTGCAGGTATATTTTTGAGTTAGTGTTTTAATTTCCTTTGGCTACATTCCCAGAAGTGGAATTGCTAGATCATAAGGTAGTTCTCTTTTTAATTTTTTGAGGAACCCCCATACTGTTTTCCATGGTGGCTGCACAAATTTACAATCCCACCAATAGTGCACGAAGGTTACCTTTTCTCCACATCCATGCCAAGAGCTTCCTTTTTTAAAGTTAATTTTAGCCCTGTTGACTAAAGAAATCTTATTTTAATCTCTGCATCCACTGGGCTGTCCTAGTGGTAGTTATACTAATAATTATCAGTTTTATTTAAAATTTCACACCTTTATTAAAATGAATTAATAAATAAAATTTCTTCACTATAACTCCAAAGGAAGGAGCCAAACTTAAAATATGATGACAGTCAAGCAATGTATAGAAAAAAGTTAGCAGAGCCTTACATGGCCACAGGGGGGCAGAAGAGGGCGAGGGATGGGGTCCAGTGGCTGCCACAGTCATATGGAAGCAACAGGTTGATTTGAAAACAGCACTAGCTGACCTAAGTTGGAGTGAGTACTCTCTCGATTTCCTCCTCTGAAAGTCTGGCAATGAGTTACCGTATTGAAAAAGCTGTCCTATACTTGAAAGACAAGTAAACTTGGCATCCTGGCTTTTAATTGTGATTCTATTTTATTCAAAAAAAAATCGATAAGTAGTTACTAACTGATGCCTACTGTGTATGAGGCACTGTGCTAAGTACTCAGAGTCAGATAATGATAACAGCAGATATTCATGGGACATCAACATTGTGCCACTTTTATTTCATTCATTGTTCCCCGTGAAGGGGACCCTCTTCTTATCCTCATTTTACAGACGAGGGAACTAAGACCTGGAGAAGTTTAATACCTTCCCAAGGTCATCCAACGAATGAGCCAGGATTCCAATCCCAACCTTCCAACTCCACAGCCAGGGCTGTGAACCGCTTTGCTGCCATCTGTTCTGTCCCATCTTATCAAGGTAGATAATATGGCTCCTGACCTTAAGGAGATCGGTTTGGTGGAAGAAAAAGAGCTGTGAACACATCAGGTACTGTGCCACATCGTGTGCGCGGCCATTGGTAAGAACAGCGTGTCCCAGAATCACAGAAGTGGCAGCGATTAACTCTGTGTGGTGGATGTCCGGGGGGCTTCGCCGAGAAGGTGGTGTTTTGTTTTTTTTTTTGCTGGATTTTGAGGAGGCGTTTTGAGGAAGAGGAAGAGGACATCCAAGCAGAGAGAACAGCATGTACGCAGAGGCCGCCTGGGCAGGAAATAAATCAAGAGAGGGGCTTGGGTCAACCAGAGCAAGCCTCCCGTGTCATGGTAAGATCTGAGGTTTCTCCTGTAGTCAGAGGTGAGCCATGGAAGGGCTTCGATGCAGCCACGACGTACTCAGATCTGTGCTTCATGGATAAAGACTGGAGCAGTGAGGAAAATGAGCGGCTGGAGGAGAAGAGGCTGGGGGAGGGAGAGCGATGGGAGGGGGTGTTAATAGCATTGGAAGGATTCTTCCAATGAAGGCCTAGTGAGCCTGGGGAGGAGAAGCAGCGTCTCTGTGTACCAGGGTTAGGAGTGCAGAAGAGAGCAGGGGATGAGAATGACCTTGGTTTTGAATGTGTTGCCTAAGAAGAGCCTGTGGGACATCCAGGGAGAGAAGTCTGGCAGGAAGCTGGAAATGGTAATCTAAACTTTTCTCCTGCTGGATTTAAAATTAATCATTCACTCAAGAGCTGTTTGCTAAACACAGACATGTGCTAGGCTTAGGGAGTAGAAAATCGGAGAAGAGGACGTGCCGGATCCCAAGAGTGTGTCTTTCTCTTTCTGACTTTCACTTAACACGATGCCCACAAGGTCCCATCCATGCCCTTGCACGTCCTGCGGCTGGCTCTTAAGCCAACTGCCCTGGCATGTCCCCCGCTCTGGGAGCTTCGGTTTCCTCATTCCTGTTATAGGGTAATCGAACTTGACCTCACAGAGCTGTCGCAAGGACTAAATGAGATCAGGGATCACCACAGCGCATGTTCCCCTCTTCCTTCCCAGGTGCTTAAACTCAGAATCCCTCCGGTGTCACCCACAGAACCCGCTGGGCTTAGCGTGCGATTCAAGGGTTTTTCTACCTGATGCACCTGAAGTCTGGTCACTTTACTCAGATTAACAACAGGGGAGAAATAAAAGTCAATATAAGATCCATATATAAACAGATCATTTACCATAGACAAGAATTTTTTTAAATAGTGGTAATCAGAAAAAAAATGAAAGATTAATAAGGTAAGAAAGAACAGGTAGGCGGTAGGCAGAGGAAGAATGGATTTTGATCCTTGCAAACCTACCCCCAAATTTTTCAAGCCCAGCACACCCCTCTTATCCCCTCGGCCCAGGGAATGGAGCAGCCTCCCATACACAGGGACTTCCCGTAGCTCATCTCAGAGTTATCTATGAAATTATTAAAGAATATTAACTTGAACTGATATGAAATTATAAAATGCTGATGCACATTGAAAATGAGTAAAAGTAACAATGTCACAGTAGTCACCACCTACCTGATAACGCCTGGCTACTTGACCAAGGGGAACCGCCCCGTGTGCTGTTACAGGCAGAACTGGGAATGGCTTATGCTGAGTCTCCATTGGGCGGACAAAGGATCTGGGCTCTGAAGTGATAGCAGGCTGAGCCAGGTCCAGTCAACACCACAGCCCAAAACAAGTTGTCATCAGCTGAAGGAAGTCTGTCACCAATCGTGGCGGCCAACTGTCAGAGTCTCCGCCCTCTCCTCGATTCTGCCAGTTACCAGCCCGGCATGGGTCTTTTGTCACTTGTGCCCCTGCCTATGACAGGGAAGCTCAGCCACCTGTCCTGTGGCATTTCCGGAGGCCTGCCCGTCCTCGAGGACCCCCCCAGAGCGCTCCCCTATCCCTTCTCCCCAAGCACACAGCCCTGGGAGACAGGATCTCATATATGGGTTTTATTTTTATTTTACAAGAATATAACATGCTGTCACAGGAAAGTGGGGATTGAGTAGATCATTCGTATCTTGGAAACCAGCTCCAGTTGTCAACAAAAAATAAATATTTAAACAGTGAGGAGGTCCTGCTGGGCGCTGAGAGGAGGTAGAGCCTGGCGGGGGGAGGGGGGCAGGCTGCCCACTCCTGTTGAGTCTCCGGTCAGTGGGTCAGTGGGTCAAAGTAAAATCACAATAATAAATAACAATAGCAACAACACTGACAACAGTAACAAAAATAACATGCTATGACATGACGGTCGTCACAAAACCAACAATACGTTATACTTAAATAATTTTCTCCTGGAGGAGCTCACAGTGCAGCGAGAACAAGGTTGGTTTTCCGGGGACACAAGAGGGCTGGCTGGTTCATTCACCTCCCCAGCCTGGGCTCGAGGACTACTCCCACCTCAGAAGGTTTGTTCAGTGATGCCCTGAGGTGACAGGCAGGTTCTCATCTCCCCCAGTCCTGCTCTTCCAAGCAGCCTCTCTTCCGGACTTCACTCCCCGCCTCTGTGGTCTGCCCGAGGCTCATCGTGGTCCCGCCCCATCCCTCCCAGCACGCTAGTGAGCGCACCTCACTTCCACAGGAAGGAAACGTGAGGCTCCCCTTCCACTCTGGGGTGCCTTTTTCCCTGTTCTCATACTCACACAAAAAATATTGGCTTGATTTAAACAGGACTTTCAGGAACTGCCAAAAGTTTTGTTTCTTATGATCATTTTCTCCCTCTGTCCACGCTGCTGGGCATGGGAGCCGATGAGCCACTGACGGAGCGGCCACACGCCTTTCCCTCATGGGCTCAGAGAGGGCACATGCCAGCAGGAGGCCCTCTGCAGGCCCTGCTCACAGGCAGGCCCTGCTGCAAACACAGGGTCAGGGGCCACATGCAAGGTCACCGAGAGCACCGAGATTAATTCACATGAGCTACAAGGGCTCCTTTCCGGGGCTCTCTACTGACTTGGAAAGGGGCTCAACGGCCAGTTTTTGAGGTATAAAAATCTCACTGCGGCAAGCATCACATTGGTTCCCTGGCCTTGACACAGCAGTGTTAAGTCCAAGCTAAGGGACCCTCGGGCAGCCCAGAGGCAGGTGAGGTGGCAGAACGGGAAGGGTCCACACCCATGGCTCCCTCCCGTGCCCAGGACAGTCTGGGATCAGGGTGCAGTCCGGCAACAGGCAGAACGGCCGATCTGGCTGTCTTCCCCTCTCTCGTTTTCAAGTTTCCCTTTGGTCACATATTTCCCAAACCACCCTGGAACATTTCTTGTCCCTTTGCGAATGACAAGAGCTAATGGCAACTCTCACACCACCACCCTTCTCCCCAGAGAGCCCCACGCGACCGTCCTCTTCAGCCCTTATCCGTAAGTCCTGCACGTGGGGGACCGTCTCACGCATGAAATTCAGTCCCACGGGATCTGGAGGAGAGGGATCGGCGTTTTCCTTCACTGTCCTCTCGCCAGCTTTGTGGAACCTGCCTCCCACACAGGGGCGGCGGCCTCGGGGCTGGGTGACTCCACCTCTCTTCCCGGCTGGCTCCTCACTGCCATGAGGCTCAGGTGTGTGAGGGCTCCGCTGGGCTGCCCTTGGATGGAGAGGCGCTGGTGGCAGAGGCGTGGGTGGCCAGGTCCCGGTAAGCGGGTGACTTCAGGAAGCGTGGGTAGGAGTCCTTCTCCATCAGTGTGCGTGTCTTCCCCTGAGCCACATCGAAGCATGTGGCCGTGGCGGCCTGCAGGTTCGTCCTGGTCAGCTCCCTGGTCTCGTGGTCTATGTTAACCTGCGAAGAAAGGCAAGCACGTGAGTGAGCGGGGCCGGGGGCGGGGAGGGGGCAAGGCGAGGGGTGCAGAGGACAGAGGGAGGAACGACCAGCAGGTGGGCCAGTGGAAGGGGTCCTGGATTCTTAACCAGGAACTTGGGGTCTCCTGAGTCCATCCAGAGTTTCTCACCTCTGGGCCTGTCCCCACATCAGATCCAGTGTGTGCCCTCCGATCTCTCGAAATTCTCAAGGATATATTAAGTCTGCCTACAAATCCAATCCCTCTCACCCCATCCCCCGTAATAACCCTGGTGACTAATCCCAGTCACCCAGATTAGTGCCGGAGCCTGCTCACGGCGCTCTGCCATCTCCCCTCACCCCTGTGGTCTGTCCTCCACCCAGCAGCCAGAGCGGACCTTTCACACCCCAGATCAGTTTGGCAGCAGCTCTCCTGTCCTCCCATATCACTCAGAGGAAAAGCCGAAGTGCATGCTGGGCCCACCCCTGGCCGTCTGCCACCTGCCTGACCTCATCTCTTCCTCTCCCCCTCGCTCCCCCGACCCCACACAGGCCTGCTTGCTGGTCTGTGACAGGTGCTCTCTGGCCTTTGCATGTTCCTTTTCCTGTGTGAGAACATTCTTTCCTCCCATAACTCATGTCTCTGTTCATATATGTCACCGTATGGGTCAACCCACCTCTCACGTCCCTTTTATAAAACGGAAAGACCTCCCCTCCTTTCCTCTGTACTCTGGGACTCCCGTATCCTGTTTTATGTTTATTAGAGGATAGGTTATCCCCTGGTATATGTTTATTTGCTTAATTGGTTTCTGTCATCTTCTCCCATTAGGGAAGAGGCTTTGTTTTGTTCACTGCTCTATTCCTGATGACTATAACCGTGCCTGGCATGGACTTGGTGCTCAATAATCCTTACGGAATAATGTGAAATAAATGAAAGTGCTCAGAAAATAAAATAGAAAATAAGATACAAAAGCCAGGTACTACTACCATCTCTCCACTAGGTGGCCCCATGTTCTTTATTGAATGCAGGTGCCAGGCAGTGGCCGCCTGAGGGAAGGTTGAAAAGTTCACTGACCACAGACCTGCGGGACTAGGGCAGGTCAACCAGGGAACTGAGGCAGGTTACACAAGGTCCCTACGATGACCTTTGCCCCGAGCTGTGTAAATGTTTTGAGCTTCTAAAAAAGGCTTAGTCTATAAGAGTGGGTATGAACAGATGCCAAAACACTTGCCAACCCCTCTGACCCCTTTGGTGAGTCTAAGGGTAACGGCACCCCGGGGTGGCATGAAGCCTGATTTTCCTCGGCTCCAGCCACAGAAGCCCGCTCACTCTCATTCCAAATTAGGCAACTCTTCTTCTAAACTCAGCCCTTCGCCTGCCAACCTCCCACAGCCCCAGCTCTCAGTGGAGAAGGACCAGGCGGGGCCTGGAGGATCCAGGGGACAGATCTAGGCTCTCACCTCTTTTGGGGCTTCGCTGCGGATGAACTCTTCAAAGATCCTGTGAGCCCGGGAGGCCAGCTTGGCGGCCGAGCGGATCTTCTTGAACTCCTCGCAGGCCAGCCAGAACTCCAGGTTCTCCTCGCTGAACTCCGTCTTCAGGAAAGCGTGGAAGGCAGCCACTCCATCTGGGGTGGGAGGGAGACAAGGAGAGACAGGTCAGACAGAGGGACAAAAGGGAATAAAAGAAGAAAAGACAGCAATTGTAGTTAATGGCTCTATTTTTAGGATGCTATTTTCTCGAACAAGGACCTGCCTTTGTATTCTGAATAGAGGCTGGCACACTAGGGGATCATTATTATTATTACTATTACTGTTACGTTGCCCACGCTTCAGCATCCCTCAGGCTGGCCCCCAAGCACATGAGTGCACACGTGCCATTCACAGACACACACAACAGGGTCCTACTCACTTTTACTGCCCAGTAGCAAGTCGAACGACTCTCTCCATCCCAGCACATCTTCTGAGAAGTTTCTGCTATATAAAAAAAAAAAGGCCAAGATTTTAATTTTTAAAAAAATCAACAAACTAGTTCATAGCGCAAATCCCAGCCAGAACTCCGATTGGGGGTCGCATAATTCGCACAAAGATGTGCTTGGTAATTATGAGAGTTGACTCCTCAAACCCTTCGTTGGGGTTAAGGGAAACAGTGATGTTTTCTAGAGGACAATTCAGTAACCAAAAACCAAAGCCAGGGGCCTTTAGGTCCTCAGAAAATATCTCTGAGACTGTTTCTTCACTGTCCAAAATTGTTTCTATTCCTCTGGCTCTCAGAGCATTGTTTTGTACACTTCCCCAGGGACATGAAGGCTTTGTGAATAAGGATTACGTCCACCCATAACCTAGAGCAGCACCTGGCATGGTTGACGTTCAATGTGAAAGAGCTTCTAGACAAGGTGCTTACCAATGGAAGTAGAGTCATTGATTAAAAACCTTGAGTGGTCTGGGACCCTGTCCTAGCCCTGATTGCATTGCGATGACAACTCCAGGTGAGAGAGTCTGGTAACTAGACATTCAGGTCCTAAGTGTACATGTCTGTTGATGGACTTGGAACCCTGGAGCTAACCACCCTGTCACCCATGAGCCAAGCAGCCATAGAGACCAGCAAGAAACCCCACTAAAATCTCCAGGAAGGGGTCAGCGAGCTCCACCCCAGCTACCATGTCCTAGTTTCTCCCTGTACTTTCCTTCTCAAGGCTCCTTCCCTAATCGGGCTCCGCCTCCCCTAGAAGCCCTAGGCTGTCAGCAAGACTCACCCCTCTTTGTTGTGTTTGCTGCTCCACTCAAACTTGCCAACACTCCCCGTATCAGAGCCCAGGTCTGATTTATGAAGAAAGATCCCCAGTCGTGTCTTGAACTCTTTGGCTCTGGAAGACAAAGCATGAGCATGTAAGGATTCTCCACGTGCTTAGCGAGGGCAAAGAGGTTTATGGGGTGTCAGAAGAGGTCAGGCTGATGCCATCCGACTTCCAAGGGCTCCTGGGAATTCTTGCTTGTTCCCGAGGCCTAACCTTTGCTTCTAGGAAGTTCCTTAGTGCCAGGAACCCAGAAACAACGAAAGCAACGTTTGAGCTGGGCCTTGTAGGTCTTACACTTTCTGAGTTTACAGAACTTCAGACATGGGCTTGTTTCCACGTAAGCCACACTGCTCTTTGTGCTTGTTGATTAGCAGAAGGCAGTTCCGCACCCTCTAGGCTTGCCACGAATATTCGTGGA
>NW_011888846.1:544890-573082 GCF_000151845.1 Pteropus vampyrus | reverse complement strand
GGGGCCGCGGCTGCAACCCCCACCCGCGTGCGGCGCCCGCACCGCGGGGCCCACGAGGCTGCCCTCCTCCTCCAGGCGGACGCGGGAGACGCGGCGGCGAAGTCACATGGAGAGGAGACGCGCGCACCCGGTTTAGGAGGAAAAAAAAAAAATCCCGCCGGCTTCTAGTAAAAGCCGAAAACCGACGTCGAGGTTACCGGAGGATTTGCGCCAGGGGTGGCGGGTCTGGGAGGCACAAACGACGTCGATCGCACCCGGATCCAGAGCCTGTTCGGCCTCGGATGACAGGAGCACGGGGTGCTACCCGAGCAAGACAGCATCGTGATTATACTGCTAACTACCATTTCCTGTGCGCCTGCCCGATGGCCGTGGGCCTAAATAAACCCTTTGTCATCATCTCATCACCTCCATTTTCATAGGTGAAGAATCGGAGTCAGAAAAGTTAGAGCCTTGCCGGAGATCACGGAGTTGGAAATAGCGGACACTATCCCCAGGGAGCTGGGGATTTAATTGAGCATCTATCATTTATCAGGTACTTTTACTAAGATTTAGGTTAAATAACCTCTTCTAAGTTACACGTTGGTAAGTGTTGCACCAGAATTTAAAAATGAATTTACCATGCTTTTTCAACTGTCTCCTCCCTTATCTCACTCCCTAAAATAATTAGAATCCCGCCATCTCTGTAACCCACGAATGATCCTGGGTATAAGCAGCTGCTAGTTAGTTCAGTGTCCTCATCTCTGAGAGAAAGCTGATAAATGCCCTTCCTGCTTCTCTCCTCATTGCCCCTCAGTTCCCTCTGGAATTGCTAGTGAGAGGCTCCTGGTGAGGTTACCAGTGTGGAGTCCTGGTTTCAAATCATGGCTCTACCGTTTACTGGCCCCGGGGCGAGCTTCTTAACCCTTCCATGCCTCGTTTTCCTGGTCTCTAAGATGATGACATGATACATTTATTTCATTAAGTCGTTGTGAGGTCTAAAGAAGCTAATTCTTAGCTTTAGTTTCCCAGGAAACTCAATTTCTCTAAGGCAGAGACGTACTAGGGAGAGTTCTTGGAACTGAGGGGGAGGGAGGGAAGCCGGGTTGGGCAGAAGGAGGATGTGAATGTCATAAGTCGGACAGCCCTTGGAGCTATGTCCTGTTGAAGCAAGGGGCAGACCTCTGTCCCCCACATTGACCTTTCATTGGGTGCAGTTGCCCCGATGGCCTTATCTTAGGCAAAGCCACTCCTGTCCCAGGTAACTCCTGGAGCGAGACTGCACTATGAGCCTCCAGCAGACAACAGGCTGGGTAGGGGAGGGGGGTGAGGGCCTTGGTCTCCAAGAGGGGGTCTGTGTGGCATACCATAGCACCTGCAATGACAGGTGAGGCTCTAAGAACAGTGCTCGGCACATAATCGGCACTCGATAAATGTTAGCTCTCAGTTTTACTTAACACAGGGATTGCTAGACAATAGGAAAGGTAGTCAGTGTTGTGTGTCTCTTGGAATTTAGGTTTTTACTTCATACGGGGGCACCTAAGAGGTACTGTTGTATTCCACAGCAAGGCCTGGAAGTAAAGGGTCAGAAAAGAGAGAAACACGAGGGGAAGAGTACCCCGCCTGAGAGCTCAGTGAGTAGACCCAGAGAGTAGGTCAGGGAAGGACAAGGAAAAACCACAGAGCAGGCAGAGGCGAGAAAGGCCTGTGAGATAATCATTGAGCTGCTGCTAGAGAAACAGAGGCCAAAACAGAACACCGTGTGGCTTCTCTGGTCGAAGCAGATTCCCTCGCTGAGCCAGGAGAGGACCCCGTTAGTCAAAATGTGATGCGCTCTGAAGAGCTGGCACTGAACCCTTTGCTAACCCCCCGGGTGGTCAAGGGGTCGGTTAGTAGAGCTCGGGGGCAGGTACCGGAGCAGCTCGCACATGGGAGCACCGCCACCAGCATCCCACCCTCGTCCCCGTCTCACCAACCTAGGCTTTTGTTCTTCCTTTCTTAAAAGTCCAGGGCTGGACTGGTGTGGGGCAGGGAGACAGGCAAGGGTTGGCAGAGGCCATGGTGTGCCGCCAGGCAAGGGGAGTGGTCTTCTTGAACATCTGTTTCTCAGCACAGCCCTTCGTCCCCAGCCCATCAGCAAGCAGGAGGTCTTTGTCAGCTGAGGTGACAGTTGTTGTTTCACCTGGTGCCGCTCAATCCCCAATGCACGCTTTTATTAGGCAGCTGCCAGGTGGGGGTGTAGGTGCTGTCTGGGACAGCGACAGAAACCAGTTTATGGATGGATGGAACCCCAGTCTGGCCCTCAGTAGCATCAAGAGGAATCAGTCCAGCCACCGTGACAACAGTAACAGCGATTATGCAGGGACAACACCCCCACCCCCACCCCGACCCCCACCCCCACCCCTACAAGCCCTCATGCTCTTTCTGCTTCCCTGTGACTAGGCCAGAGGAGGTTTCCTCTCATTTCTTTTCTGCAGACAACAGAACGGCAGACCTGAGGTGCCGTGGGTTACGTGCTCCGGAACTGAAAGCAGCTGAGACCCGGGCCCTGGATCTCCAGATTCCTGAGCGAGCGCTTTCTCCCACTCGACAGAGAAAGCAAAAGAGATAAAGGGAAGGATGCTCGAGGTGCAGCCCCGCAGACCCAATCTGTGAGCAGAAGCTCCCTGTTTGGGAAGAACAGTCCTCTCTGAGTTCAGCCTCTTTCCCGGTTGCCATGGTTACCTCTTCAGTTTCCTGGCAGAAACTTTTTGAAGTTCATAATATATCCCAAATTCTCTTCCCAGCAGGTAGGTCAGTTCGTAACTGCAATTTCATTAATGACTCAACAGTGGCTGTAAATCCAGCAACTTGAGCTCACCTGTGACTTTGCACTGGCTTTGAGAGAGCCTGACCTCCTTTCACACCGGCTGGCATTCCCGGCACAGTGGCAGCTGTGTTCTCTTTCATGGAGGGTGTGGGGACACCGCTCTGTGGCCGGGTCATCTGGGATCAGAATTGAACATCCCACAATGACCCTGCCACACTGCAGTCCATCTCCTTCAGCCCCTGTGACCCCTGTGGAAAGCATCAGCCTTTCCACAAAGGCAGAAGTCTAGATGGCACCTTTGCTGAAAGTGGTGAGAAAAAAAATGAAAACGCTTCCTCAATTTCTGATTTGACACAGACGATCTCCACAGTGGTCTGGATCCTCTCAATTCAATCATCAACCTACCGATAAATATTTATTAAGAATTTACTATGTTCCCAACTTGGTAGGGAAACGCTAGTCTTTGAAGCTCTTCTTTGCCTTTATTGACCTTTATAATCCAGCTGAGGAAACAGAAGTCACGGGGCGGGGGACCATCCATCACCTGGCACTGCAGCAGATGTCCGGGAAAAAGGAGAGATCAGCAGGGTCGGAGGTGTTGAAAAAGGATGGAGAGGGTTTGAATGCCGTGGAAGACAGCCGGGCTCTGCTGGACCCACAGGAGGGAGCATGCTTCAAGTGGGAGAAACAGCTACGAAGAGCCTGCTTTAATCTGGGGGTCCAGCAAAGGCGTGGCAAGATTTAGGAATTCCCGACACACAGGCAGAGGTACTTAGGCTTGTGGGGTACACAACTGGATGCCACTTCAAGATTTAGAAACATCAAAACGGCAAGGGCAGCTCGTATCCTGAGAGGGCAGAAAGAGGAGGGAGCGATCACCGCCTGCAGACACGAAGTGGACAGTCCCTGGGGGCCGCTTTCCTGTCGGGTTGTGACCAAACTCTGAGTGCCCTCCCCTCCTGGGCAGGGGAAGTTGGCTGAGTTCATTCAGCCTGGGTGTAGGAAATGACGTTTTCCCTGGTTAGCCTTTAGGGCACTGCGTGCAGCTGGCTTTGATAAAGACACTATTCCTGTCTGGTTCTTCCTCCTCTTCTCTCGCTCTCTCCCTCCCTCCCTCCCTCTCTCCCGCCCCCACCCCTGGGCTGAGTTTTGAGGGATGGGAGTATGGGAGACCTGCTTCTCTCTACTCAACCAGAGTGATGGACCCCCAGCCTCCAAGGCAGGACAGTCTCGGCCACCGGGAGGAGGCTGAAACTCTTCAGTGGTGCCCGTGTCTGGATCATGTCTGGGCAACTCCGTAGGTCATATAAGGCTCTAACCTGATGTTACATCTTCCATCTCATACCCTAAAATGCAGCCAAACTCAGCAGTTAGCAGTTTACCACAGGCGCCACGGTGCCTGTGCCTACAAACCTCTGAAGGCCCCTCCCCTCCCAACTCATTTTAAAAGATATTTTTCAATAGACTCATTTTATTTATAGATATTGAGATATAATTTACATGTAATAAAATGCATAGATCTCAAGTTTTGAGAAATGGATACACCCATGTAACCAATACCCAACAACCTACAGAATACTTCCATCACTCTAGAAACCTCCACGATACCCCCTAGCAAAGATGCCACTATCTGAGTCCTAGAACCGTAGGACTGGTGTTGATTCTTCTTGCCTTTTATACTTATTTTTGAGGCCTAGGTCAAGTGCTTTCTCACTCCTGATCCCAGTCTACTCCCTCCCTGAGCTCCTGGAGGGCAGGGGCCACTGCCTTGGTCATTTCTTTATCTTCAGCCCCTCGCACCATGCCCAGTTCAGTGTATAGTCTATAAATGTTGGCTGGCTGGATGGCTTCTGTTTCAACACAAATCATAAGAACTAACATTTAATGAACACTTACTGTGTGCCAGACTCTGTTCCGTGGGCTTTCTCTGAAATTATCTTTACATTCTCACAATTACCCCATAAGGTGGGCCCTTTCTCATTCTCATTTTACATTTGCCTAAAATTGGTTAAGTAACTCGCCTACGGTCACACAGCTAGTAGGTGGTCGAGTTGAATTTTGATCTCAGATGGTCCAACTCCAGAGCCTGTGTTTCTAAGCATACATCCCGTCAGCATTTTTTAGAACTCAGAGTTTGCTCACTCACTATGAGAAGCATAGTGAGCAAAATGAAGCATAGGCTGGGAAATATTCATGGGATGCGGCAGCTCATCCTTCTCCTTCCCATCTCCTCTCCCGAACCTTCTTCTTTCCTCACCCCATTCCTCTCTCGCCATTCACATTTTCCACTTTCTGTCTTGGCCCTTAGCTGTATGTCATTACAGGCTCTGGACTTTTCTGCCTCTTCGGTCCCTTGTGGATACAGTTCCCAAGCGTGGTTGCCGAGAGTCCCCTCGTCTTCAAAATTCCCTCGGTTAATATCTGGGCTTTTATTTCTCTTGACAGGAAAACTCAGAGGTCAGCCGCCCCTGAGTTTGCCCTGCCACCCTGTGGCACTGTGCTTTCCCATCCCCCGCCAGTCACTCGTGGAGGACCTGTTCCCGCCTGGTCTTCCCTGGGGAGAGCCCAGGGGCAGATTCCCAGGAAGGCAGGCTTCAGCTCCCAAAGCCCTTGGGATGTGCTGGGCCCTGGGGACTTTGCTCCCTGACATCCTCCTGGGGGTCTGGGAGCCTCTGGTGTTTATGCTCTTGGCTAGCTGTGGCAGGCCGGCTGTGGCCCTCCACAGGCCCTATGCTTGGTTTTTGTGTTCCGTTGCACACACGTGGGCTTGCCTTACCCCTCACCCCCGCCGGACTGTCTGCCTGTCTCAGACTCCCTGACTGCCAGTGCCCGGGGTCCCTGCAGCATGCCTGTCCTGGTGCTCTCCCCACCCTTGCCCTGGGATGCCTCAGCTGTCACCCGCAAACACTCCTGCCACCGTATTGATTCAGTCCCTAAAATACCAATTAAATCGATGGCAGTAAATGAGCCCCTAACTCTGCCAATTCCAAAATAGCAGAATTACCTAAGAGCCCGGGTTCCTAAATGTCTTCCTCCTTCTCGCCCTCCCTCCCCATCCCTTTCTTTGCTTTGTCATAAATGTCATTTCGCTGGGAGTGTCTCATTTCCACTCGCTAAGATTTCTAACAAAGTTTATCAAAATCTGGATTTTTCTCATCGAATCGTTGAGAAAGGCCCTGAAAAACCAGTTCGAATGAAAGATGAGAGGAAAACAGGCGAGGCCTGGGATTTGCAAATGACTGAAAGGTGATGTTTATAATTCCAATTTCCTGTCATTTATCAGGCTGCGGAGTTAGCACCTTCTGAGTCCGGAACCAGAAACTCAGCAGCTACTGCGTACCAGATGTGCACCCTTTCTCCGGGAAGGGACAACGGGGGAACCTAATGGAGGCCACAAAGTCGGGGTGGGGGGCGGTCTGAAACTCGAGCTGTTTCTCAGCAGCTGTTGGCAGATGTCAGTGGTTGCAGAGCCCAGCTCGAGTTGGAAACAGGGCATCAAACGCACAGACCCTGTGCCACCTCGTCCCTCCCTCTGAAGGTCTCACTGAGGAAAGCCCCTCCCCCTCTCCCAGGGACTCCACAGACACCCGTGCTAAGAAGAAGCTGAGGGTCAGACCCGAGTCTGTGTCTGGTGGTAACAACGGATTGCGGCCACTGTGGCTGGCTGACACATGGCCCTGCTCTAGACCCAGCCTCAGCAGAAGGGAAACTGCCATTTGCGGGGCCTGCCATGGTCCCACACTGGGCTGCCCTCCAGACACCAGCTCTGCAGACGGGGAACCCGACAGCATTGTGGTAACCAATCTACCCACAGTGACACACCCGGTACCTGGAGGCACCAGGACTGGAACCGGTTCTGCCTAGCAGGTGCAAACCCAGGGCTACTCAGTGCCCCATCCTCTTGTCTCAGAGCAGGTCTCTCGCTGGGCCCTGGCTGTACTTCAGGCCCTTTCTCCACGCCGCCTCAGTTAGGGATGGCTCGGTGCCTCCACCGGCCATGGCTGAGACCCACAGACAGCACGAGCTGCAAGCCCCAGCGAGTGGGCATCACCTGCACATGCGGAGATGTCGGTGGGAGCTACAGGAGGGGCTGTTGCCATCGCTTGGGAGTTGGGGACCCGCCCTCAGGGTGGCTGTCGCCCCCTCCCTTGAGTCACCATCTGTGAACTCCCATTTGAACAGAGCGAGCGGGGTGTGGGAGTGGGGAGGGCTGACACAGGCACAGAGGAAAATAGAGGAGGCTCTACAAAGCCCCGACACCAGCTGCGTGCGCCCCTCGACGAGTTGTGAGGAAACGTGCCTCTGTGAGTGTGCCCGCGACACCTGAGCAGAGGGAGAAACGTGGTTTGATGTGTGAGCAGCTGGAGGCTGGGGCTGGCGGAGCTGGGTGGGAGGGAGGAGGGCAGGGGGCAGCGATGGGAACAGGTGGGCCTTTCGCGGGCCATCAGCCCCTGACACAGCAGCTGTCCTAGAAACAGGCCCAGGTGGACAGAGGGAGGAGCGCAGCGGGGGATGCATGATGTTTTGCAGAGAAAGAAACACACTCTCCTTAATGGGCCCCACACAGGGAGACACGCGGTGAGCTGTGTGACCGAGCCCCAGTGAGCCACTCCTTCTCCACCAGCTGTCTGGCTCTGCAGCTCCAAGTGCGGTCACAGAGGGACCTGCAGGTTCCAATTCCCCAGGCTTCCCGAGCCCTGGCTGCCGTAATTGCAATGTTACATTTAGTGAGCGTCTCTGTGTTCTCCATGTCCGGTTATTACAGTTCTCATCCCATTTAATCCTCAAGCTAACCTCCGGAGAAGGTACTCTTACTGTTGTTGTTTTACAGGTGGGGAAACTGAGGCATAGAGAAGTTAATCAAGGCAGAGACAGAAGGCAGAGGAGCAGTGTGCAGTTAACCACTCACTCTGCAGACTGCCCCAGCCCCTTGCCCCATCCAGAATTGCAGAAAGCTCTTTCCTGCCTTGGATTCCAAAACACTCACATACCCAGCTCCAAGAAGATTCGAGATGAAGGTTTACCTTCTCTGATAGTTCGACCTGGTCTTTGCTTCCTGGGAAGAGGCAGAGGGAGCACAGGACAAGGATTATCAGCTTCCAAGGTGCAGTTTATGGAGGGCCAGCCCTGTCTTTCTCAGCAGCTGTTGACCCTGGGGCCTACACTGGTCATGAGGAAATGTCCCTCCACTCTGAGAATGGTGCTTTCACTTATCCGGCAACTACCGAGTCCTAGCCTGGAGTTTGGGATTCCATGCGTGTGAGCTCATTTAATGCTCACCGTGAACCTGCCAGGCAGGCCCACCACACTCTGGCTCTCCTCCCACCTCTGCTGTGGCTCCTCTTGGTTTTCCGTCTGTCCATTTGATATAGTGCTGCCCAGGGCTGTGGCCTTGACCTCCCTCTCTTCTCTACCAGTGTCAGATGCTTCTGCTTCAACCACTGTCTGTATGCTGATGACCCCCCAAATCTATCTCTCTGGCCCCTGCTAGAGTTCAAGACCCATCTTTCCACTATTAGGTGTTTTCATACTTGGCCAAAATGAATTCAGTAACTTGTCCGTGCCACCGCACTTAACTAGATCGATGGCTTTAATTAATGGCAGCAAAACATCAATCCGGTTGCTTCTGGAAGAAATCTCACTCACCATCAATGATTCCTCACTTCCGTTCCTCCTATTTCCAAACAGCCTCCAAGTCCAATCGACTCTGATCTGCTCCCTGGAGTCTTCCCCCTGCATCGTCATAGCCATCATCCTCGCCTCTCACACCCTAGCCCATCTTCTCTGTCACCTCCTTCTTTTCCATCATATCCTGGTGCCAGATAGAGATAAATCAGAGCACGTCATCACCCTCTGAAAGCCTTCGGTCTCATTTCTCCAATTGTCATACCAAAACTACTTATGTGGGCGTTCCCTTTCCTCACAGTCTACTTCCAATCAGTTGCTCCCCAACTCCTTAGCTCTGGTATGCTCATCAGCCTTCCCCCCAGATACTCTGTGTTGTTTACCCATTTGCTTTGGCCTACATCGTCACTGTCATCAACCAGAATGGCACTCCTCTTGTGTCTGACGAACTCCTATTCATCTGACAAGACCCAATTCAAAATTCACCTCTTTGAAGTTCCTTATTTGTTGAAATGCATTCTGAAATGTTTAGGAGTGAATGTCCGACATCCCTCACTTACTTTCAAGTGATTCAGCTGTCTGTCTACATAAGTGTACATATTTCTATATATTGACATCCAGCTGTCTTTGTATCAAGAGAAAGAAAGATAATATAACAATGGTTGAATCTAGATGGTGGTTGTAATTATCTTTCATCTCTTCTCTGCTTGAAAAGTTTTTACAGTTAAAATCTGGGGGTGGGGGGTGGAAATCACCTCATCTGTCATAGTTTCCTCATTGCCCCCGACAAAGTGGATCACCCCTCCCCAACAACGCAGCACTTTACTAAGTTTTACTGTAATTTTGTGTCTACCAACTCTCTCTTTCACACGCGGTGAACCTGCAAAAGCACATTAGCTGCATGCAGTAGGCATTCGATAACTGTTTATTTGCATGAATGAATGTCCTCTTGTGAAGTCGAACTTGAGGAACAAGACGCCATAGGAACAGGAAGTCACAGGAGTCACCAAACACCAGCCGCTGTGCTTCATTCTCCATAAGACATGCTCAGGAGCACAGGAAAGGCACCCATGGATTGCGGGAAAGGTAATAAGTGGCTACGTACTGAACAACAGAACGTAGTTTAAAACTCAGATCTAGCCTCTGTGACCGGGTCTATGACCAACCAGCTGTGCGATCATGGGCAATCACCAACCTCTCTGTCTCGGTTTCCCCACTTGCAAACAAGGAGGAATACGGTCTGTCTGACCCAACAAATGGAGGGAAAGTGTGTGAGTAAGCTCTGAGAAGTCTAAGATTTATACAAATAATGTGTGCTAGCCTCATTTTTATTTCAGAAATGAGCAAGACTTTGTCCTGTTCATGACCAGTGAGGAATTCTGAGTCACTGGGTTCAGGGCTGGGGGGCGGTACCCACACCTCCTCCCATGAAGGGTGGGAATTTCCACCCAGCTGGAAGTAATGAGCTCCTGCTGCTCTGGCCTCATTTTCTCCCACCCCTGTCCCTCCCCGTTTTCCCTTCCCTCTGACCAAGTGTCAACTGCTGGGAAACAGCACCGGGAATCTTAAAATAGAGCAGCGAACGTCTGGACTCACAGCCCCAGGCTTGGTTGCACCATCAGTTGGCTGACACTCACAGAAACCATTGACTCACGTGGCCCCCCAGCCCGCTGCACCAGGAAAGCCCAGGCGGTGGAAAAAGCAGCACATCGATTCCAAAGAGAAGCGGCCATCCAGGAATGTGATATTTTGGCTGGCCACCCCGCCCCAGCCCCATCCGGGTGAGATGCTACGTCCTGATGTCCCTCTCCGCTCCAAGGCCTGCAGCTCCCCGAAGGAGCAGCTCTTCCTGGAAAGCAGTGGCGGGCCCAGTGACCCCGGCGGGCCCACTGACCCCAGCGGGCCGGGGAAACACAGGAAGAGGCCTTGGGGTGGAGGATGGTGTTCCGTGACTCAGTGGTTTCAGAGAAGCTTGATTTCCCAGGCTCCAAGCGCTGACTTTGGAGTGCTTATGTAACGGAAATGGGCGACATCAAGTGCTCTGAAGTGGAGAGCCACCTTGAAGACTGGGTCCTTGGTTCTGTGGCCCGGCAGATCCCAGATTCCAATGTGGCAAATGTTCAGCCTTACCCTAGCGACAGGGTCCTCCTGGAGCGTGATGGTTGAGGTAAAGGGACAAAGATCATAAAATCCTGAAAAGTGGCTGTTACTCTACATTCGGGGAGGGAAGATGATGAACAAGTACCAAATTGGTAAAACGATTGCCAAAAGTGATTAATACAATACAGGAAATAGAAAGTCAGAGGGGAACTACTTTCAGTGAGGTGGTTGGAAAGGTTCCTGTCGCTAAGCACAGAAATAGACTTTCTCTGACCGAAAGAGAAAAAAATATATACTGTCGGGAGTTTTGGGTAGCCCACAGAACTTTCAGGAAGTCTCAGAATACAGAAAAGAACAAAGGGAAGCTCGGCAGCCGAAAATCCCTCCACAAAACCGCTCTGATGAGGAGCCGACAGGTGCCAGGGCCTCAGCCAGCGGCCTCAGCCAGCTCCACAGCCAGCGCTGCAACTCCCCAGACACCCCTGTGGCTCTGCTGCCCTGGAAACCGGATGCCAACGCCGCCACTAACCCCGAAGTGGATTCTCCACCACCCCATGGCTGTGCATCACCAGCTTCTGACTCAAAGTCCCAGATGGGTGCACCTAATTGGCGCCCTGCTGCTTCTGATGCAAAGTCCCAAGCTGTTCTGGGCAGACAGAGGCAGCTGATGGCCCTGGTCACGGCACTGAGGAATATGGAGACACGCAGGCCTCAGGCAGGGTGGGGAGGGGGGAGGGGCAGTGACGATCCATCTACTCTTTATTGAAGTGCCTACTGCCACCCGCCCACCCCCCCACCGCCCCCAACCCAGTTTGGCTGATGCAGCCTTTCTCTGTCCCCCGATGAGATTTCAGCCTCTTTTTCAATAAAAATAATAGTTGCTAATTCTGAGTGCCTATTACACACAAATCCTTCACAGACACCATCTCTAAGGCTTTCTACCTCCTTGCAAGGTAGTTAATTACTCTCTCCATTTTCTGATGCAGAATTTCAAAAGCTTAGAGAGATTACAGATCTCTCCCAGGCCCTTCAAACTAGAGAATTGCTGAGCACAAATTTGAACGCAAGTTTGTGATGATCTGAGGCTGCCTCCTAAGGGGGTTGACATTCAGACAAATTTTCAGCACCACAGTGATCCCCACTTCCAAATCCCAGCCATGATACATAGGGGTAGTGGGGAGACAGTAAACTCCATCTGGATTTAGGGCCAAAGCCCTTTACCTGCCAACACTACAGTCCCTATCAATACCCCAGGACTACAGCTGTCTCAGCCTCCCCGGTAGCTCTATGAGGGCATTTGGCAGAGTTCTCTGGTTCCTTTTCGTCAAGGCAGACCCCTCCACCCCTCCGAGTTTAGCCCACCAGGCCTCTAGAAAGCCCCTCTATGGTTCTATACTTCTGAGTTTATGCTGCCATAGGCAGGGCTCACTTTCATAAAATGCATGTGGCTCCCGAAGCTGCGTGTGAGTCGCATTTTTGTGAATCAATTTTTTATACTCATTGACTTACACCATCCTTTCAGAAATCGTTGTTAATCTCCAACGGCACTTCAAAGCTCACTGACAAAGTGGTACTTCAGCTTAATGTTGCATCACCCCCTGCCTTCCCTACTTTTCCTGGCAAGCAAAGATCCACATGCCGACATTTGAACGTACCAGGGACTCTCACCATTAATGGACTCCCCAGAGGAATGATAAAGTGAAAAATTGCTGCTTGACAAGAAGGATCATCACCTAAGACACTCATGTTGTAAATTGGATTTTTTTTCTCCTTGTTTTTCTTTTTCCCTCAGATTACATGTCTGTATTTAGTGGTCTAGTAATAAATCAGCACTTTTAAATGGGTCATTTGGTCAAAGGGAATAGACAGATAAAGAGAGAGGGAAGCAGTGAGAATGAATATGGATTTCAGGGCCTTTCCGTTACTGATTAATTATGGGCCACCCAGCCAGCCACTCGGGACTCATTTTTTCTTTTCGAAATACAGAGCATCGTCTCTTTTGTATATTTCGTGAGGCTTTGATGAGATTTTAATGAGGATCTCTGGTTAAGGCTCTTTGGGATGAGCACATAGTATTATTAGGATGCAGTCTGCATGCCTCTGTGAGGAGAACAGCATCTCACCTACGGGTATGATGAAAAGGTTGCTTCCACTGCTTGCTAAGTGCCCTTTCCCGGACCAGGTTTCTGTTTTCTCAAAGTGTCAGTGCCTGAGTCATTCCTAGCGAGGAAGGTTGGCACTGCATCATTCACACTTCCCCTAGGGCCTGGACAACAAGACAAGCAAAATGGCTACAAGACTCAGTGGCTGCTGCTGGAGTATTTCCCCTTGTCCCACACAGCTGCCGTGTTAGGTGTGACTCAAACATGCGAACCTCTAGAGATTTGTCTTTCACTTTACTGGGACACTACTTAGCAGAATTGCAGAAAATATGGTGACACGTTGCCTCAGCACCCGGGAGACAGAGGAAGGGAGGGAGAACTGCTTCTCGCCAGTGCTCAGGAGGGAATCCAGTCCCTATGGCCACCTTCCTGTGTGCCTTCATCCCCTGACATCTCTCCCCTCCACCCTGCCTTTCTGGAACTAACAGACTATCGGAAGCAGAACTGGCTCCCAGCTGCCCCAGGTACCTGTTTGGGACTGTGGGATCATAGAGACCCCTGGGCCAGACTCAGCTTGGATACGAACTTGGTTCTCCCATCTCTCCTCATTTCTCTCCTGATTACTTGACTTAGGAACCCAGTCCACGCGTGCATGCACATGTACGTGGGTGCACACGCACGTGTGATCTCTGAGCTGAAGGACTGAAATTCTCTCCAGGAATGTCAGCAATTTCAGCTGCATTTATCTGACATCCTCATTGGAGGGTTGGTGACCCCTGATGATGTCTGAGTGGGATGATACAGGAAAGAATCATTCTTCAGTCTCCTCTAATGATGGATGCAGGCTAGACTTACAGCGCAGAGACCGAAAACAGCCTGGGAACCTACAAAACCTCTCCAGAACTCCTGCATTAGGGGCCCGGGAATTGATTTTATGTCATGATTATTTGGTCAACCTGGCATTAGTTTAAATGAGAAAATACACATACCAGCTATGAATTCCAGTTCAAAGTTCCGAAATTTTTCTTTATTTCCTATAGCCTAATCTAATTTCTTAATTTGAGCAACCATTCTGCAGACTGCTGCAGAGGCAAAACACAAAACGGAACACGAAATCAGACCCTCCCAATGTACCTCTCCGTGAAAGTATACCAGGATTATGAGGCTTTATACAACACCAAGGCACTGAGTAATGGGAGTGAGTGACTCTCTGGTCTTTGGTCTCTGTCCACTCAGGTTTCCGTTGGGACAGCCACAAAAATTATCTATAACACCCTCAAGTCCAGCCCTAATAGGAAAGCCTCAAACATGAAAGAGTAAAACAAATAATAAAAACAGAAACAATGTAAGGGACAGAAAAGTAAATAGCAACAACAACAACAAAAAACCCATCATTATTCTCAGAGAAGTAGAAGAAAATATTACATCTGTGAAATAAGAACAAAATTCCATTTTCTAAAGAATAATCAAAAAAGAACAAGCTCCGATAAATTAAAAATATAAGAGCAAAACAAAAGCAAAAGCACTAACAGAAGGATTCAAAGATAATGTTGAGGAAATCTCCCAGAAAGTAGGAAAAAAACTTTTTTTTAAGAAAGGGCAATAAGAAAAAAATAAAGGAGAAAATTCGAGGATAAAGGAGTCTCTTTTCTAATAGGATTGCCAGAAGAAAAAAAAAAAAAAACAGAACAGAGAAAACAGTGGAGAAGAAATTATCAAAGGGATATAAACAAATGATCTCCAGAATGAAGCATCAGTCTCAACACTGACAAGGCCTGCCAAGCACTCACATTGCATGTAAAAAGCCCATATCACTGTCAATTCAGAACCTGGTACAGAAAGGAGATCCTAAAAGATTAGAGACCAAGGTGAGGAGGAATGGGGAACAGACCACAAACCATGAACAGGAATCAGAAACGGAACACGAAATCAGACCCTCCCAACGTACCTCCTTAGGAGCAACATTAAAAACGGAAAACAGTAGCGATGTCTTCAAAGTTCTGAGTGGGAAATATTTTCAACCTGGAATTCCATACCACCCGAATCAAGAGTGAGCGGAGCATGAGATTTTCAGTCAGAAAAAAATCTTAAAAAAGCAAATAAAAAAACAATCTTCCATGTACCCGGCATAGAAAGCTACTACTGGAAAATATTCTCTGTTGAAAGAAAGAAAGAAAAGGAAAAAAGGAAGGAGGGAAGGAAGGAAAGAAGGAAGGAAGGAAGGAAGGAGAAGAGAAAATAAAAGAAAGAAAAGAAAAGAAAAGAGGATGAGAGTGAAAGAAATTCTCAGGAGGTCAGCAGACAGAGAAAGGGTCCCTAATGAGGGGTTCGGAGGGCTCCAGGAGGCATCTGGGGTGGTGGGGCCGGGCGAGGGGCGGATTAGCTGACAGGCTCGCCAGCTTGGAAATGTAATTTCCAGGTTTTACAGAGCTGTGGGAGCATGTGGGAGGACTTTAGTCAGGTGTCTAGAAAACTAAAGAAATGAAAATTAGAGGCAATTATGAACCCCAGGAAAAACAAACAAAAAAAAGTGCAAGAATGCATATGTCATTCAAATACATTAATTGGCTTAATAGTCAACAATGTTTATACAATCATGATAACAAAAGCATTGCTAACCAGAAACTGGGGAGGATTAGAAGAAGAGATGAGGGGAAATTATGTGAGTTTAAAATCCTTTTACCATAAAGGAAGTCTATCACGAATGTCTAAAATTGAATCGAGAGCAAGCAGCACACTTCGTGAGTTAGAAATATAGGAGGAAATACAAAATGAATAACTTAACACTGAGTCGACAGTGGTTTTCTCTGTGGAAGGGGAGTTAGGCCAGAGGGGAGGAGAATGAGAGCTAATTTTGATCGTAACTTTTCTACATATATAACTTACAACTAACTTCCCAGCAATAATTTTATGTGAAATAAATGTATATCAAGTAAATATTAAACACAAACCCCATTGGTCATGTCTGTGAAACAGATACATAAAGAGGTCAGTATAGGAAAGAGTTACAGGTGCTACCTGTGCACAGGTAAGAGAGAAAAGCCAATTCCGCCTAAGAAAGGAGAGCCAAGATCCCTGACTTCTGCTCCTTATTCAGAGACGCTGCGGCATGATCAGATGTGGCTCACTTGGAAACCCTGAGAAGTAAGGTAGAAACTCACAAAATACCCTCAGGGACGTGGTAGGTCTGCTGGTTAGAAGTCATGCCTTGGGCACCATACTGCCTGAGTTCTATTCCTGGCTCTACCAGCTGTGTCATTTGGTACAAGGTACCTGCCATCCTTGGTCTCCTCAACTGTTCCTACCTGACACAGTTATTTCAAGGATTAAATGAGTTAACGTGTAAAGGGATCAGAACAGTTCTTGGTACATGTATTATAGTCCTCCGGCAGCCAGGAGGTGAATCTGCTGGGTGCAGGCACTGGATAAGCAGTGGAGGGTACAAAGAATTTAAGCCTGTCCCTGTCCTCTAGAAGCTGAAGGATGGGGTAGGGAGTTGGGAAAAGACTCACACATAAATAAGCATCTTACCAGCAATGGTGTCCCCATGGCTGGATACAGAATGGGGGGACAGTTTCTTAGAGGGAGTGGCTTTCAATATGTGCTCTGTGGGAGGGTCTGGGAGACACCTTTCTGATCGCAGCCTCAATACCTTCTTCTCTTGGAGTTTCTCTTCCCCTCCTACCTCCACACAGTTGCAAAAGAAGCTGCCGTTTTCTGCTATGTCCTTGACCCAAGGAGCACACCCACACCAAGCTGGGCGATCGGTCGGCTACCTGGGAACTTTGGACCTAAGACTGAGAGATAGAGAAGTCTAGCTCTCAAGATCATTGCATTAGGACTCATATGTAAACATGGGAGCTACTGACCTTTTCTTGCTATGGGAACTGGGAAACAGAAAAACAGTCTATAAGAAGAGGGGAGGGCGCAGCAGGTGCACAGAGAGAAACAGAGAGGAGGGGAGATGGGGCTTCTGGGTTCCGTAGGGCTCTGCTCACTGTTTCTGTTCCCGTCCGTGGGATATCTCAGTCCTCTGGCCAACCCTCCCCCTCCTTTTACTCATGCTGGTTTGAGTCGAACTTATGATGCACACCAAAATTTCTTTAGTAATAGAGGGGGCCACCCCAATCCTCACTCTGGTACAGGCAGCAAAAAAAAGATCTGACCATATTCCTTGGTCTGGAGACATTTGGTAAGCCTGAAGCTGGAAAAACTCAGAAAAGTCCCTGGGGTTGCACTGATATGTAATCTGGATCCGGGCCCAGGACAGAGCTTTGGCTTCCTGGGACAGAGGTGGACTGTGGGTTGGGACGAAAGGTTGGACGGATGAGGCTGAGGTTCTGGGCCATGGGGGAAGGCCAGGGCACCTGGCTGGGGCTCATTCAAGCTTGAATTGCAGAGACTGCAGCGGGAGGATGTCAGAGGGGAAGGTGGAGAGGACCAGTAGCCATAGCAACAGGAAGGTGACAAAGCAGTGGCAGTAGCCACCAAGGCAAAGGTGAGATGGAGGAGGAGATGGTCAAGCAAGATACGAACCAGGCCAATTAAAAGAGATGGTCAAGCAAGATACAATCCACGCCTTTGCCGTCCACTGACTATGTCCTTTCCTGCCATTGTATGCTAGGTAGAACAATTTGGGGATGAGAGAACAAAAGACAAGCTTTTGGGGACTCTGCTGTGGAGGTGAGTCATGGAATTATGGGGTGTGTCCCTTGTGTTCCCCTGGGTAGGTGTGGCTGAAGAATCACCCATCAGCAGGTAGAAGCATCTTTCAATGCTACAATTCAAATACTCCATAGAGGCAACGATCAGAGATCACAGCTGACCATGGGGCCAAGGACCAGGGCCCTTGTTCTGAGTAGACAGTAGCATGTTGGGTGACCTTGGACAGGTCAAGTAACCCTTCTGTGCCTCAGTTTCCCTATCAGTTAGATGGGGGATAATAGAGTCTGCACCACCTCACAGATCCATTGATAGAGGAAATAATGCATAAGTATTTCCACTGCATATAATATCAGAACGCGTATGATGCGCGTGCAAGTGTAATAGCCAGATGATATTTGGCAATGTTAACCTGGGTTTTTTCCCCCTCCTACCTAAAATTTCCTCTTTTCCTTCCTCTCAGGCAAATGACTGACTCTGTACCTTCTTTTGTCAGGGAAGCGTGGTGTAGAACTGGGAAACAGAAGCAGCCTGCAGATCTTCCTGGTTTCGGATTTCTCAGACCCTAAGCCTTGAGAAGGGTTCAGGGTTGCAGAAAAGTGAAAGGAGGAGGAGTCTGTGGGTTCATGGTGGTGGTGTCTTAGGGAAGTAGAGGAGAGGACTAAGCGAAGCCTTCTCGGCAGGCCGTCACACAGTCCTTCTGCTCAGGCGCCTCCCCACCCCCAACCTTCCTGCTAACTCCTCTAGTGCCGGAGCCTTTCTGGGATTCTGCAGGCAAATGAACTTGCCCCTTGTCAATCAACCAACCCTCTACCCCTTCACCCCTACTCCCCTGGGCTCAGGTTAGGCTTTCGTCTCCGTTAAGTCACATGTCATTCCTCTGTCCGCTCTCTGTCTCCGTGTACTAGTGTGGGTTACAGATGTTACCTAGCTTCATTGAGGTAACGCTTACTTGCTGTTTCTTGTTCTCCTACTGGTTTGTGAGTCGTTCTTAAGAGACGGGTACAGAAAAGTCTTTACGCTGTCTTCTCGAACTTGGAAATTTGTGATTTCTTTGCCTAACATTTTTTTATTGAGATATAATTTACAAACAGCAAAATACACAGATCTCAACTGTTTTAGTTCAGGGAGTTTTGACTCAGCAATGTAACCCACATCACTATTAAGATCTGGAATATTCTAGTCACCCCAGATAGTTCTCTTGTGTCCCTTCCCAGTTTCCTGCTACCATTTCATCCCATCCCCAACCAGGCGCGCACTGTTCTAATTCTTTTTTTAAAAGCATAGATTAGTCTGTCCGTGATAGACTAATTCACATAAATGGAATCATACAGAATGTGGTGCTTTGTGTCTGGCTTCTTTAACACGGCCTGTTTTTTGAGGTCCATCCACGTTGTTATATTGGCCAGCAGTGCATTCCACTTCGTTTCTGAGTAGCATGCTCCATGGTATGAGTTTCCCCATGATTTCCTTATCCATCGTCCTACTTACTTGAGCTTTTTAAAGTTTTTGCCTATTGTGGATACAGCTGTTATAAACATCTGAGTACAGGTCTTTTTGTGGATGTGTTTTCAGGCCTATGAGTAGAGTCGCTGGACCACAAGGCAGATATATACTTAGCTTTATAAGAAACTGTCAAACTGCTTTGCAAAGGGCTTTGTTCCATTTGCTTTCACACCAGCACTGTGTAAGAATTCCAGTCATTCCACATGCTTGCCAACCCTTGTCGTAATCCGGGTTTTCATTTCGCATTCTAGTGAGTGTATAGTGAAGCCTCGCTGTGGGTTTTGGGATAATTTTTCCGAATGTACCCTATTTCTAGAAGAGCCTCTTAGAGCTCTCAACAGGGGTCTCTTAGCACTCCTTTGGGTTGTCCTTGGTACTTCACAAGGGCGCTATTTGTGGTCAGGAGAGAATCATTTTGATGCTTTGCTAATAGTACTGTGGGTTTGCATGTTTACAGAGGGTGCTGACTGCAGCCCACCCAGAGGTGGCTCCTTGGCAAAGAGAAATATCAATATATCATTTGCGAACTTAGAAAAGAGGCCCCAGAGGCCACGAGTGAAGGGTTATATAAACATCGACATCTATGGGTAATCTTGCTGCATCTTCATGGCTTTCGTGCTGTGGATAAAAAAAAAAATTTTTTTTTTTTTGAGACAGAGAAGGCATATAAGAGAACGTTTTATAACTAAATTTTTAAAAAAAGCACTTGGGCACCCGTGGAATGGTTAAAGACACAAGGCTGTTTCAAATGCTGGTACCACTATTTACAAAAGAAACTGTCATCGAACTATTTGATCTGCATTTCCCTAACGATGGATAGTCCTGACCAGTTTTTTAACTTAATTTATTGGCCATTAAAGTACATTCTTTTGTGAAGTATCTGTGTAAGTCTTTTGACCATTAAATAAAAATTTTTTTTTAATTGCACTGTAGGAGTTCCTCACATGTTCTGGGTACAAGTTTATTGTCAGATATATGTACCGAAATATCTTCTCCCAGTCTGGCTTCCCTATTTATTTCAACAATGTCATTTGATGAGCAGAAGTTTTACATTTTGATATAGTCTAATTTAATTTTTTCCTTGGAGGCTTAGTGCTTTTTGTGTCCTAAGAAATCTCTGCCTATCTCCAAGCCATGAACGTATTCTCCAGTTTTCTTCTAGAAGCCTTATGGAAATTGTCACTTTTGAAACCAGCCTCTGTGAACTCTTGCAGAAGCCCCAGAGGAAAAGGTGAGGTCCAGGCAACGTGATCCCTGACCATTCACTTCCTTGGCCTCCTTCCATCTCCACCTCAATCAGAGCTGCCCCTTCATTTTACGTATTGGGGTTTCAACTAAAATGTCATTGAACAAACAATTGTCCACTTTTTTTTGAAGCCACTCCTCTGAATTGTACATTCCTTGCATGCAGAAACCACTTATGTATTCTTCTTCTTTATATCCTCGGCTACACACAGTGCCTGGGCACATTGTGAATACTTAATAAGAATTTTTCATTGAGATCAATCTAACCAAATTCGATCTGTGAAGAGGGGCTCTATTCAATTTGGCCAAATCTTACATAAGATGTGTTTCCGAGCTTCAGATCTGGGTCAGGCACCTAGGAAAGGAGAAAGGCTCCCAGTGGGAGTGAGATCAGAGGCCTGTGCCTGCTGCAGGCTCCATAGGAAGCAGCAAGAAAAGCATCACCTTACACTTATATAACATTTTACTATTTATAAAACACTTTCATATACCTTATCGCCAAAAAAGAAAAAAAAGCGCCCTTTAATGTAAAAAGGCTTTCCCTACCAACAAAGACAAGCAAATACCCCAGAATTTCAAATACTCAGAAGGGTGTGGGGAAGTGGGGAGGCTGCTAGATTTTCAAATAGGACAGGACTCCGACCCTTTAGAGGGATGAGAAGGGCAACCGAAGGGCCTTTTTTGAGCCCTCCCGCCCCCCAGATTCCAAGTGATGCTCAAAACCTCATCAAGATGGATCCCTTCAGTCCTTTTTCCCAGTTAAGTGTAAATGTGGCTGGGATGACAAGTCAACATTAGTCACACTTCATTTTCCAAATGGTGTGGCAGGATGCGCTGTGTGTCGGGAGATATTTCCAAATGGGAAGCTGAGGGCCTCCAGGGCCTTCCTCTCAAGTCTCATAACTGTGTTCTGGCCGAAATCTGCAGACACCGCCCCCACTTCTGAGTTAGACGAGCAGATGTGACCTAAGACACAGGATGCCGCACTTCCTGTCTGTGGCAGCCCCGACTCCTGGTATCTGCCCCCACGTTTTCACTATTTATCGCGGGGTAACCCCATACGATCTTAGAAACTGTCCCACATCAGTTTCTCATCTAGAAAAATGAATATTTGGAGACACTGCAATGGTTAGATATTACGATTTTTTTTTTTTAAGTATACATAAAGCTTAGCACCATGGCAGCACATAATGGATGTTCATTATACCTGTTTTGAAAATAAGTAACAGAGTTTCCCCAGGCTTCCAGTCTCACAGACCTAGACCGAATTTTGAACTGGGCTAAGTCACTTTTTTGAGGAAAAAAGGAGGTAACTTGCTCAGGCCAAGCCTAACAATTTTTAAAAGGCTCATAGTCACCACCACCCTCAAGCCTTCCTCCCAGCTTCCATCGCCATTAATTAGGGTTCTCCCGATCTGCTTTTCAGGGACTTCTTTTCCCTTCCGAGCCTGCTCGGTTTTCCTTCCCTTGGTTCTAGCTGACAGAAAAGTCGACAGAAGAGGGACCAGCATCTGTGATCTGTCACATCTTTTCCAGGCATCCTGTTCCAATGGATGTGTGTCTCAGAACAGCTTCCAACTCCGTGACAAATGTCACCCATGCAGCCCATCAATTTATCAGCATTGAAACTCAAAGTGATGCTTTCTTGTCAAATATGGATTAAGCCATTGCCTCTCTAGTTGGGATGAGTATACCAATCCCCAGTGAGACACCTCGGGTCTGGAGAGGACATGGAATTCAGGTTCAGCAAACGGTCTTTGAACGTTTACTACATGTCAGGCAGGCATGGCATTGGTTCTGTGTGTGTGTGTGTGTGTGTGTGTGTGTGTGTGTGTGTGTGTGTGAATTTACGTTCCGAGTTGTGCTGTATAGATGAGGAAAGCAGGATTGAGTGAGGCTGAGTACTTGCCCACCTACAGCCGACAAGTGAGAAGGTCAGGATTCTACCCTAGGTTTCATAGCTTCAAGTCCAAGTCTAGGGTTCTTTCCATTAGGCCGCAGATGCCATTCCAGGTGCGAGCCCAGACCACCTCCTCCAGCATCCTCCCAGAGTATCACAGATCCCATCAGACTCTCTTCCCACACTAACAGCATGACCCTGCATCCATTTCATCTGAGAAGCTGCCCAGACTCAGGAGTTCTGTCTTACTCTTTTTCATCCACCAATAGAGTGCACGGGAGGCACTTAATAATCTCAAAACCTTCTCATATTTACGGTCCCCATAGCTCTGTGACACCAGATAGATAAGCTTTATTTGCTCTAGGGAAGGAGAGAAGAGGAGAGGGAGAGAGAAAGGCAGTGGAAAGAAATTAATGAGGGATTTAGAATTCAGCCCTAAAGAATCAAAGCACTAAGAATCCTGATTTATAGGGAACAAGATAAGGTCCACGGCTGGAAGAATAGAGAGATTAACTCTATTTATTGAATCCCTACTGGATGCCAGATAGTACATTATTAGGTTGTGATGAACATTATCTCATTTAATGCAATCTTCCTATCTCTGCAATCGTATTTTTTAATGGACTTCAGTGCACAAAATTGAATTCATCTTTATAATC
This sequence comes from Pteropus vampyrus, assembly GCF_000151845.1. Taxonomy (NCBI): domain Eukaryota; kingdom Metazoa; phylum Chordata; class Mammalia; order Chiroptera; family Pteropodidae; genus Pteropus; species Pteropus vampyrus. The sequence continues at coordinate 550,498 of NW_011888846.1, read as the reverse complement.
CTCGATTTATTTCATACTATCCTTATTGGTCCATGCTCGGGTCTTGCTTATTTTTCTTTCAGTCATTATTTTAGTGATACGATGGACACCTTTGAACCTAAATCCAACCCAAGAACCAGAACACTGAGGGTAACTTACATCCACTCCCATGCTCCTTCCTTACCCTCCCCTTCCCCACGGCGACCCCAACCCCTCTCACTTCCTTGCTCTTTTTTAGTTTTATTGCCTATATATAGAAATCCCAAAATATATCATTTACTTTGATGATACTTAAATTTTAATAAAAGGACTTTTTTTTTTTTTTAGCTCCACATAATTGTGGTAAGATGCGTTCATAGGGTTTCTACGGTATCACTGTGGCCCACTCCTTTTCACAGCTGTGTGAGAGTCCCTTGTGTGAACACGCCACAGTTTATTCATCCTTCCTTCGAGGGCCTTTCACGTGGTGTTCGGTCTTTGCTGTTGCTCCCAGTTCTACCAAGAACACGCGTGTGTTTCTGAAATTTATATATATATATATATATAATACACACACACACACACATACATATATGTATATACGTACATACATACATACATATATGTCTAGGAGTGGAAATGTTGGGCCAGTGTTACAGATGAGAAAACTGAGGCCCAGAGAGGTTGAGGTAACTATTGGAGATCACATGGCTAGTAAATAGCCAGACCCGGGGTTCGAATCCAGACTGCTACGAAAAACAGGAAGTGAAGGGAAAGTGAGGAATAGGGGGAGCGAGGAGTAATCAGAGAAACGAGGAACCTTCATGTTTTACCATCTTATCTCGCGACGAGAACATCCATCCACTGAAGGTGCCTGAGCACTTTCTGTATCTGCTCTCTGTGCTTTGGCTTGCTCTGGGCCTGGCACGCGCCAGGGGTTGGAGGGACTCTGGCCCTGGTTCTGGATGAAACGTCAATCCCTAGGGCTGACCGCTCTGTTACAGAAGTGGCAAAACTGTCTGGGCTTCCTAGGGCACCCCAGCCCCCTACCAGATGAGATTCTCCCAGACTCTGCCTCCACTTGGCCCCATCTTCCCTGCACACAGTGCCAGAGCCTCCCCTGTTGTTTCTGGTCTCGCCTACCCCCAACCCCTCCCCAGGCACACACACTACAGGGTGAGGCCACCCACAGAGCCATTTAATCATCCTGAGTGCAAGGCCAGTCACAGGCGCAGGCAACAGGAAGGGAAAACAAGACATGCAGCTGCACCGTGATGTCAGTGACGGGGCAGATGGGCATTCAAATAAAACTAGAATCACCAGGCAAATATGCTCTCGGCAGGCCAGCTGTTCACTGGCCTTAGGCTTGCAGGACTCACAGATCTGTGTATATTTAAGCCATGGCCAGACCTCTAAAACCCCTCCCCAGAGGCCCCTGGGCACAGATATTGCTCCTCTGGACAGAGGCCTCCCTTTTCCCCAAAGCCACAGACCTGCCTTACCAAGGCCTTCACCTTCTAAGGCAATTTGCTGAAAGTTTTAAGGGAAACTGGGGGAAAGAGTGTGGGCCCCAGCTGGAAAAGCCATCTAATATTGGAGCCCTGCAGACAGAGGGTCAGGGCTGTCATGTCACACAGGAAGGACAGCCCAGCGTTACCTGAGGGCATCATGAAGCACTCAGGTGTTATGTATCATCCCAGCGCCTGGCAGCAGGGGCTGCCTGCCAGGAAGTATCAGACTTGCTCTTGCCCTTTGAGAGTTTATATTCCAGGTAGAAAGAGAGAAAATGAACAACAGATGAAAAGTTAAATGAACGACTTAGCTCTTTCATAGAATGGATGGTCCAGAGAGGTCTTTTTCTTTAGGAAGGCAAAGCACGGACTCAGGAGAGGTAGAAGGCCAGGGCTAAGGGCACAGCTGCTGGAGTCTGCAATCCCATCCTGCCACTCATCTGGGGAAACGGCACGTAACCCTCCAGAACCTCATGTGCCTCTATTAAGTGGGATCATGATGCTTGCTTTGTATGGCTGCAGTGGGGACTAACAGGAAAATGCCGGTGAGCACGGGCATCCAGTGTCTCAGGGAGGGCCTCAGTCCCTCCATCAAGAACTAAGTGCCCCCCGCCAAGTTCTCTGTGATTATAAAACATGACCTTCCTTACCTCGAGTCCGCTTCTCTTTCCTGATTGGTGGTGGATGTGTACACAGGGGGTTTCTACAGCTTTAGAGAGAGTACCTTCCTGCTTCTCCATCCCTGCCCAGCCCCCCACACGTAAGCACAAACAGTCCAAAGGCGGCTGGCTCTGCTCCGAGCCTGCGGGGTAGGCTGCACGTGTCCTAGTAGAAGGATAAGGGCAGTAGGCCACAGCCCTCGATCTCTGCAGCAACCTTGGCGTGGCCAGCCTCTGCCCAGACTGCCGCTAGTCTGTCTGGCTCTGGGACAGACACTTCCCTTTGTGGCAGGGAAGTAGGAGCAGGGGCAGGTGCTCCTGAGACAAAAAGACGGGACAGCTGCCAGCTGCTGAGGGGGCCCTGTGCATGGGACTTTAGGTGGGGCAGGCTGGGAACACGACCGGCGTCTGGGCCACCGCACCCATTCACGGCTCACCTCCAGAAGCTAATGGCCTGGGCAGGCGGCAATGAACGCCTTTATTTCGAGAGGCCAGGCTCCCCCGCTTCTGCTCAAAAGAGAGGGTTTAACCCAGGCTGGTGAGCAGGTGGCTGACAGCTGCTCCCTCCACAGAGCAAGATTGTCTCTGTGGCTGCAGAGCAGACCCAGATGCCACCCTCTGCGTGAGAATGCTTCCTCCTGGCTGAGACAAGTCCCTCCACAGAGCTGCCAGCAAAGGGCCATTTGCCAGCAGGAGGGGCAAGGCTCCCCCATCTCCCCTCGCTGCCCGCAGGCTCTATCCCGTCTCTCCTCTTAGAAGTCCCTTTATCGTAGCAGCTGCCACCCCTGAGTCAGGAAAGCAAACCTGTTAACCCTCCCACCCTAACTCCTCAGGAGTCAACGTCGCCTCTCCCTGGGATGCAGGGACCTTTGCGCTGACCCAGAAGGCTACTGTCTCCAGGGCTTTCGTGACTGGAATGTGATTATGATACATAAAGTCCTAGAAGCCCCTTCCCAACTCCCAGCTCACCCCTTCCTTGCCATTGCCTGGGACATGCTGCCAGTTGGCCCTGTGGAGTTGCTGATTTAAATCATCCTTGTTTATCGCTTACAACTGACCTGATAAAACGTTACTGGAAAACCCTGACGTTTTCATTTTTAAAATGTATGATAAAAATCATTTTCTTAATACCTCAGCAAGCCTCCACACAGCTATTCTGTGCTCAAGGCCAGCTCTGTTTTAATCTATTGCAGAACCACTGACATACTCTGCGCCTTAAATGACAATGTCCGCATCAGATATGTTTCCGGGTTTCTGCAAAGGCCATAAAAGTCAAAAGTATAATCCTCATCCTGGGATCAATTCCAAAAGGGCATGCTGAAGGTGCCTGATCAGTCGATTTGGTTTTGAAAGACTCTGGGATATTTTTTTTATTGCCATTTCAAAGTCCAGCTAATTTGTTTGCATTTTGAGTGTCGCTTGGAAAAGCCTGTGTGACAAGTGAGTGATCCCTGTTATTTTTATCTCATAGGGCACCGTGGAGTGACCCTGGCTGGGCAGAGCACCCTCCTGAAGGAAAGGCACCTTGTTTTGCCTCTAGCTGACAGAGGTCTTGGTTTTCTGCAAGCACATCTTACGTTCACCTCCCCCGATAGATTGTCTACTGCCAGTGGCTCTACTGACCCCCCCGAAGAGGTGTGGAGACTGAGCGCTGTGATGTCTGCAAACCGGGGCCCGAGTCTCTGATACGCACAGCCACTGCTTTCGAGCACCTACAGTACCGGCTCCTGCCCCAGGTACTTTACACACATCCTCTCTAATCCTGGCAGCCATACTGCTTGGAAACGTAGGCATCATTATCCCCCTTGGGCTAGTAAGAAAACAGACTAAGAGAGGCTCATTTCCTTCCCCAGGGTCACACGCAGAGCAGGCAACTGTGTCAGTCTCAGGGTGGCACCTTCCAAATCCCTTGTTCTTTTCTACGGTGTGGCTGCCCTCTTTGGTGCCTGCGAAGCTGGTCTGCGTGCCTGGGGAGACGGGGCTATTTCTTCCTCCTTTGGAAGGGCTTTCCTGGAGCCCGCATCGCATGGATGCGCTCACCCCATGGCAGATGCAGGCGATGGGGACCAGGTTGGGGGAGGGGGCCGTGACTCAGCCTCCCCAGGAAAAATGACGGGCTCAGAGGGTGATGGCTGAGCCATGCTGTGAGAGAAGGCAGAGAACTGGTCAGACTGATCGTCCTCGTGGAGAGTGAGTCCAAGGGCAGGGCAGGGCAGATACAAAACAAACCCGAGAAACGGTGGCCAGGGAGCTTCTCGGGCAGATAATTGGCTAATCCAATTTCCAGCGGGCTTTGCAGTGTGTCTCTCAGCCACGATCATTTTCCACCAGGCCTCCAGCTTCTCAAGGAGCCCAGATTTTCTGAGAGGGCAAAAGACAGGAAATTGACCCACATCCCCCCCCCACCCCATCACCTCTCTCTTGCCTGCATTGCTGTGAATATGCATCCCTGAGCAGTGTAGCCCCAGCCCTCGCTCCCCTCCCTGCGTGGGCTCCCTCATAGCAGGGGTTAAAAGCACCAGATGTAGATTTATAGCACCAGGGCTCATCTGCAGCAGGTATGACCTTGGCTGTGTTGCTTAAGCTCGGAGTGCTTCAGTTTCTCCATCTGTAAATGGAGAGAGCGACAGATAACAGCATCTACCTGTCGAAACGGGTCGCATTGTGTCCCACACCCTCCTGAAATTCATACGTGGAACTCCTAACCCCTAGTACCTCAGCATGTGACTGTGTTCAGAGACAGGCCTTTAGAGAGATGATTAAGTTACAATCAAGCGGTTAGGGCCGGCCCTAAGTCAACCTCACCGATGTCCTCCTCAGAAGAAGGAAAGACACCACCGAAGGCGCGGGCACTGAGGAAAGACCATGGGACCACGCAGGGCGAAGGTGGCCCGCTGCACACCAAGGGGAGAGGCCGCAGAAGAAAGCAAGCCTGCCTCTACCTGGACCTTGGACTTCCAGCCCCTGGAACCGCAAGAAAGTGAATTGCTGTGGTTTCAGCGCATCCCCACCTCCCCGCAGTGTGCGATGTTCGCTGTGGAAGCCCTAGCAAAGCAATACGCCGCCTCGCAGCATGGCTGGGCATCCCACCAGCCGAAGCATCCGAATTGCCCTGCGAAGTTCCTGCCTCCCAAGTGTTTTCTTCCTTTCGGCGTCGCCACTGCCGAGGAAGCGGCCCCTCGTCTCTTCACCACTCGCTCGGCGAGTCTTTCGGTATCTGAGATCCATCTCCCCGTCCTCGTGAAGGGCTGCGAAGGGTTAAGTTCCTGTAAGAGGTCATTTCTTCAAGGGCCCAAGCTGTGGTGTTCTCGCCTCCATCTCCATCCAACCCAAGTGCCTAATCTGTAAGAGGGGATGGAGGAAAAACAAAAACAGAAACCGTTTGTAGATATAATGTTCTTTTAATAAATATTTAGGGACCAGAGCAGGGAACTAGAGGGACACTAGTCCCTGCGCTTGGAGTTTAGGGTTTAGCAGGGT
>NW_011888846.1:538147-544840 GCF_000151845.1 Pteropus vampyrus | reverse complement strand
CCCCATCACCTCTCTCTTGCCTGCATTGCTGTGAATATGCATCCCTGAGCAGTGTAGCCCCAGCCCTCGCTCCCCTCCCTGCGTGGGCTCCCTCATAGCAGGGGTTAAAAGCGCCAGATGTAGATTTATAGCACCAGGGCTCATCTGCAGCAGGTATGACCTTGGCTGTGTTGCTTAAGCTCGGAGTGCTTCAGTTTCTCCATCTGTAAATGGAGAGAGCGACAGATAACAGCATCTACCTGTCGAAACGGGTCGCATTGTGTCCCACACCCTCCTGAAATTCATACGTGGAACTCCTAACCCCTAGTACCTCAGCATGTGACTGTGTTCAGAGACAGGCCTTTAGAGAGATGATTAAGTTACAATCAAGCGGTTAGGGCCGGCCCTAAGTCAACCTCACCGATGTCCTCCTCAGAAGAAGGAAAGACACCACCGAAGGCGCGGGCACTGAGGAAAGACCATGGGACCACGCAGGGCGAAGGTGGCCCGCTGCACACCAAGGGGAGAGGCCGCAGAAGAAAGCAAGCCTGCCTCTACCTGGACCTTGGACTTCCAGCCCCTGGAACCGCAAGAAAGTGAATTGCTGTGGTTTCAGCGCATCCCCACCTCCCCGCAGTGTGCGATGTTCGCTGTGGAAGCCCTAGCAAAGCAATACGCCGCCTCGCAGCATGGCCGGGCATCCCACCCGCCGAAGCATCCGAATTGCCCTGCGAAGTTCCTGCCTCCCAAGTGTTTGCTTCCTTTCGGCGTCGCCACTGCCGAGGAAGCGGCCCCTCGTCTCTTCACCACTCGCTCGGCGAGTCTTTCGGTATCTGAGATCCATCTCCCCGTCCTCGTGAAGGGCTGCGAAGGGTTAAGTTCCTGTAAGAGGTCATTTCTTCAAGGGCCCAAGCTGTGGTGTTCTCGCCTCCATCTCCATCCAACCCAAGTGCCTAATCTGTAAGAGGGGATGGAGGAAAAACAAAAACAGAAACCGTTTGTAGATATAATGTTCTTTTAATAAATATTTAGGGACCAGAGCAGGGAACTAGAGGGACACTAGTCCCTGCGCTTGGAGTTTAGGGTTTAGCAGGGTAGGAAGAGACCTTCATCCTGTCACATCATTTGCCTTCAATCAAGAAGCAGGTGAGCTCTGAACGGAGGTGCCGGCTTGAATCCTGGTGATCTCGGTGTGCGAGAAGGTACCAGCCAGCGCACACCGTGTGCCTGCTGCGCCCTCGGTCATGCCAAGCGTCTTCCATGTTAACTTAATGTTCACAAAAGCCCCCAAGCAGTCGGCTCTGTCGTTGTTTTAGTTTTACAGATGAGAAACACAGAGAGATAACTTGTCCTAGGATCACACAACTTACAAGAGTTAAAGCTGGAATTCAGACTCAGACAGTCTAGCCTCGGAGCCCGAGTTATCAAGAAGGTGCTGATGAAACCCTGGTCAGGGTCAGTTCGCTGAGGCTTGTGACCTTCTGTCTCCGTGGCTGGACATGCAGCCACTGTGACGTGAGGAGGCAGGCTCAGACTCCCCTCTGTGCTGTGGAATGAGGCACAGACGGGGAGGCAGCACCCATGACAAACCCCACCCTCTCCCTCCAGCCTTCAACAGAGCTTGGTCCCGTACCTACTGGACAGGGACCAGGGCAGACCCTAACTAAAATGTTCCCACAGGAGGGAGTTATCTCGATGAACTCACTTTTGTCTCCCTCTGACCGTGTTTCTCACTTGGTTGATGTAGGTGACAGGACCACAAGATACTTTGCTGGGTTTTTCTACATTTACTACATTAGTGAAGTGTCCCTCATAATGTCAGTCGAGTGTTTTCTATCTCTAAGAGGCTTCTGTCAAGGCCCAAGGGATAGATCTCAGGTACAGAGGGGTTCCAGACCAAGCAAACACTGCAGAGAGGAAGTAGAGAACCAGTGAGGGTGATCTGAAGCCTGTTCCACAGAGAAAAAGTTCAGGCCTTGGGGAAAATGTGGGACGGTTTGTGGAGAGAGCTGTTAGTGCCTGTAAGTTCTACCCCTGCGGAAAGGGAAGGGCTGGGGGGCCTGCCTCTCACCTCACTCTCGTGGAGAGCAGGTATGGTGTACCCTTGGAGAGCCTGACATGTGCCTCCTGATGCATGGGGACCCAGTAGGCTGGTGTCTAATTCCAGCCTGGGAAATGAAAAACGTGAGCAGTGGGCTGGCTCGGGGCTCTGGCTGCAGAGCAAAGGCAGAGCAGCTGCTGCCTTGGAATTAATTCTCTGGGCAAATAAGGCCCAAATGCTTCTGAGGGGCCAACGGTGGGCCTCGTGAGACAAAGAGACTGGCATCCAAGGAGCTGTCTATGAGGGCATCTTGGAGTGGCAAACAGACCATAGCAGAGAGAAGCTGGGGTGCTACCTAGGAAGGAGTCAGCCACCAGCCAGCATAAGAAAGCATTCCTCCTTGTTGGGAGAGCTGGAAGGAGGAAGGAATCCCCAGAGACAGGGCCCAGAGAGCCCGAGGCCTGTTCCAGGAGGCGTGCGCATCCAGTACGAATCCCCTCCTCCCCCACTGCTCCTCCTTCCCTGCTCTTCTTGGTCCAGAGGAGTCAGAGCCTCCTGGGGTAAGACGGAGTAGAAGAGCAAAGCTGGAAAGAGAGAAACCAATCGCAGCCCCTCCCCAGCGGCATGTCTCTTGTCCGCAACAGCCCGGGTCGCCACCATGCCTTGCCCAGTCCACAAAACTAGAATTTGGGGGTGATCACTTACATTACAAAGAGCTTTTTCATTTATACTAAAGCATTTGCCTTAGAAGAAATGTCAGCTTTCCTTTAAAGACAGACTTTCTCTGGTGCATTCTAATTATTTGGATTATTAAGATTTTGTCTGTCTCTTATCTTCACGAGCTTTTGCAAGCAGATACTACCCCTCGTCCTTCTCCTGTCCCGTCCACAGGACCGGATCACTAGAGACACTCAACGATCCATCGAGAAATGCACACTTGTCAGGGACACGCTGATTGGATAAAGTGAGTGGGTGCAGTCATTAGCGAGACCAGCACTCCACTGTCAGGCTGCCCCAGCTGAATCAATATGCAAACTTTCCCTCCGCCTTTTCTCTCCCTGTGTTTCGAGCAGTAGGTGGTACTAATAAAAATACCACCTCGTATTCGTGTAGCACTTTACAGTTTCAAAGCCTCTCTCATAACCCAAAGTCACTCTCCACCCACACATTCATCCCAAACCATTCCCGCCCCATTTCCGCCCACACTAGAGCCACTTGCTTTTCCTGGTGGCCGGCCCCGTGCCAGCCTCTGCTGGGTGAGGCCATGTGCCCACCACCCCCAAGGAAGCCCATGTGTCATGTGAAGTGTTTGCTCATAAAGCGTCAGCCGGCCAGAAATGTGGGCAGAGAGAGAGCAGAGGGCGGCGTGTTCAGGTTCTGTTTATTATGTCTCACAGCCTTGTTTATAGTCAAGGTGAATGACATTATTCCACTTTGCACAGTAATGAAACAACTCAATGAGGACTCCATCGGCCAAGCGGTTTATATGGCAGATGAGCTGCTACGAATCTGTCGTGCACGCCGCGTGACTCAGCTAATGCTACCGCGGTTGGAGAGCACGCCAAGACCAGCCACCTTTTCTGTACCTGGCAGAGGGGAGGGAGCAGAAGGGGCGAAAGGGGGTCGAAATCAAAAAGGGAACAGTTTATTGACAGCACCCGGCTCCCGAACCTGGGAAAGCCAGTGGCCCCATCCTGTCGTCTGCATTTGGTCCATAGCATCTTCAGGAGTCCTGAGAGGCCACAGGGACAGGAAGACATCTCTGCTCTTGAGTTTTTCCTCCACAGTCTCATGACGAGTGGCGTGGTGGCACAGGCTCTCGATCACAGGAGTGACTCTGCCGCATCTCTTGCTTCTAACCCAGAGGGACACCGGTTTAAAGACTGAGGGACCATGAAGGACAGACTCGGATAGAATGTCATAGTTCCCCTACCTTGCTTGGAGGTGGGCACAGACAGGGTCAGGAGGGGTCCGGGCACTCTCACAGGTGGGAGACCATCCTGCCTCTGCATGTGCCGCCCATCACCTCTCCCTTCTGGTCCGTGGAGAAGCGGACGCCACACTCACTGCTCGTCGTTCCCTCCCGCTCCTTCCTCTTCAGTCTTCCCCAGTCTCGCCCTCCCCAGGCTCTCAGCACAAATGAGTTCAAGCCTTTCCCTCGCAGCCCAGGGCCTGGAGTACCCGGACACCCCCCATGCATAGGAGATGCCCCAGGGTTTGCACCCTGAAGCCGGAGGCCCGCAGCCTGGGCAGGGCACCCCGTCACAGCTTCAGCTGATTCAGAGCAGCAAGTTCTGGGGAGAGCACTAGAGAGTAAAGTCAACTAGGAACCGCCCAGCTGTCCATCCCTCCCGAGAGCAGAGAGGGAATGGTCAGGGCTTAGAGCAGGAACCGAAACCCACGATGACCTTGGAAGAGAAAGCCCCTAAGGGCACAACATTCCCAGGCCGTGACACCCTCCTCTGAGGAATTTGGAAGTTATGGTGCTACGGCTATTGTTACTGTCACACACCTTCACCCACTACCTGAGTTCCAACTTCCATGTCTCGTGGCCTTGGGGACAGAGACACAGCCTAACGCAAGAGTGCATGAAAACGAACAAACGAGGGGGATGGCCCAGGACGCCATCTCGGAGGAAGCACTGTGACCAAGTCGGGGAGGCATGGGAAAACCACTCTTAACCAAGTCCCCCTCAGCCCCTACTGCTGGCATACCTGCCGCCCAACAATGCATGTGGCTGGGGCAGAAACACGTGACATCTGTATCCCCAAGGAGCAAGCCAGACTGAAAGGGCAGAGAGGCGGCCACCCCGGCAGCCAAATTCAGGGCTGGCAGGGTGCCAGTCACGGCGCTTGCTGGCACTGGGTACGCTCCAGCCGTCTGGGCCCAGACATCAGTGCTTTTCACCCAGCCACGTTTCTCCTGACGCCTCAGACTCATAACTTCGTCTGCACATCAGAATCACCTGTGGAGTGATTCCTCGGGTCCCAATCTCAAGCTGTTTTGGGGTGGGACCTGGACATTGGGGTTGTTAAAATTCCCTAGGTGATTGTAATGAGCAGTCAAGGGTGACAGCGACTGCCTTAGACTGTCTTTGTTCAAAGTATGGTCCATTACACACCCGGGAGCCTATTAAAAATGCAGGCTTCCGGGTTCTACCCCAGGCCCGTGGGATCGGCATCTCTGGGTGTGGAACCTGGGAACTGGCACTTGAATAGGCTTTCCGGGGTGGGGGTGGAGGAGTCCCAGGTGCTCAAGTTTAATAATAAATACTGCTCAGAGGACCCTTCCCCACCCCGGAGGTGTCCGGGGCTGTGCGTGGTTGTCATTGAAGGTGTTCGATTTGGTTTGCTGAGGGCAACAGGAAATCCCACCACAGCCCCCAAACGACTTAACACTCAGGTGGGGCTGAAAGGCCACATCGATGGAGAACAGTCTTAAAGGTCACAGCTCTGCCTGGCCTACTGCCCTGGCTTGCCCAGGCGCTGAGCAAGCCTCAAGCCCAACAGGCATCCACAGCACAAGCTGGCACGAGCAGCAAAGGAAGACGCTGAATGGAGGGAGCGGTGCCTGCGTGGGCCACCACACGAGGCGACAGGGCTTGTGGGAGAGGACATGGAAGAGCGGGCAGGGCTGGGAGAGGTGGGAGGCCGGGGGTGAGGTATGCGCGGATATTGCTCTAGATGTTGTAAACATTTCTCTTTGTTTTGTCACAGACCAAAATCTGGATTGGCATGACCAAAGTGCCTGAAAGTAGGCACGAGAGCAGAGAGCTCTGTGCCTTTCGTGGGAAGCAGGACATAAAGGTGTGAGGGCAGCTCCACCCCACGGGAAGATCATCTCAGTGGTTACTAGTCTAATGCTTACGATTGTCACACACACACACACACACACACACACACACACACACACTCCATGGGAGTACCATAAACATGGCTATCACATGCCTCTACACATGGACACACGCCCACATATCCTCGCTTAGGGGCAAAATGCAAGATACCCAAGCTTGGTCCTTCACACCTTCCTGTCTGGGAGGAAGTCGTCAGGCGCCACGACACCACCATCTGCAGCCTTCATTCCAATGAAAATTGGCAAGAACTCTAGGCCCCAAATGAGGCCACCGCATGACACTCGTTCGGACTTTTCTGCCGGGGAGAGTGGAAGCGGTGAAAAGGCCCCTCTCAGGACGCCTCGTATTTCCATAAGTCCGTGCTGTTCCAATTTATACACACCTCATACTCGACAGCAGAGTTGGCAGCAGATGCACATTTCGTATGTAAACAGTGTTTAAAATACCCTGTTCGAGAATTTGATCATTAAATTAACTCTGGCAGCTTTAGCTAAGGATGGATTTTTACCAGTGGGAGCAGGGGAAGACTACCTGATCTGACTGAGGACACCCATTGGAGGCTCCAGAGTTCTCGAACGTGAAATTCCATGCGTCTCTTCAGCGTGAGAGCTAGGAGGTATGTGCTCTCTTTCTCCTTGGTGGTTCATACAGACACCCCAAGCCTGACTCATAAACACGATGTGCCGTGGCAGGGCAGTGAACTCAACATAGGTGGGACTCAAGAGCCTTCTTGGCCTTGTCGCACGGTAGCCAAGGAAGGAAGAGATTCATGAAGTTACTGGACAGGAATCCAAACACTGGAACGCTCACATATCTAAAA
>NW_011888846.1:519208-536667 GCF_000151845.1 Pteropus vampyrus | reverse complement strand
GAACGGCCCTTCATCCCCTCCTCGCCCCCGGCCTCCCAACCTAAACACCACTGCTTTTGAACACCTATGACATTTCACATTAGAAGATGGTCTTGGTAGCGAGGGGAGGGGAAAGCCGGTGATCTCCCAGAGTCCCCATCTGAGGTCTAACTGAGCCGCCTCTGGCTTTGGGACAGCAAATCTAAGTACATTTTGGACCTCAGGAACCTGGGGTAAGAGTCTTTCTCCATGAGGCTGTGTACTTTCCCCTGGGCTTGGTCGAAGCAGGTCAAAGATGGCTCTTGCATGTTCTTCCTCGTGGCTTCTCGGGTCTGGAAGTCTATGTTTACCTGGAGACACAAACAGAGAGCATGGTCACAGGCTCTCAAGGGCCAAGGTGCCTGGCGGCTGGTCCTAGCCACGTAATAACCAGTGACAGCATCTTATATATGTATGGTTATTGCTGCTTTTCAAACCGCTTTCATAGAGGTCCTCCCTTTCGATCCTAGAAAGAATCCTATGAGGTCTGAAGACCAGATATTCCTCATCTCAATTTATAGATAAGAACACTGAAGAAAAAAGATACTAAAAAGCTGGTCTGAAGTAATATGAAAAGTTAGTAACAACGCCAAGGCAAAACCCCAATTCACTTAACTCTTAATCCAGAGGCCTTTACAATGTCAAACAAAGAGTTAAACTCGAAACAGGTATGAATGCAGGTTACCTGAAGTAAGCTCGCCCTCTTGTCTTTTCTTAAATACTAAGAAAACAAATGCCCCAGGAAGAAACACCATGGTTAGAATGCTCATCTGTGCTCCAAGCAGCATTAAAAGAAGCCCACAGCACCCTGGCCACTGGCCAAAGACCTCCTGTGGCCCAAGTCAAAGCATCATTGAAGAGTTCTAGGTATGAAATGCACCTAAACTCGCAGATAGCCAAAGTTTTATAGCCGATACTTTTCTTCTGTAAAACCGTCCCAAGTAAAATTTTTGTTTTATATCTCAGAACGGCAGTACATAAAAATTTATTTTCTTATGATAAGTTATCATAAAATAATATAAATGATTATAATTATTCACTAATAAGCAGTGACAAATATTCCATAGGTGCTTTATCCCTAATACTCAGAGTAGTCTTGAAAGGTAGGTGATGTTATACCCTTTTACATCTGGGAAAATGTGATTCAGAGAAGTTAGGTAACTTGACCAAGATCACACAGCTAGTAAGTGGTGGAGCCGAGATTGGAACAAGAATTCAAAGTGGGTGCTCGTTCCATTAAAGCCATGTTGCCTCCCACTAGGAAACTAGCATGGATTCAGTGGTGTCTACCCTTGCAGAATCTCTATAGAAACAGAGCTCCCACAGGCATATGTTCAATGGACAGACAGCTAAAACACTCCTGATAGAGCTCTTTTTATACCAGCCCTTGGCTCTGCCCCTTCAAACGATCCCTTTTTCATCAAGAGCCATCAGAGCAAGGAGGCTCAGTTCAGAAGAAAGTCCCCATGGAGCCTGGCTCAGACCCCCACCAGGAAGGAGATGTGAGCCAGGAGCCATGGATAAGGGTGGGGCAAGATGCCCACTACCGCCAACACACCTCCCTCGGAGCCTGCACATCCACAAACTCCTCAAAGATCCTATGAGCCTTGGAGACCAGTTTTGCAGTTGACCTGGTCTTCTTGAACTCCTCGCAGGCCAACCAGAATTCCAGGTTCTCCTCGCTGAACTCCGTCTTCAAAAAGGCGCGGAACGCAGCCACCCCATCTGTGGATGTGGAGGGAGGTGGGGAAGAAGAGACATAGGAAGAAGCTTAAGCTCAGGAACTGCAGAAGAAAGAGAGGAAGGGAGTCATCACGGGAGAGGGGCCCTGACTGACTAGCCCCGAGTGCCCCTCCATATCCTCCTGGGGACTTTTCTCTTGGACACTTCGGTGGTCACTGCCTGGCCTCTAATGCAGAGTTGGCTGTCCCTTGGGTCTACTGGTGAGTCTGTGTTTCTAATTAGACTGAAGTAATGCATACAATCCATTCCTTACCATAATCCAAGTCAACCACCCTGAAAACAATCCAATCTGTTATAAGACAAACTAGAGAGAGGTATGAATTCCTCAGGGCAAATTCTCCACTAGGACCAGAATAATGTCTGAAAGTAAACACGTACTGAAATGCAGCTGGAAACACCATTCTAGCCCATGGATGCGGTTCCCAGCCTCTTTTAAAACACCTTTGAGGCCCCGTATTTTGATGGTTAATTCCATCGATAATTTATTTTAAAAGATCTTGCCTACCAAATTATATGTTTTAATTAAGATTAATTATAACTTTGTACTCAATGACTTAATAATTAATCTACCCTTTCATTTTTATTAATCAAGCATATTGCCAAACGAAGCCTCCAATCAGAGTAAGATGAGCAGGGTTATGTCCAGGTTACCGCCTGGACATAACATTCATTGATAACCTATGCATTCGATGAGAGGTTGGGGGAGGGGTTCAGCAAGGTGGCCCCTGAGTGGTGGCCGGTCCACATGTGACAAGAGCCATGGATTCTATCAGTGGACGCAGGGAGGACCTGAGGACCACAAGCCAGAGGCCCTCCCCTGCTGTAGTCAGGGAGCGTAAGGGAAAGAGGAATGGGAGGACCCATGGCACTGTGCATTTATCTAAAAGAAAAATGCAAAGTGACTTAGAACAGGGGTCCCCACCCCTGGGCTGCAGACCGGTATCAGCTGTGGCCTGTTAGGAACCTGACTGCACAGCAGGAGTTTATCAGCAGACTGGCGAGTGAAGCTTTATCCGTATTTACAGCCGCCCCCAGCACTAGCATCACTGCCTCAGCTCCACCTCAGATCATTAGGCATTAGATTCTCATGGGAGCACCGGTCCCTGGTGCCAAGAAGGTTGGGGACCGCTGACTTAGAAGAGTCAGTTGAAGAGCCTGCTGTTTTTAAACCAGCAGAGATTTAATTCCTTGAATGGGAGAATCGTTTGTTGTTTGTGTTCGATTTTGTTTTGCTTTTCATCAAGCAAAAACAGGTGCTTGCGAGCAAGCCGAATCCAGTTCCAGAGAAAGGAAGAAAATTACCTTTCTGCCTCCCTCAGTGGTATAGGTGAAGGAACCCAGCTAAGGAAACTGGCCTCACGCTATATAGGGTCCAGGCGTTCTCTCTTTTCATCTAAGTCCCAGCTTCGTTGGGTCTTCACGTGATTAAAGAGATAACACCTGTGAAACCATCTGAGCGACAGTGCTCCGCTTCTTCCATTTCGTAGAAAACAGATGCTTAGAGAAGTGGCCTGACCGAGTGCACACGAGTAATAATAATATGCAGCGTTAAAAACACACGAGGTATGCTGACTCCCAATCCAACGCAGCAATACTGCCTGCCCTCTCTGTTCACTCGCTCATTCATTCATTCACCCATTACGTGACCCAGGCATTCTGCTGGGCCAGGGGAGTGAGTATTTCAAGGTGAAGGAAGTGGCCGCCGTGTTCCAGTGCCATTCACAGGTCCCGCTAGATACAGCGTGAGAAGTGGTCATTAGATTCAGTGACGAGATTCGGCAACCCCCGGCAGGAACAGGCTTAGCGGTGTGATGGGGGCCTTAGCCATCCTGTGGTAAATACAGTGGAGAGTGAGGAGGGGGAAGTAGAAAGAGTTCATTTCGAAGTCTCTTGCAAGAAGGGAAGAAAAAGATCAGACAGCACGGCAGGAAGGAAGTTGCAGGTGAGAAAAGAGGGTTTTTTATTCTTTTGGGTTGTTTGGGTTTTGGGTTTCTTTCTTTCTGTCTTTCTTTCTGTCTTTCTTTCTGTCTTTCTTTCTGTCTTTCTTTCTGTCTTTCTTTCTGTCTTTCTGTCTTTCTTTCTGTCTTTCTTTCTGTCTTTCTTTCTTCTTTCTTTTTTTGTAAGACAGTCTTGAGTATGTTTAAATGTTAATCTAGTCAGAAAAGACCTGTCGAGCAGCAGTTGACGTTAAAGGAAAGTGTTTACTTGATAAAATGTTGCCCCTAGGAAGACGGAACAGAATTATGATGGAGGGCAAGAGGCGAGGCTGCATGTGAATGCAGGGAATTTTCTAGTTTGGGTGCATGAAAAAGGAGTTCCTATCCCATCTCAGATGGAGAGGGTGTAGGACCAAGGGGTAGCAGGGTTTTCGTTTTATTGATTTATTTGAGATCTGGGGCAGGGAGTTTTATTTATTTCCCATACGCCATGTTTTCTGCTGGGAATTTTACAGACACCAGCTCAATTTCTTTTCACAACGCTGATCCGTAGATAGTATCACTCTCATTTTCCACAGGAAGAAACGAAAGCTTACAGAAGTTGGAGAAATTTCCCAGGCGCAGAGCTGGCGAGAAGAGCCAAGTTTCCCTACTGGGTCCATCTGATGCCAGAGCAAGAAATTTCCAGATACGTGTGCAGGGAAAGAGCAAAGGAAGAGAGAGAGTAAAGATGCGAAAAATAGGATCTAGGAAAGGCAAATTCTAGAGAAGGAGGGAGAGGGGTCAAGAAGTGGAAGAACTTGTCTTCCTTAAAATCAAAAGGAGAGGAAAAGAAAGCGAGGTGGATGACAATAGAGAGAGATGATCAGGGAAGGGATGTGTTGGAGGTGAACAGCAAGTCGAACGGCCTTGACCTTCTTTATAAATTTGGGGTGCAGGCCGTCTGCCTCCATGTGCTAGGTTTTGGGGATATGGTATGAGTAAACCAGATGAAGTCGCCGCCTCACAGAACTAGCAAGGCAGTCTAGTGTGACAGACAGTAGCAATAATTTAAAATGATTTATCGAATAATCACATGTGCAGTGTGTGCTGTAGTGGGGACACATGTAAGAATGGAAAGAGTTTGGAACAGCTACTTCGGAAAAATTAATAAGAAGGTAAGAAAAGGGCAAACAATTATAATGATGTAGATTTTAGTTCCTGGGGAGGGTTATGACACACCAGGAAGGGAGCAAAACTTTTAGTTTTGGGGTACACCCATCATTCAAAGAGAGGAGCACCAGTTCCAGGCTAGTAAATATACCTTGAACTTGGAGAAGAGCAAGGATTTAGGACCTGGCAGATTTGGACAAAGAAGAAGGGGAGAAGGATAAACAGGAGGTTAAAAAACAAGTTGAAGCGAGAAATTTTAAAAACAACCACCACGGGCATTTAGTGACTGCTTACTTTGGGCCAGGCACCGCACCAAATGTTTTCTGAACCTTATTGCATTTGCTCCTCACAGCAAAGTTATAGCATTTTGGTCCTGATATTTTTGCCATTTCGTGGAGAGAAAAATGGAGCTCAGAGAAGTTAAGTAACGTGCCCAAGGTCACACAGGTAGTGAGTGGCAAGGACGCCAAACTACAAAGCCAACATTCTTATGTGAGACGGCGGTCCGGTCTCTGCACAATGGCAAGGCCCACTGGATGCACGCTGGAGTGGAGGGAGCGATTGCCAGCGCAGCGCCAGACGAGGAGGCCATGAGTAACACCACGGAGGGTGATGTTTCTAGGAATGATGACAACAGATGGATGAGGCAGGGAGAAAGTGAAAAGTCACTGAGGAAGGCGGAGGAGTATCTGAGAATAGAAAAACAACGCAGAGGCAAGGATGGGCATGGGCAGCAGAACTCGAGTGAATAGTACTGAAGGCAGCTGGGACTGTCTCGGCAGGGACGGGGACTTGGAGCAAAATGTCTGGTGAACTCACAGCCAGCTCATGATTATCTGGCAGCTTTTCGGAGGCAGCCTACCGAGCCCTGCCTGTCCCACCTGGGGTGGAAGAGCCACTGCCTCAGTCGGGACCACCGGTTCTGCTCAGAGGCAGCCCCATAATTATGACCTTGGACCGCACGTTCAGCGTGACTGAGTCTCGCCTGTGAAATGAGAGAGTTGGATCTGATGAACTCTCCCAGATGGAGCGTCGTAACTTAGACACGCTTGCATCAGACACAACTCTCAGCCGACTGTTCGATATCCTTCTCTTCATCGACGTCATCACATCATATATCGATCAAGGACTTGCCCCAGGCCAAGTTCTATGCTGTCCAATAGACACATATCAGCCCACTTCATCCTTAAGCCAACCCTATTATCAAGGCAGAGGTTCTGGAGTCAGACAGCCTGGGTTTGAGTCCTGCGCGACCTTGGAAAAGTGCCTTAACATCTCAGAGCCCAGGTCTTCTCATCTTGGAAAGTTTAAGTTAAATGTCTATGGTCATGTGGCCAGTAAGGGGTAGAAAGTGAATTTAGACACATCTAGGTGACTTCAGAGCCACTTAACCTGTCTTTCCTCTGGGGACCATTGCTGGGCCCCACGTTATCATTTCTCCAAAACAAGGATGGACATTGACCCCAAATCAGACAACCGTGCTGAAAGAAGACCACAGCAGAACAAACGTGTCATCTGACTCACAGGGCTGGGGATTCTCCCGTAGGAGGACACCTCTGCCATCAGCTTCTCTCAGGCCACTAGGTACCACAGATAACCTGGAATCTGCCTAAACTCTCTTACTTCCCACAGCACTGAGACCCACTCTAAGCATCATGCTCAAGATGCTGTGTCTTGTCACAGAGCAGATAGGCACATGTGCCAACTATGGCCTGGGGATGCTGCAAAAGCATGGCTCAATGACCTTGTAAAGCAGGCGGCCTCCTTCCAAAATATGGCCACCGCATTTCCAGGGCAGATTTTGGAAGGAGTGGGAGGGGAACCAAAGCAAATATGACATTTGCCATTAGCCTGGGATTTCAAGAGAAGAGCTCGAGGCAACGTGGAGGGCCTGGACCTGAGCCACAGCAGCATCTGGGTAAAGATTGCGTCAAAGACTCCGAAAAACATACCGAGCCTTGCACAGACTGGCCTGCGGCAGCCCTAATCCTCTCCTTGCCCACCCTCCTCAGCCCCAACCTCCCCGCTCCCTTTCATATGTCCAGGGCGGGCTCTGAGCAAGGCAGGCATGGAGGACTGTGCAAAGAGAATCCTCACCAGGGAACGATGGAAGTGAGAAAGGGGTAGAAAGCCTCTGACTGCTGCAGGACCCCTGCCCCTTCCTCAGAGCAGATGGCCTCGGGGGGCTTCTGTATGCAGACCACTGGTCCCCCACCTGACCCACCTTTCCTGCTTACGTGACCTAGCAAAGGAATCCTGTGGAACCCGAGCCGGCGGGATCTCTCCCCGTCTGTGGTTTCTCCTCCTTTCTGTCACCTTCTCCCTCTGCTCTGCAAGATTTTCATCTGGTCCCCTCCCTGACCCCTCAGCGTCTTTCCCTGGCTCTCCCCATTTTCTTCTGTCCTCTGTCCATTTTCACCCCCTTTTCCATCTTTCCCCTTCTGTCCACCAGGACCCGCCCCTTTTGCTTGTTCTTAAACTGGAGTTGGTTCAAAATGCAGGATGCTGGTTTATCCCTGAAAGGCTCATCTGCATCTACTGGCGTCTCTCGGTGTTAACTGCCTTGCTTAGCTGTACTTCCTTTGCCGGGGCCCTGATGCACCCCCTCCATGCACCCCAGATGCTGCTCTGTCCCCTCTACCCAGGGAACTGGAGTCCTCCCTCCACCAACCCCACAGACAGGGGGACAGAGTGACTTCTCTCTGATGCCTGAAGCTATTCTGCCTGGGATTGTGTCCTGACACACACTAGCTAAGTACGGCCTTGGGCGAGATGCTAGCCTCTCTGTGCCTCGGTTCTCTGTCAGTGACGTGAAGGCCTATCAGCACTTGCTCCGTGGGGCAGTGGGGACGATCCTGTTTACATAACCCCTGTAAACAGCGCACACAGCCTGACACTCAGACGGTGAGTGTTCCATACGTGTTGGTGACCATTATGCCGGCACTTCAGTGGTTTAAGGAGTTATCACACAGAACATGACATGCATTACACCCAAAAACAATCTTGGTCACTTAAAGGTGAACAGTTCATGAAATTGGAAGAGAAACAGGAGGATCTGCCTTTTTTGCATTTCACTTTGGTTTTCTTTGTAGGACCCTCTAAGAAGTCCAGGCTCTAAAAACATTACCACGTTTTTTGAGATTAGCATCTATCTAGTCGCAGAAGGGAAAGGCTTGTGTCCAGAATTCCTGGAACACTGGGCAGAATATTGGCGTCCTACTGAGCATGCGCACAACCTCCAAGAACACATCCCGTGGCCGCGCACGCTGCCTGCCGCCGGCATTCTCCCTATGGTTCTTTGATGCAGGGTGCTTACATAAGGAAGGAAACTGGGTCACTATGAATGAGCAGTGCAGCTGGTGCAGCAGGGAGGGCGGCTTAGGTAACAGTTCAAGGTCCAGGAGCCCTGATTTAGCTGGCATCGGGGGTGGGCTTAAGCCTAGCTCAGTTCCTGGCTTTGGAAAAATACAAGATCACAAGAATAATTTTTTTTTTTGAGCTCGCTGTTTACCAAAGTACAGTCCCAAAGACCAGAGTTCTCTCGCATCCTTGATCAACTGGAAAAAAATAAACTGGTGAATGGGTTTCAAGGTCGGACAGAGAACAGGAGAAGAAAATACATGTATAAAATCAAAACCGTTTTCATTCAGAACCAAGTTCACTAATTTAAAATTTATGATGAGAATAGCGTCAGGATCAAAGCCTTTCTTTTGAGTTATTGATAAAATAAACAAATAAATGTTTGTTTTGAAACATAACTGGGGCTAAGGAAGGTTTAGGTAGAGAAATTATCTAGAGAACAAACTATTTCCAGTTACTGGCATTTATTGGCAAGCAATTGGTATGCTAATTAGACTTCTGTCTTATAGTAACATAATTTTCTTCAATGATCTCTCCTTCGTTGGTGTATATATATAGCAAGATGATATATTATAATAGTAGTAGGATGTATAGTTGGTTGTTGGAGCCTTTGAGCCAGAAAGGACACGGGAGGTCTTAGGAACAAGGAAATGGTGCAGCTCAAAGGTCGCATGGGTTCTTATTCCTAAACCATGGTAGCAGAAGAGTAAGAACAGCCTGGGTCTTACAACTACTATTCCAAAATTCCTTCCTATTTTGTCAACCAGAAGCTGAATCAAGCCACGGAAAGAGCAAGCTAGAGCCTGTATCTGCAACTGCTATAAGACGTTAGCAAGGAAGTTGCCTATTAAACGAGAGGCAAACAAGCGCCCCTAACAAGGGAAAGGTTAGCCATTCAGAAGTGACTTTTTTAACACCAGAGAAGTATTATAAAACTCCATGTCCGCTCCTCTACAGTCTGAATGATTTCATAAATTAAGTGTCCAGGAATATTTGTCTCATTGGTTTGAACAAGAAGACCACAGGGAGTCTCAAGGAGGGCACATATCAGATTCACCTACTGGGCTTTTAAAAACTACCTCCCAGAGGGGTTCTCTTACGTACATTGAGGACGAACTGGGAAGGGGTGAGGAAGGGCTGCCAGAACTTCATGAGGCAAAGAGGGTGAGGTATTATGGGATTCGAATAAGCCCTCCTGTGATTCTAACATGGCCCCACCGACCGCCAGTGTTCGACCCGCAGCCGTCTGGGGGCACAAGAAACTGACAGCATCTCTAGCATATAGGAGGCATGAAATGCCTGTGTTCTCAATGAATTTAATGTTGTGTTATAACAAAAATAATAAAATAGTTATCTCTTATGGAGCTTCTCTGTGTATCAATAAATCGTCATGCTCAGCCTTTCACAACTGTCGTCACGTTTAATTCTCACAAGGACTCTATAAGCTAAGTCTCATCGCTCTCCTTTTACAGATGAGGAAAGCGAGGTTCGCAGAGTTTGTGTCATTTGCCAAAGGTCATGTAGCTGGGTAGGGACAAGATGGGTATTGGAGGCCTGTCTAATTGCTTTCATTCGAACATTTTTCAATAAGCTTTTAATAGTTGCCTTTTATAGTCCAGGCTCTCCTATAAAGGGTAAACAGATCCACGTTCCTGGGTGCAGGTAAAAATTACAACAGTGTAGAGAGGATGGCGAGGAGAAAGAAAAGTTCCTTTTCCACCTACCTCTACTTCACATATTTCTATCTAATGCTCATCCTCAACTTATCCAGAAAGCACACCTACCATATTTATTTCCACTGCAAACACCTTCCACCATACCTGCTACATATGTGGAATCTGCGATACACAGATGACCTACCATCAAAGGGATGTGCGGCCTGAGAACTCTGGGAAGCTGTGATGCAGCCTTTAGTGTGTTTTTTTGGAAATTACAGACCACCTGCCCTACCGAGCACTAAACCGAGATGCTCTAGGTTCATGCTTGTACATACTTGTGTTTCAGAGCAGTGTTTTCCAAGCTTCAGTGAGCAGAAACGTTACTGGGGAGCTTGAGGAAAAGAGAGAGCTGGGCCCCATCTTCAGAGATTCCGATTCATTAAGTCTGAGGGAGAACCCAAGAATTTTCATTTCTCGCCAGCTCTCCACAGGGTCTAAGAAATCCTTCCTTGGATCGCACTTGGAGTTACACTGTTCTAGAGCCTTTGGCTTAGAGAGGGATGTGGGGTGGGCTGAGCAATAAATGAAACCTGATTTCTAAACTGTATATTCTAAAGCTAAAGACCGTTTGGACGAATAATTAAGGAATTTCGTGAGATGGTAATTTTAGTGTTCGTTTGTTGATTTTGGGTTTAGGCTTGGTGGCTGTGTGACCAGGTCAAGTCATTATATTTTTCTATATCTCAACCGTTATCCCAAAAAAAGGCTAATTTTTAAAAATTAAAAGCTTTTTTATTGGTCTCCTTTTCTCAGCGATGGATGCTAACTCCGAAAATGCAAAAGAGCTTTCAACTGTACTATTCCACTAACCTAGCCTTCCCTGGGTCTGGCGAGGACAGGTCAGCGTAGACCAGCCATGCTCCGCGCAAAAATAACGAAACGAAGCCAAGGACCGAAGAGATGCCTGGGCCGAGGGGCCCTGTCATCCAGGGATGGGATCAGGCTGAAAGGGGTGAGAGGAAAGGGGAAGGAACCCTGTCTACACCTGCACCTTAAAACTGGAGTGAACCCAACTTTTATGTCTAAAAAACAAAGGAAGGAGAGAGAGAGAGAGAGAGGAAGAGAGAATTGATTCAGTTAAGGACTGAATGTCCCACTAAAAGCTGGATGAATAACAAGCATATGCCTGAACCTGGTGAGGAATGAAAGCAGAGACACAATTTGGGGCCTTCGCTCTCCCGGGTATGAGCCATAGAGACAGAAAGGCTTCTGGGTACACACACACACACACACACACACACAGGTGCACACGCACAGCCTAGGGGGCAGACTATGTGCACAACTCAGATACCAACTGTAATTGCCACTGGATGAACAGGAAAATGACGCCAAATTAACGCACATTAGAAATCCTTCCCTATCTAATGAAGCCATCAGCAATTTTAATTTCATTTTTCATTTGTTAGTTAAAAAAGAGAGAGCACTCAGCAAGTGATTATCTCCCAGACCTCCGTGGGTGCTTCTTCAGCTTCGCACTTGCACTTGTCAGCAAATGTGATCAGAAATAAAACTGCTCCAAATATTTGCCCTCCAGATTTTTTTTTTTTCAGGTTTAAAAAATAGTGAACTTGCTTTCTTTTTTTCTTTTTTTTCCCCGAGATTGGAATCTGTGAGGTGCTCCCTGCACAGTGGGACCCTACCAAGGAGAGGAAAAGACGTCATAACACGGGAGTCCCGGATGCTCCAGCCATTTCGGCTTGAAAGCAGTTTTACATAACCCTGCAGGCAGCGCTGACTCAAACCACCTGCCCTAAGGTGACTAGTTACTGCCAAGGCTTGCTACAGACAGCCTTCTCGAACAAGAGGGCAGAATCGGATCCAGCCTCCGAGATGTCCTACTCCAGGTCCTTGACAGTAAAGACGAGGGCTTCCATCAAGGCCGCCCAGCTGTTGAGTAGCAGAGCTGGGTCAAAACCTTACTCCCAGCCCAGGTTCTTCTTCATTGTGCAGGAATACGTTCCCTGATGAAATGGAAACAATGCTCTAAACTGAAAAGCAGCCTTTCTGCCCCCAGAAGTGAGGACTTCTAACACTGCCAGATAGAATTTAAGAGGAGCACGGATGCTATCTGAAATCTTAAGGCCCCCTTGCCTGCAGTCAGCACACTGCATGATCTCTTGTGTTATTTGTATGCATGTCTGTTTTCTCAGAAAGTTGCACTGTCTCACCAGGGAGGGACTATCTAGTCGTCAGCCAACCAACTGCTCGTCATAGACTTTGTACATAACGAATATTCGATACACCTCTTTAAAAGTAGATGAGTGCCCCAGACACCCAACAAAGCAAGGATAGCAAGTATATTCCGTGGATTGAAAAATAATTATCTAAATTTTCTGAAATAGAAAACTTGGGGAGGACAACTTGCCTAACTATGGAGAATTACCAGGGAGTAAGTTCTAGACTAATGCACATTTTCCCGGAGCCCAGTCATTCAGTGATTCTCCTTTCTTTACTTTTTTAGGACATTTTGTTGTCTTAATTGAAAGCCTTGCACACCTCTGATCAACCACTGTCCCTCCTAAGGGACCAGCACACACGCAATCCCTGCGGAGAAGCTTCGTCAGCCCTAATTGAGTCACAATACTAACCTAAATTAATTAGACTTTAGAAAGTTGTCAATGCTCTTAAAGGTAACCTGAGCTCTGACTCCTGCACAGCCTTCACGGGGAGTAAGTGTTCAAGTTCTAAAATCTTGAAATCCTGCTGGTGACCCCTGAACAAAGACCCCTTTCTTCTCAAAGACATTCACTCCATTGGCTTTTTATTTCCATGCCGCACAGAAATAAAAACAGAACATCAGACTCCAAGAAGAATCCCAGAACTTCAAAGTATAAAAAGCCTATTTCTGTAGTAGTTTTCCAAAGAAGCAATCTGGCGTCAGCTTCTCGCCCCTTAGTGGAATCTCCAGCTCAGCAGAGTGTCACAGAGTTCCTGGAAACCAAAAGCATCCCAGACAGAAGCGGAACCAAGTGTCTTCAGGTCTAAAAGTCATTGAATCAAACAAATAAAATTAAACCTCTTAAATCTCCAGGTCTTGCCACTGCAGTAACCCAAACATACTCAAAGCTTCCATCCATTCATTTGACCACCAAAAACTGTCTATAACAGCTTAACGTTAATACTTGGCAGTAAAATTTGCAACTTTATTCTCAAGGCATCTTTATTTTGCCTTTGATAAGTAAAAGCATCATTTAAAAAAGAGCTACCACCATATTCTTATAAAACACCTTTGAATCGAGAACCCAAACTTATCCAAAGGTGTCTTCCTATAAAGATCCTCATATCCGGGTGACAGGTGGCACACAGGTATTTCTATCCCCATTTTAAAATGAGGAAACAGCCTCAGGGACTTGGCCTAAGTGAGTCAGTCATGAGCCTGAAATAGAAATGAAACTTCAAGATGACCTTGAATCAAATCCAGCCAGAAAAGGTGTAAACTGCTAGTGATACTCGTTTCGCCTAACCAGACTCCAGAAAATAAGTCAGAATAGCCTCATAAACAACAGGCATGACTGTCAAACCCTAAGCATTATCATACATATGCCATTACTTTGGCAAATGAGCCACATAAGCTTCTGTTTGGGGGGATAGCCATATGTTATATATGCTGTCTCTACACTGCCTCGTTTTCCTTCCTATGTGTAATCCATAGACGCTAAAATGACTACTTGTCTCACGAAACTACTTGCTGCAATATGTGCTTATCCTTGGTTTCACATTTCATTGTAAAATCTAATGAAGAATTTTTCTTAATTGGTATTAGGATCAGAGGCATAGTCAGAGGAGACTGCTCATACAGTTGAAAGCAAAGTCACTTCTAAAGACGTCTTCTAAAGACCGAAGGACTCCGTCAGGACCACTCAACTATCTAGGAGCTGAGCCGGGTCAAAATCGAGAACACGGGTCTGACTACGAAGCAACACCCTTCACTTTGTCGGTCCCCCATTCAGTGGAAACAAATCTCGAAACTAGAAGCAACCCTTTTGTTCCCGGATCAATCAGGACTTCTAACATTGACAAGATGAATTCCAGGGGAGCACCAAATATCTGTGTGAAACCTTCTTGTCTCTTCAAAAGCCCTTTCTCAGCCCTGCTTTCCCACTGCCATGTATCTGACGTTCCTCCAGTGAATTTGGACTTGCTCGTGATGAGAAAAAAGACGGGGCCGAAAAGTCTGGCCACCATCAAAGTGCCCTCCCCACATCGAAACATGCACAACTATCTCTGCTCTGTGGGAGACGAAAGGCATAAAAGATGAGGAGAAGGGAAAACGGAAGAGGAGCCATGGCAGAAGTGCGTCCTAGCAAAACTTGCACCCTGCTACAAATTGAGGGGTGTAATATAGCGGGGGCAGGAAACTCCCCCAATCAAAAGCAACAAGAAAATCAAAACTCTGCCAACTCGAGCAAATAACAAAATTCGCAGACTATTCATTTCGCTGAGAGTAACCCGAGGCTCTCCAGTGGCTTGGCGGGAGGTCATTCAATTCGTAAATAAGATTTGGGATGGACCGGGACTCTCTCCTTCCTTTTGAACACATCACTCCAACTCCCTAAGCTAAATTCTTTCTTGCTTAAACCTCTGAGAACGTGAAGGCTCCTTGGGACCACATCTTCAACCCAGAAAACAGAAAAGAAGGCCCTCTTTCCATTCCATGTAAATTATGTTTTGTTATCTAAATGCCTATCTAGACAGGGGGTTCCGTGAGGGCAGGGACTGGGGCTGTCGGGGACACCTAGCACGGTACCTGGATCATGGTGGGCATTTGGTGCACCTCTTACTAAATGGATGATTTGCCGTAACAGGATGAAACCTGAATTCTACTTACACTTATGGGAGAGAAGCACATCAAAGGAATCTGCCCACCTTGTGGCTTCTTCCGTGGATAGTCTCCTAGAAAAGAAGAAACGTCCCTCTTGAATATTTCTGAAATGACCATCTCCTTTAACCACCGCCGAGGTTTACTTAGGAGAACGAATCAGAATAACTGGGGTCAAACGAAGACCATGCCCGGATCCCTGAAATTCTGTCACTGTAAATTTGTATATTCTGAAGTAACTGATAGAAGAAAATCCCAAAATTGGAATTCAGTGAATTTAGTATATTGACTTTCAGCCTGAAAAACAAAGCTAAGTAAATCAATGATTTAAAAAGGTCAAGATAACAATGGAAAGAAGCTGATCTTGGAGTCAGAAAAGTTAGGCTGAACTCATGACTCTTACTGTCGCCTTAATTTCTTCGACTTTGGGGGGACAAGTACACCCATCATGGAACCTGCGAATGTTAAATGAGGTAACATCAGTGACATCCTGTAACCCAGTGCCAGCAGTAGAGGCACTGAATCCAGGTTATCTGAACCTAAGCAGATCTTGACAGTAGATTGGAGTGTTCGATTCCAAATCAAGAGCTCGGATTGACAACTAAGTAGAATCAAAAAACGTCCTTCACCGCGGCTTTGTCAGAGTGGTGAGTAATGTGGTTTTCTTAAAAGTGAAAGGAGTAAAAAAAGTATTCTGCATTAAGTCATATGTTTTGAAAAGGAAAATGAACATTTTCTCTCGTGTCCAGGGATATAAAGGAAGCTGCCAAGAGGCAGGGGGTCCAAATCTCACTAGAGAAGACTGGGTCCCACACAGTGGGCACCCAGGGGTGCCAAGCGCCCATGCTGCTCACTACTCACTTCAGAGCACGGTTGGGTTTGTCGGGAAGAATCGCTGTGAAATCACTACACGAGTCTGACTTGTGAGACAGGCATCCCAGTCGAGTCCTCATCCCTTTGTTCCTGCAACAAGCACAGGGGCAGAAGGACGGGGACTGTCATGATAATAGCTGTCAGCTCCACAAAGAGCCCCCGGAGCTGCTGCCGAAGGAGCCAGCACTGCCTCCCCGCTCCCCGTCCCTCCCCGGGCGGCCCCTGAAGATTTTATGAACAAGAGGAGAAACACCTAGAAGATCAAGGGACACTCTCACTCCCTGTCTTGACTACAGGAATAGTAATAGGTCCCCTGCCCCTAGAGGCCTAATGCTTTTTAAAGCTGACATGCGAGTTGATGGTAAGTCGATGAAGGTCGTTAGCTTGGAAGAATTTCTAAATTAGGATTCTCTGTAGGGAAAGGAAATACAGTGATGACAAAATAACAATCCACATTTTGTTCACCCATTAGGAGCTCAAAGGAGCAGCAGTAGCAGCTCCTGACTGCAAAGCTCCCGAGGAGAGTAGAGGCTGCTCGTATGAGATATGGGTGCGTATCACGGCGTCTCAGAGCACTAAGCATGGGGCTTCGAGGCAGGTCGCTTCCGACTCACGTTCTTCCCACTCATCCCGCAAACCTGGGGATATACACGAATGGCTACAGGCCAGCAAGGACCGATGCCTGCAGGTGAGGACGAGGGCCACTGGCACACGCGGCCATGAAGAACCCGCGTCCCCTTGGTCAGTTCTTCTGTTTACTCAACTAAGCTCTCGCATTCCTATTTATATTTTGGGTTATCGCAATCGGCATGTTTGAAAGTTTAACATGCATGTTGAAAACTCTCACACATTTTATTTTCCTAAGGGCCAGACACTTGAATAGTTATCCGCTGCGGAGAATCCAGTGAGAACTTATGCTGATGTCTCTTTCCAATTCCCAATATTAGCCTCCTTTTACTTTTAACCAGAGATTGGCGAACTACAGCCTGTAAGATGCCCGTTTGTGCAAATAAAGTTTTATGAGAACGCAACAACCCCCATCTGTGTACATATTGTCCGAAGCTACTTTCAACCACATGGGAAAAATTGGATGGTTGCAACACAGACCATATGACCCTAAAAGCCAATAATATTTACTTTCTGACCCTGGACAAAATAAGTTTGGTGACCTCTGACCTTTAGCCATGGCAACCCCTCGCATGGAGGGCAAAGGTAAATGGAGAAATTTGGTGTAATAAGATCAGGACTTAAGAATGACTTATAAAAGGGGACTGCCAGGCCACATTGGGAACAACCTTCTGCGGAGATGGTCCTAGAAGATGTCGCACCCCATGTGAAATGGAGGTCCCTCTAGCCTGGCTTCCCATTTCTCCTTTTCACAAATCCTAAGCAGAGACACTAGAGGGTCATCCATTTCTATCTCTTCCTTTTACTTGAAATGGGTTTTTATCCCCAGGGTAATTGTCCACAGAAATCTAACAAATGACTGGCCGGGTTGGTATTATATTCGGTGAGGACAGACGTCTGTATTCCACAGCCCTTCTCCGAGGAAGGAGACTTTCAAGGCTGGAACACTCAAGTTCCCAGAAACACCGCCTCTCCTCAGAAAACTGGGCCCGCGTGTCCCCGTCTCAGCCGGGCGCATCGCGAGGCCATCGACTGCGTGGCATTGCAAAACGATGACCATAGCCATCCTCTGTCCCGCGACAGTGAGCATCTGGTGTCCATTCACTCTGACAAATCACAGGGTGCTCTGACACCAAGGCCGTGCAAGCAACTGCTCAAGGGCCCTCCAGTCATCCCATTCCGTGAATTCAAGGAAAGGGGGTGCTCGGGCTG
>NW_011888846.1:512953-514668 GCF_000151845.1 Pteropus vampyrus | reverse complement strand
CTGCCCACCAGTGCCCCTCAGACGTTCCGCCACCCCTTGGATTAGCTTCGCCTCGGAGCCCATGGAAGAAGAGTCTGCAGGGTTCTCTGACCCCGGCTTCCTCATTCATCCCAGTACCCTGGGGTTCTTATTCCATTCGGCCCTTGACTTTTGGGGGACAGAGTTCAGGGTTACCCAGAGCCCAGGAAGGCCAAGGGTGTGATCGTACCCACAGCACATGTGCCCTCCTCGGTGGACATCAAGTTATAGGTGACTCTACAGGACGGGACATAATGGAAACAGGATACTCAAGGAAAAATAAAAGGCTAAAAGCAAAGAGCAGTGATTTATAAAGAGGGGAAGAGAGACTAAGAGCCTCAGTAAGGAGAAAGCAATCAATATGGAGAGGCAGGTTAATTAAATATGGATAATGCAATCAGCCCACACGGGCACCCGGAGAGGAAAGAGAAAAGCAAAAGCCATACTCACTGTCTTTGACCAGTCCTCATGGCCTGCGGGTCTCTGCCAACGGGAGAGTCAGAGAGGCTGTGGGGTAAGGAGCTCTGGGGAAAGAGCAGAGCTTTCTTTTAGCAGTCAAATCCTTGGCGGGTGAAGGGCATGTGTGCATGAACACGCAGGCACACGCGCGCACGCACACACATCTACACACGCATGCATGCACAATACGCCTCCCACCACTGGAGCCGGGCGGCAGGCGCCCGATGGAAGCTCCTCTGCCTGCTTGTTACAGCCAGTAAATACTGAAGCAGTCCACACCCAGCGGGCGGCGGCTCAGCCGCGGGGCATGGTCTGCACACCCATCCTCACCGGCAGGATGCAGGAGGTGTCCCTGAGCACAACTCGCCTGGCACGCCTCCCGCACCTTCTTCCTCGGCTTCACTAAGCCGCTTCCCTGGTCCTTTGGCTGCAGCTCAGGGAGAAGTCCCCACAGCCCAAAGCTGCCTCCCTCTGCACCCAGAGGCTGTGCAGGGGGCAGCGAAGCTGTAGGTATTAACTCTTTCCAGCCACCGATGTGCTGAAAATTGAGTGTCCAGAGGTCCGTCTTCTAATGAGCTCTTCTGCTGGCTGAAGGCTGGTTGCTGCTTAGGGAGCCGGGAGCATAAAGATCTTGCCCCAGACAGCTGCTGACAGCAGGAGCCAAGCTGAATCAAATCTCCTAATGAGCCAGGAGGAGGGGGGCTGTCTTGCTGGGTGTGATGTGATGTGATAAATGCAGAGAGCGAGAAAGCTACCGGGCAGGTCACACATCTAAATTCCACCCCCTTCCTCCCAATTTCCATTGTGCTGCACTACCAAGCCAAACCGCACAGCCCTGAAATTAATTACCCCCCGCCCCGCCCCCCGCCGCATCTCAGCTCTCCCCCTTACTCTACAGAGGCATTTCTCCACTCCCACCCCTCGGCCCCAACCCCACCACTCCTCACTTCTTAATGAGAAATTTCCACCTCCCCAAACATGTATATTTCCAACTCTGCGCTCCTGCCCCTCACCTGGTTTTTCCTACAGTGGAAATTCACCTCTCTCCCTCATCCATCACCTAGCAACTTCCCCCTCCTTGCATTTGTTACAGAGTGAGACTTTTCCCTTTGTTCTGCCCAATCTGCACATTATCCCTATTTTTCTGTCTGCTACGTTTTTTCTTCCAAACCGCCTTACCCACATGGAACTTCACACTGCCTGTTCATGTCAGAAGGAGGACTCCCTCTTCCTGCTTC
>NW_011888846.1:511068-512903 GCF_000151845.1 Pteropus vampyrus | reverse complement strand
CACCACTCCTCACTTCTTAATGAGAAATTTCCACCTCCCCAAACATGTATATTTCCAACTCTGCGCTCCTGCCCCTCACCTGGTTTTTCCTACAGTGGAAATTCACCTCTCTCCCTCATCCATCACCTAGCAACTTCCCCCTCCTTGCATTTGTTACAGAGTGAGACTTTTCCCTTTGTTCTGCCCAATCTGCACATTATCCCTATTTTTCTGTCTGCTACGTTTTTTCTTCCAAACCGCCTTACCCACATGGAACTTCACACTGCCTGTTCATGTCAGAAGGAGGACTCCCTCTTCCTGCTTCTCCTAGTGCAGTCATTCTCTGAGTGTGGTCCCTGGACCAGCAGCATCAGAATCCCCTGGGTATGCCTTAGAAATGCAAATTTTCAGGCCCCACCCCCAGACCTACAGACTCAGAAACTCTGGAGATGGGGCCCTGCCTTCCAGGTGATTCTGATACACACACGTTCAAGTTTGCAAACTTACTGTCCTGGGATAAAGCTTAGCTCCTCCTTATTCCGCTCTAGGTCTCTAAGGCTGGAACTAGCTCCAAATGCACCCAGCCTTTGCTGCAGGGCATTTCTGAAACCCAGAAGACAATATTTGCTAGAGGCAGCAGACGTCTCTGTGGCAACTGATGGCTTTTTCATAAAGGTATTCGATTCCATCTGGTAAACCTTTCACAACGTAGAAAGCATTTTCTTGTGTCTTCACTCCACAAACCCAAGCCATAGTCAGAGACAGTGTTATTATCCCTGTTTACAGATGAGAAAACCGAGGCTAGAAAAGGTGGCATTCCTGAGTGACGCGATACCTAAGAGGCAGCTTGAAGCCCAGAACTTGTTTTCTTGTGACTTACAGCAGAGCTTTTTCTACCACGTCATGCCGGGTCCCAGTCTTTCCTGGCAGAGCTATTGGTGCATAACCTGAATTCTCGCAGTGAAATGGTTCTCTGCCACCACCACACGTCGCCTGATGATAGGATGAATCAAAATTCTGATGCTGCCTCCACAGTGACTCATTGTCTCTCTCTGAAAATGTCCACAGTGCCCCTCTGTTAGGTAAAGGGAACTTTGGGTGGTAAAATGAGATGCAAAAGAAGTGTTTTCCATTCCTGTAACCCCTGTCTTTAACCTCGATGCAAGCTAGGTGCAGAATTCAGATATAAAGAGAATCCTTCACTTCTGGACATTTCTCTGGCACACTAACACCGTAAGAAACAGGCATACAGGTAAACTGGCGGGAAAAAAAAAAAAAAGCCCATTGGGCAGCACTCCCCTAACCTACGATGAATTTACACCATGAGGTGGACCCGCCCCGGATTCCATTCACAAAGCTAACGTTTAATGAGCATTTAGTATGTGCGAGACACTGTGCTACACACTGCCCTTGCATTACTGTCTTTAACTCTCACAACGAAGTTACGAGACCTACATCTTCATCATCCCTGTTTTACAGCGGAGAAACGGAGACGAGCCATTTATAAGTGGCAGAGCTGGTGTCGGATCCCACACATACTGCTTGCAGCCTCGGCTCGGCCCTGCGCTTTAACGCAAAGGTGGTGTCATCAGTGACTCCTCCAACAGTGCTAAAGGGGTGGGTAAAGGTGTCCTGCGAGTCTCGTGCTGCCCGGCCCGGCACCCAGGGTTTAAAGGCCCTGAGGAGACAGGGTGGGGCTGCAGATGGGCCCAAGTCTCAGGTGGAGGCCGATTGACCTGAACCAGGCATCAGCCTCTTCAATTAGCCTTCGGAGCAATAACAGAGCCACAGGAAGTCAATAAACCAACCGAAACATTTAAAGAATAATATGACAATACAGTTTTAAAAGAAAAAAC
>NW_011888846.1:508288-510043 GCF_000151845.1 Pteropus vampyrus | reverse complement strand
GCATTAAATAAATAGAATGTTATTATTTAAAGACTCGTCTTTACCACTTGCCGACCAAGGTGATACAAAAATGTATGAAACGCGTAAGGATTTTCAAGCTTCTTGGTGGATAGGAAGGTTGCGTCATCTCTGTTACTTTTTTTCCTTTTCTTTTCTTCCTCCTGAGCCCTCCTTTGTCTCCTTAACCGCTCGCTGGAAATTTTTCTTCTTTCTATCCTCTTTCCTTTATTCACTGTCTTTATACTTCTAAGGGTGTTCTCGAAGGATTTTTAAAATTAAATTTAGGAGGCTTTGGTGTCTAAACTGCAACTGTCCCTTAGGTCTTCTAAAATTAAATTATACAGACACTGGGGGAAATGACATAAAATCTGTAGACACGATAGGATTACAGGACTGTCTCTCCAACCACGGTCATGAGTGTTAAAAAAAATCTTAAGAAACACATCAACTAAATGCAAGATCTGAAATGTCCTTTGGATCCTGATTCAAATTTAAAACCATACAGAAATATTATGAGACAATTGGGGAAATTTGAGCAAGGATTAGACATCGATATTGGTGTGATATTGATATTGAGGTTATTTTTTTTCTTAAGCATCCTTATATTTAGAGATACACTCTGATATGCTATTTGGGAATTGCTTTAAAGTCATTTAAGGTGGGGAGTGTGGGGCGTTGAAGCTGGGCGATAGTCCATAGGGGCTCATCGACTTGTGTCTGTTTGAAGTTACGCATAAAATTCTTTTAAACAGTGTGATCAGTGACAACACGGGCTTCAGGAGAATGATCACACAAAGTCTAAACTGTTCGTGCAAGGAAACCGGAATACAGAAGAAGGGCGCAATCCGAATGGAAAATGGTTTCCGTTCTATTCCGCTATCAGTTTTTTTCCCCATGTCTAAATCAATTTTCAGGGGAAAAAAAACAAACTTATTATTTGACTCCACGAGAGAAACTGCTAAAATTCATAGAAGTTTAGAGCAGGTATGATTCCTGGATACCACCTGCGGAAACTAAACTAATCATTTCCCCAAGGTCATATTTCTTTTAGGCACAGCCAGGACTCAAGCTCAGAGCTCCTGGGGGCAGAACCCAACTAAATTTTTTCTTCCCAATGCTGAGCCGCCGGTCTACACATCCAGAATCCAGGACAATAAGTCAACTTGGATGAGGATGCAAATGATGACCTTTTTGCTTATTTCCCAAACCTCTCCATTTTGATAGTAACCTCCGCCTTAAACAGTGAACTCCGTTTTTACAAATTAGCTTCCCAGTGGCCAGATGGCTTCTGTGAAGGCAGGTGATGGGCAGGAAGCCAGAGTACAGAGAAAGCAAAGGGCTCATGCAACGCACACAACCCTCCCCACACCCACAGCCTGATCTCCTGTTTCCTCAAGATCATCGAGGTCTCAGAGACGAAATGTCTCAACTTCCTTCCCATCTTCTCCCCTACAAACCATTCCACGTTTACACACATCTTTACTTCCTTCCCACCACTCTCAGATGTGTCTTCTCAAGGTGAATCCTTCCCCAGGGGACCTTGAGCCCATCCTTCCCTACCTCCCCTGCCTTACCTGCTCTCTCCTCTATCTTTATTCCTTCCTTCCCCCGTGTAGAATAACACTTACAAATGAAACTCAATTTTTCAAAAAATATTCTCTTCTCCATTCCTCCCTACGTCAGCAAAGTCCCTTGAAAGAATCCTCTGTGTCCCCACTTCCTACCCCCTCCTCGATCCTTCACAACTTGGCTTCC
>NW_011888846.1:507700-508238 GCF_000151845.1 Pteropus vampyrus | reverse complement strand
CTTCTCAAAATCCAATACCTCCAAGGTAAAAATTCTCCTTTTCAAAGCTTTTTCAGAACTTCCTCAATCAGAAGGAACGTCTCCATCCCAACACCACCACACCGCTGTGTGGTCCTCTGACAGCCCCGCGTCACGGTCTGTAGTTTGCCCTTGTGATGTGTTTCCTGAACTTCCCAAATGACTACATGCTCCAGAAAGATTCCATGATTTACTCCCCTTGCTAGCAATGCCCCTTGCCTCGTACGGAGCAGGCATTTAATAAATATCGGCTGACTTTGATTTTGAGTTCACGAAAAAAAAAAAATTCTGGAAAACTACCAAAGATTCTTTATGGCAGAAGCACATTAGAATTCTGCAGCCTCCAGGTCAAGGCTAAGGTCAGCCTCCTCCTACTGCTACTCAAAGGCAGTGGCACGGGCACCTAAGGCATTTGCAAACTATTATTCCCAACAGCCCGGTCAGGGCAACGTGGAATTAATCAAGAGCAAAGGAGCACCTGGTGTCATCACACAGGCCACAAAAATGTAATTAAATTGAA
>NW_011888846.1:503621-504170 GCF_000151845.1 Pteropus vampyrus | reverse complement strand
TTCTCCATTCCTCCCTACGTCAGCAAAGTCCCTTGAAAGAATCCTCTGTGTCCCCACTTCCTACCCCCTCCTCGATCCTTCACAACTTGGCTTCCGTCCCTCCCACGCCCCTGACATGGCAACCTCCGTGTTGTAAGATCCAGTGGCCCGATGGCCCTTGTCCTCATGGACCTCTCTGTTGCGTCTGCCACGGGGACCACTCACCCCAGCATCTCTGCTCACTCGATCCCCGTGGCCTTACACTCTCCTACCTGCGCTTCCCCTTCGTCTCCTTCACTGGCCACTTCTCCCCTGCGCCCCCCACCCCCATAAGTGCTGGTATTTTCCTCTACTTCTGGCCCCTCTCCCAATTGTATAGATTTTTATAGCTCCTGGGTGGCCCGAACATACCCCTCGGATATCCCCTAGGTGCAAAAAAATGCAAATAAATCTAAAACTCGAGTGTGTCATATCTCCTTCTTTTCCTGACCCACTTCATTCCCCCACCCCGCCCTACCCCCGCCACACATACACACGAACTCGGCTTGCTCTAGAATTCCTGGTCTCAGG
>NW_011888846.1:501328-503571 GCF_000151845.1 Pteropus vampyrus | reverse complement strand
TTCCCAACAGCCCGGTCAGGGCAACGTGGAATTAATCAAGAGCAAAGGAGCACCTGGTGTCATCACACAGGCCACAAAAATGTAATTAAATTGAAGATAAAAGGAATTAAAGTCTGCGATATAATATTTTTAAAAGCCATGATAGTAATGGAGGAGGTTTATTGCCAAATGCCCCCCTGTGTGTTTATTTAATCAACGTACTACCTAGGATAATACCACATTAAAAGCTTTTAATAAAACAGTCATTCAGATATTAGATTCGAATTCTGGTCAGTACTCTAAAGCTCTCCGCAAATCTTTTAAAAGCAATTTCCACTTTGTAGCTTCCTAGTAACAGTAGAAACATGAATCAACATATGCTGCATTGATTTGGGGTTTCCATGGAGACTGGAAGGACACAGGGAAGGGAAGGACAGAAAGAGGCCACTTGGCCCAAAATTCTACTAAAAAAAAAAAAAAAAGCATCTTGGTTTCATTCCTCTGAGCATTAGCAGCCTCATTTCCTGTTCATCAGTTCGAGCATCGGATATTTAATTTCTAATAAGCCTGCTCGACTTCTCACAAGGAACATCAGAGGGGACAGAGAAAGAAGTCAGCAGCCGAAGTTACGGGCCCATGAGGTTTGCAGAGAGAACCCAAGAAGCACAGGGTCTGGTATCAGAAGAAAAGGCCCCTAGTCTTTACGCTGCTGTTAACTAGTTCTTTGACACCAACTACCCTCGCTAGTTCTGCGATCGATAACTAACACAACCAAGACCTTTGAATTTCAATTTCCTCATTTGTAAAACACAGATTCACACACCTGCCCTGTCTATTTTTCAAGGTGATTTTAAGAAAGAAATGAGAGATGCCGTGAGGGAGAAAAATGCTCTGTAAATTCTAGCACGCTGTACACTATTATTTGGTGATGCTCTGAGTTTCCCTTTAAAGGGAATTTTGCCAGGGTGTGAGTACATGGGGGGTGGGGAGAGGGAAGAGATGGCTTATTTAAGGGAGAGTAGACTGACCTGGAAAAAAGAAGAGTGGGGTTTGACAGCCCTGAGCTTCGATCCTTGCTCCCTAATTTTCTAGAGCTGTAAATGTGGGCAAGTTACTCTCTCCCTCTCTGAGCATCATTTTAATGACGGGAAAAACGAATATCACAAGTCTTAGGCTTGTTAAAAGGATTAAAGGAGATCACGTAATTGAGTTTTAGCACAGTGCCTGAGTAACAGCAAATGACTTTTTAGTGTGAGCCACTATTATTAGGCTTATCGACTGTTTCATCATCTGTAAAATGGGAATTAGAATTCTTGCTACTTCTCTACTTTGCCTAGAGGATTACTTGGAGGATGTCTGCTCACCTCATTGCTAAGCTGTTTGGGGAAATGCATTAAATAAATAGAATGTTATTATTTAAAGACTCGTCTTTACCACTTGCCGACCAAGGTGATACAAAAATGTATGAAACGCGTAAGGATTTTCAAGCTTCTTGGTGGATAGGAAGGTTGCGTCATCTCTGTTACTTTTTTTCCTTTTCTTTTCTTCCTCCTGAGCCCTCCTTTGTCTCCTTACCGCTCGCTGGAAATTTTTCTTCTTTCTATCCTCTTTCCTTTATTCACTGTCTTTATACTTCTAAGGGTGTTCTCGAAGGATTTTTAAAATTAAATTTAGGAGGCTTTGGTGTCTAAACTGCAACAGTCCCTTAGGTCTTCTAAAATTAAATTATACAGACACTGGGGGAAATGACATAAAATCTGTAGACACGATAGGATTACAGGACTGTCTCTCCAACCACGGTCATGAGTGTTAAAAAAAATCTTAAGAAACACATCAACTAAATGCAAGATCTGAAATGTCCTTTGGATCCTGATTCAAATTTAAAACCATACAGAAATATTATGAGACAATTGGGGAAATTTGAGCAAGGATTAGACATCGATATTGGTGTGATATTGATATTGAGGTTATTTTTTTTCTTAAGCATCCTTATATTTAGAGATACACTCTGATATGCTATTTGGGAATTGCTTTAAAGTCATTTAAGGTGGGGAGTGTGGGGCGTTGAAGCTGGGCGATAGTCCATAGGGGCTCATCGACTTGTGTCTGTTTGAAGTTACGCATAAAATTCTTTTAAACAGTGTGATCAGTGACAACACGGGCTTCAGGAGAATGATCACACAAAGTCTAAACTGTTCGTGCAAGGAAACCGGAATACAGAAGAAGGGCGCAATCCGAATGGAAAATGGTTTCCGTTCTATTCC
>NW_011888846.1:493972-496163 GCF_000151845.1 Pteropus vampyrus | reverse complement strand
TGAGACCCATAGCTGGAGGTTTTATTAATGGAAATATGATGGGTCTTGCTCAGTCTTCTGAGAGTATCTGGCATTTGTAAAATGGCTATTGTGGCTAACGAACCCCATTCTTCAGGTCAGAGTTCACTGACCCCTGGGAGAAAGACCTTGGCTTCCTTAGCAGGTTTAATTTAACTGGGAAAAGACTATGAGGATGTTTTCACATTCCTTGGCATGTTAGGCACTGTGTGAAATTGTTTTGTTTTGTTTTAGTCCTCAGGAGCTGCTTTCACTTGCCTGGGCCACAGGGTACACACTACAGGATCTAATCCTCACACCTCCCCTCACCCCACTTCCTATTGATCTTCTTCCAGGAAACCCACTCTAAGGATGGAGCAAACAGCAAATGATGGTTAATAAAAACCAGTTGGCTGTATTGACTGAGTGCTCATGGAGCTATCAGTCCCAAAATATGAATAACAGCCATCATCAGCCTAATACCACGTTTCGAGCTTTGAACTTTCCCCCACCACTTATCTGATCCGTGATAAGTTATTTCACTTCTCCCCTTTCCAGCACCTTCCCCATCTTCCAAGAGACCATGAGGTTTTCCAAATCTGCAGGAACAAATCGTCCAAAAATAACCCTAGGGGCAGAATAGGGTAGGCTTTCCTTCTTACGTCATTAGATTGAAAGCACTCCAAGATCAGGATCTATGAAGATCTATGAGACCCGAAAGCCACGTCTTCAGGATGTAGTCAAACGATGGACCGATACTAAGTGGATCTAACGCAGAAAGAGAAAAGC
This sequence comes from Pteropus vampyrus, assembly GCF_000151845.1. Lineage (NCBI taxonomy): Eukaryota > Metazoa > Chordata > Mammalia > Chiroptera > Pteropodidae > Pteropus > Pteropus vampyrus. Next base: position 495,377 of record NW_011888846.1, on the reverse strand, counting down.
TACTCTTTTCCTCTATACCTCTCAAAGTCTCTACCTACATGGCTCTGAGAAGGACCCATTTAGCTGACACCAGGGACTCATCATCTCCTGTAAGCAGCAACTATGCCCTTAACTCACTGCGTAGAAATTGGTGATCTGCCCCACCCCCTAAATATTTTAACTCTGTGTCGTGATGGATGTTAATTAGACTTACTGTGGCGATCATTTTGTAATATATACATATATGAAATCATTATGTTGTATACCCAAAACTAGCAAAATGGTATATGTCAATTACATCTCAAAAAAATAACCCTGGTCCCACCCGGCAAGTCTAGTTTTAAGAATTTATTTTAAAAAAACAATTCAGAATGTGAACAAAATTTTAACTATGATTTTATATCAGACTTGTATGATATAATAAATAATAAAAATTTGGAAAAAAATTTAAAAAAAAAAGAATTGGTGACCTACTGATGGACATGTTAATTAATCCGACGGTAAGAGTCCCTTCACAATGTATACATACATATACGAAATCATCACGTTGCACACTTGAAATATATTACAATTTTATCTGACAATTCTACTTCAATAAAGCTGGGGGAAAAAAGAAATCGGTGACCTGCAGTGTATTTTAATCTCCCTCCAGCTCCTTGTGGCTGTGAATTCTTCTGCATGGGAAGGTGTCACCAGTACACCAGAGACTTACACGCTGGCTGGAAACAAAACAGATGCTGTGCGAACTCAAACTGCTGTGCAGGCGACTCACTTAAAACAACAGCAGAAAAAGATCTGAATGAAACTAAAAGAGACAGTGTCTAGTCTAGAGATCAACCTACGGTATTTTCAGAATCCCTGAAAGCATCCGAAGGAAGAAACAGCATCCCTTTGGACCAGAAAGCAGGTTTCAGGGGACCTGGGGAGGTAGGATCAAGGAGAAGGGAGAACAAAACAGGATCTTGGCAGCTTGGCACCCACTGAACGGTGCCCACTGAAGAATGGACATGTCCAGTCTTGGCAAGGATGACAGGCTTAACCAACTGTGAGGAGCTCTGTCTGAGAACAAAAGAGGATCATAACATGCCCTAAGGTCCCCTGTACCTCCCAGCAGGAATCGAGGCTCTGGACAGTCAGTTGAGGGACCCCCTCAGGCCCTGTAGGAAGGAGCTGCTCTCTCTTACCTGTCTGGTGGTGGGCAGTTCAGCTGGGAAGGTGTGGCTGGCGCAGGGCCCAGCCGGGCATGGCTCAGTGAAGCCCTGAGTGACAGAGTCAGCCACCTCCTGGTACATGAGAGAGGCTGGCAGAGAAGCAGCCACCTCACCTCGAGCCCCTAGCAGAGCAGCTGCAATGTGCTGCTCCCTCTGGCGCCTCTCCTCTCAGGCTTTGCATCTCCTGAACAGGGAAAGAGTGAGTGGCAGGGGAG
>NW_011888846.1:492181-493922 GCF_000151845.1 Pteropus vampyrus | reverse complement strand
GTTGTTCACAATCTTGCACACGTGACATGGGCTCCATGTCTCTGGGTCTCATTTCTACCATTCCCCATGCCCAGTCATCCTTCAAGCCTTTCAGGACCACTTCCTCCAAGCAGCCTCCCCTGCACACCCAGGTTCTGCACGTACTTCTCTACCACTGCACCTGGATGGTTAGCTGCCTGCAACTTTCTTTTCCTAACCAGATTCTAAGTCATCAAGGGCAGGAAAGTGTATCTATTCATTTATTCATTCATTATTCAACTAACATTTAAGTATATCCTATGTGCCAAACATAGGTACATTACATTACATAAGTAAAGGATAGATATATTTTTCATCTCTCCATCTCCAACACCAAGCATAGTACCTGGCCCCAAGAAGGTACTCAGTAAATGTTTGCTGAACTTAACTGAACCAGTCATGTTCAGGTGAGCGAGACCACATTTGGTGCAGGATGCTGGCCAGAAAAGGCAGTGTGGAGTTAAAGAAATGGCATAGGGTCCATGGTCGGGTGACAAGGGTTCGAGTTCTGCCCCATCATGGCTAGGTTATCTTGGTTTAAGACCTTGCTTTCTTATCTCTAAAATCAGAATGACTTAGGCGATGTCAACTTCCTGTATTATTGTAAGAATTCAATGAGATATATAAGCCCACATGGATTGTAAGTTACTCCGCCTAATGAAAACATGAAGTCACATTGATAGCATCAGAGTCGCAGAAGGCAGAGGCCCAGCACCAAATGGAGATCGGAACAGAGGCCGCAGAGGCAGAGGCAACAGGGTAGAGATGGAGAAGCAGGGGGACCTAGTTTTCAAGGCCCTGGGGCTGAGAAGTAAGTGCGAGGCACTGCCACAGTTGAAATGGGCTCTCTCCTCCCATCACACAGTGCCAGGGCGCTGGTTATCACTCTCTGCCCCTTGGTAGGCGGTAACAAAAGCTTACCATTTGCCGTCAGGGTCTACAGCTGTGGGCAGAAAGCAGCTTCAGCATGCTCCCGCTCCTCTGAATATAAAATAAGCTTTTTCTAATCCTCCATTTTTAAAGACTTCAGCCAATGGCTTTTATGTCCTCCCTTCCTAGCCCCATTCTATCCAGCCACCTAGAGTCATGAAAACAGGAAACTCTACAGCCATCCGACCCAGGGACCGGCCTGGCTGCAGCAAATCATGGAGCAGGAAATCGTGGAGTGGAGACCCGGCCTCCAGGGAACAGCTGACCCCTTGGGATCTGCCCCTACCTCCACAGAGCCCTCTGGGAAATGACACGCCTTGCTTTCGGGTTCTGCCGGGTGCACATTAATGCCTGTACCGGGGGTGGGAGGAGGGACCAGAGCTGTGTGGGTGCGCTCTGATGCACAAAGATGCTGAGCAAATTCTGACACTTTTCCTTAAGAGATAAGGCCTAGTTGGAATCTTCCTTAAGCCATTCAGCTTTTCGGAGATCCATCTCCTTTCTAGGACCTTTTATTGAAGAATTCAAAAACCTTCTAGTAATTCCATACAGAGCACACTGATAAAGGTCCTGATGAGAATGCTGATGCTTCTTCGACAGTGAAAAATATCCTCATCCCCAAGATGCAGAGGGGAAGTGAGGAGCATTCTAGCATCTTTGGAGATATGGGTGTTTGGACAAAGAAGAAATAACAAAGCACAAAACAGAGAGCTTGGGATAGGATCAACGGGACAAAAATTCTAAGCCATGAAGTCATTATATACAACAAAATGCATTTGTATGGCACAGTCAC
>NW_011888846.1:483365-490351 GCF_000151845.1 Pteropus vampyrus | reverse complement strand
TTCTGTCTGCAAAGTTCCATTTGGATGGTCAGGGGCAAATCCTTCCGGACAGGTTGGGCTGTTGCCTAAAGCAGCTTTGGAGAGTGAGGGGTCACCCTTCACCTCTGATTCCAGAGTCTCCTCGCCCTGCCACTCACATGCAACGGGTTCACTGCACAGGCCCCGAAGCTGACAGTCATCAGCTCTATTTACAACCACAGCCAGAGAAAGAGGCTGACAGAGAAATAAACAAACAGTGGAAGCTGGAAAAGACCAAAGGAAGCCACAGCTGGGGAACACTCAACAAGCGCAGTTAATGACAGAAAAGAGATCTCAAATAAGGGCCCTCTCGGGAGGGAGGGGACAGGATGCAGAGGGCCGAAGAACCAGACTGCGACAGATTTCTAGGGAATTGTCCTACCCAGCTGCAAGCTGGTTCTCTTCCTTCAGGCCGGTCTCCTGAGGTCCTGACAACCACTGACCCCAGACGGCCCCTCGGGGAATGTCTGCTATGCTTAGGACACTGGCCCTGCAGGCTGCTCATAATCACCATGTCACTGCTGCGTAAAACATTTGCACCAATTCAACAGAATCAGGTCAATTCAGCAAACAATCGTTGGAGTCCACTGTGTGCTGCGGGAGATGCTAAGATGACTAAGACATCTTTGTCACGTCTCAGGTGATCCAGAGGAGGACAAAGAGATGAAATAAGTGACGCTGATGCATGAATAAGGGAGCTAAGAATGCAAACAGTGCCCCAGAAACGCTGCGGGGAGGGGAGAGTCAGTCCACCTGTGAAATCAGAAAAGCCCTTTCCGGGGAGGCTCAGCCGACCTGCACACTGAAGGTGACCTGCGGATTTCGGCGCGCGGAGTTTAGAGGAGGGGAAGAGTCAAGGCTGAGAAACAACCTCGGCAAAGGCACAGAGCGAAGCGGTGTCCGGTCTATTTGGGGAACGGGGAGTGTTCTTTCTAGAGAGATGGGAGCAGACTGTAAATAGCGATAGGAGGTTATAGCGGAGGAGATGATTTAAGGGGTCCACTGTGACCAGATGGTAAAATATTTTAAACAAAGGAATCATCGGTCAAATCATCTCGTTATCAGATCTGTGTTTTGAGAAGATACTGAATGAAGAGAGATGGGAGAAAAAAAGAATCAAGGTTATTGTAAATCGCAGGGTGAGAGAGGACGAGAGCTAAAATAAGGCCACAAACTTGAGAAGAACAGAGTACAGCATTTGGGAAGGCCGAGTCAGCAAAACTTGGTTTGATGTTCAGAACGGGGAAGGATGGAAAGACGTAGAGAATCACTCGATAACATCACCTTTGAAAGCTGGCTTTAGAGGCTAGGGGACCTAGGAGGTAGAATAGGTGGAGGCTGGTAAAAGAAAAACTATAGCGTTTTTGGTTTGAGATTGGCTGAACTCTGTTGATGTCACAGGGAAGAAGATGAGGAGATGGAAATACAGTGTTGGATCTTAGCAAAGAGATGGAAATCTGGGAGCTGCCTCCTTGATGATAAGAGATGGCAGGAGTATATGAAATCGCTCAAGGACAATAAGAGAGGGGGCCGAGGGCAGGTCCTTGAGAAGTGACTACGTTTAAATGAGGAGTTGAGAAAGAGGAGCCGACCAAAGACGATCAGAGTCTGAGAGTAGGAAAACCAGGTGCCAAGAAAGATGAGCCTTTGGGAAGGAAGAGTCGAACGCCATGGAGAAGTCAATGTTGGTGATGACTCGGATGAAGATGGCAGACTTTGAACTGCAGAGCGAAGTGGGGAATGGACGATGGGGAAGCAAATGAAAGAACAGCAGAGTTCCTGCCTAAACAGGAAGGGCCATCTCCTCAACCACACGCAGTCCTTAGACATGAAAGACTGGAAGTGGTGAGCAGAACACACCACGGTTTGATGTGCACATGCACACGCCAGAGATAAATGTTCAGTAGATAGTGTATATACATCCTGTGTCCAGTAGATGTGGAATTTCAAAACGCCCGTAGAATTGTGCACCTACCTCTCTCCACTTATGAGCATCAACTTTGGTTTCTTCCATTTCATTCTCCCTCCTCTGCCTCTGCCCCTCCGTCAGAATCCATCAACTATTCATGAAGGTCAAGTCATAGGCATCCCGAAGCTTCTCTCAACAATGATGGGCTGAGCCTCTCTCATTTTTCAGCTGTTATTGTTCGAAACCAAGTCTCTGTTTTAACCTAAACCTTTAGGTCTGAATTCATTCCTAGAGTTTAAATCTCTCTACTTGCCACGGTGATCTCAATCCTGGCCCGGCTCTCTGACTTTTCCAACCCTCGTGCCTTAGGTAAGAATCTCCACTCAATTTTTAGCCCATTAGGGTGGCAGTCCCTGAAGCCAGCCTCTTCCTAACAAGAAAAAAGCTCAGATCCCCTTCCCGGAATCAGTTCCGGTATTCTTAAGTAATCCTTCTCTTGTCTGGAAAAAAAAAAAAAAAAAACCCTTCAGCTATTGTTAAAAATAGATATCTGAACCAGGCTGAAATCCAGCTGACAACTGTAATCAAAATTCTGATACCCAGGGAGGGTAGACCACATAAGAAGAACCCTTACGAAAATGCTACTTTGACAAGGCTTACTCCTTGTTGAAAAAGAAATAAAATACGATATTTAATTAATTCTAAAACACCTTTTCTTCCCCCTCACGTTTTAACATTTCTATAGCCAAGATGTCTTACAATCGGCATGTACCTATAATGTGGTAAGGTGACCATGCCCTCCTTCAATGCCCCTCAAAAAATAAAGCTGTTTTTAATACAATCTTGTAATTGATGGAATCTTATAACTGAGAAAATATTGCAGTGGGCCATGACTCTTCATAGCCAAATGCCGGCTGAGTGCTTATTAAAACGGTTCAAACTGAACTAGGAGAAAAGTAAGTTCATGAGAATTAACAAAGTTTTCACATTTTTAATGTGTTAATGGCTCTAATTCAGGGAATTAGAGGTAATATTGGGAAGGATGGCACACATAATTGATTGTTTTTTCTTACTTGACATTTAATAGAGTAGCTGGTGATCACTGAAAGCGACCAAATCTGAGTTCCCCTTTCTTCCCTGTCTCCTGCTACCCTCTGGCACAGGGGCTGCTGGACAACAGAATGGAGAATGGTATAAAATCAGAGAGAAAGAAGAAATCAGTGATGCAAAAATCTACAAACTAGTAGATTTGATAGCGTCTGAATGAGGAGCTGGCATCGTCAGGTCATTGTGTGTTTGTTTCTTTTTTTCCTTTTTTCTTTTTTTTTGGTGGGGGTGGGGTTTATTGTATCCATCATAAAGGTTAAGAGGGCAGGCTCTGGAACGAGATTGCTTGTTTGAATCCCAGCTCCGCCACTTAAAAGCTACGTGACTTTAGGCAAGTGACTTAACCCTGCTGTGCCTTAGATGTCACATCCACAGAGCAGGGATCCTAGATGAGTTGACGCCTGTACACTTACAGTAATGTCTGCCACATAGAAACAGGTAATAAAGTTATTTATTTATTATTACCTTCCTCTTGAAATTTCCTTGAAGAAAAATAATTCCTTCTCTCTGGAAAGCCCAAAATTAATCCCCTAAAGTCCTGAAAGAAACCTACATCCCTCCCTGATGCATAATTATTTCCTCCCTAAGATTAAAGCCATACACACATTTCCCCCAAGACTTTCCCTTTTTGTGGGTGAAAAATCAGCATCATTATCTAGGTGAAGGTGAATTTTCTACTGAGCAAACTCCTGTTTAAAATTGCACCGGTCCTGAATAAAAAGTGGGTAGAGTCATCCCAGCTGGAGTCGGATGCTTATCATTTTGGTTAACCCTCAAATAGTCCTTACTTCAGAAGCATAGAATTTACTGCAGAAGACAGGGTATGGTATCGAGGGAGTGATGATTTGCACATTTGGATTCATCTTTTCATATTAAAAGCAGCCTCTCCTCCTGGTGTCCTTTCGTCACCCTGCGCCCCATCCCCTGGACCCGAGGCTGTTCGTGTCACGATAGAGACGGACCCTCCTCCATCACACAGTAAAGATATGGAAGGAGATGCAATGGCTGAATGGGTAATTCTAGGCAAGGCTCTGTATTTAGAAATCAAAGGAGGAGTTTTTTCACAGTGCGTGTGGCGAGGGATGGAGTGGGGGAAGGAGGTGGACTTCTCATCCCATCTCCCACAGAGCCAGACTAGCTTGGAGACCCTGGTTGGAGGCCCTGGGGACGGTGCAGCAAGGGAAGCAGTTCTGAGAATCTTCCCAGCGCTCGGACTCAGGGGACAGGCACTTGCCACAGGGAAAATGAATGTATTTTACAAAATGGGTGAGACAACGTGCCATATGGCTGTGTCCTCAGAAACTTCCATGCAGATCCCTGTTGGAGGCTCTTCTCCCTGTGTGGTGGCTCCACAAAGTTGCTGCAGGGGCCTTAGGAATCCGAGAGGACTCACAGAACCCTGGAGATGGCAGCGGGGACGCAGGGGAAGTCCCTGAGTGGCCTGCAACGTGCCGCAGGCTTGCGGCCTTCCTGGCAGGATGGATGTCTCTATTCCAGGAGCCAAAAGGTCTGGGAACTACAGAAAGGGGTCCCCGGGGACTGTAATGAACGTGCTCCAGTAGTGCCAGTGCGGTTCAGCTGCCTGACTAATGACACATGAGAAGACTCGGAGGCAAATTTAATAAGAGAGCAAACCCTACAGGATGCCTGCCCCGGATAAGATCCGACCTCTCGCACCCCACAGAGGAGTCTGCCCTGGCCTCAGCTTCTGAGTCCCAAGTGCGTAACAATGTGCCTGAGAGGCAGCCGAGGAGAGAAAGGCCTCCATCTGCTCCTTCTCAATTCTCTGCTCCAGCTAGGGGAGGCGGGGTCCCCAGGGCTGTGAGGCTGGTCCTGCCCGGCTATTGGCTGACACATTTTCAAAGCTACTCTCAAAGGCTTTGATGACCCGGCTGCTTCTGGGCAGCAGCTGAAGCCATTTGCCCTGGAAAATGGAAGGAAGTTGGTGTACCCACTCACCCTCACCTGACTCCCCAAGCATGCCTCCATACACTCTACGACCGATGGGGTTCCTTCATCCCCGTATATTCTAATGAGTGCACCCATCTCCGACCCCTTAGCATCCTTCCCCTAAAATGTAACCAGAGCATCGAACTCCTTGGCTTCTGTTTCAGGAGAAAGGAAGTGCCAGTCCACACAGGATGGACCTTCCACCGCCTAATTTCTATTGCCTTCGTGAAAGAGCAGAGTTGCTGGAAGTCATAGGCGTCTCAGCAAGACTGAATACTTGTCATTAGAATTCTCGTTTTATTAAGTACCAAAAAAAAAAAAAGAGAGAGAGAGAGATTTTTTAAAACATTGCTTAAAAATTAATGCCATCTCAAATTTTCATTAACCGATGAAATTTTGTATTTGAAAGTGCTTTGAATTTAAAATTTAGTATTTGAAAGGACTCTTTTGCCATCATCTAATCTGATCACCACAACCATCCAGTGGACTAAGTTACCTTTGAGGAAATCGAGTCACCGGAAGAAAAGTAAATTACCTAAGGATTTATCGCGAGTGACCTAACAAAACTGCTATTCGCATTCAAGTTTCCCGAGCCCAGTCAAATATTCTTTCCAAGCTTCCTAATTTTATGAAATAAATTACAGATACTGCGAATCATTATAAAAATTTGTCATATAAATTTACCCAACGTGTTTGTCATGTTTTCTTGCAAACCTGTTAAATGTATCCTCCAAGCCATTTAGGCCTCTTCTTCCCCTACCTGGCACAGAGTGGAACAATGAGAGTTTTAGTCGACAGACAATAGACAAGCTTTGGGTGTCTTTAGGGAGAATCGTGACATTATAACAGTAGCATTTTAGGAACCTCCATCTGGCTGCAAGGTGTCAGACTCAGAAGAAAAGGCAGATCTGAGTTATTACTTCTCTTGGGTCATATTCACAGCAGAAAAGGCAGATCTGAGTTATTACTTCTCTTGGGTCATATTCACAGCAGAAAAGGCAGATCTGAGTTATTACTTCTCTTGGGTCATATTCACAGCAGAAAAGGCAGATCTGAGTTATTACTTCTCTTGGGTCATATTCACAGCAGAAAAGGCAGATCTGAGTTATTACTTCTCTTGGGTCATATTCACAGCAGAAAAGGCAGATCTGAGTTATTACTTCTCTTGGGTCATATTCACAGCAGAAAAGGCAGATCTGAGTTATTACTTCTCTTGGGTCATATTCACAGCAGAAAAGGCAGATCTGAGTTATTACTTCTCTTGGGCCATATTCACATCCAATCTTCCTTTGGGACAAACACAACATTTTGTCGTGTACCATGAAATAGATTCCTGCAACTCTGACATCAGTAGTAGTTGCTGCTCCCGGGAGGAGCCTAAGTGACAGGGATGACCTTCAGATTACTCTTTAGATGCAGCCGTCATATCCAGTAGCCTGGAAAACTGAATGCTGCTTACAAAGGATCTTGAATTTCATCTGGGGATGGAGCAAAGTCTGGATGAAAATGAGAAACAGGACCCTCTATCTAAATAGGCAGAGCCGTCTCCCCTCCACGGTCCAGTCAACCTCTGAGCTGAAATCCCTACCATCTACCCTTTCCTCCGTCGCTGCTGGATTCTCTGCTTTTAAAGCATTTGCCTTATATCTCACATACCTGTTAACAAAAGGCTCAACCAGCCAACCCAAGAGAGGGCTAACGGTCCCATCCTAAGCGAAATACTTACATTACCTGTGACTTCCTAAGGAAATTAATATTACATTTTTTGACTTCCTAAAGAAATTCAATTTTTCAACTTTGATATCGACCCCCTCAGAGATAATAGTGATGGGAATTTTAGACCAGGTCAAAAACATGGGTCACCAGGAGATGACTCAGTATTTGAGGGAGATAAAAACTTTTGTTCCTTGGTTTATACCAACTAAGTGCCTACCTAACGTACTTAAATCACAGTCCACCAACAGCAAGTACACAGGCCAGGAAGTCACCCCCTCTAAAGGGA
>NW_011888846.1:460900-482795 GCF_000151845.1 Pteropus vampyrus | reverse complement strand
GTCTTTAGGGAGAATCGTGACATTATAACAGTAGCATTTTAGGAACCTCCATCTGGCTGCAAGGTGTCAGACTCAGAAGAAAAGGCAGATCTGAGCATTTGCCTTATATCTCACATACCTGTTAACAAAAGGCTCAACCAGCCAACCCGAGAGAGGGCTAACGGTCCCATCCTAAGCGAAATACTTACATTACCTGTAAGGTAATGTAAGGAAATTAATATTACATTTTTTGACTTCCTAAAGAAATTCAATTTTTCAACTTTGATATTGACCCCCTCAGAGATAATAGTGATGGGAATTTTAGACCAGGTCAAAAACATGGGTCACCAGGAGATGACTCAGTATTTTGAGGGAGATAAAAACTTTTGTTCTTTGGTTTATACCAACTAAGTGCCTACCTAACGTACTTAAATCACAGTCCACCAACAGCAAGTACACAGGCCAGGAAGTCACCCCCTCTAAAGGGAAGTGTGATGCATCATTGAAATGTGTAGGCCGATGACAAAAGGGTAGGAAGGTCATTCATTCACTCACCCATTCATACATTCATTTTGAGAACCTACTACGTGCCATGCACTCTGCAATGCTGGACAAAATAAAGGGGTTCCAAACGGTCCAGGCTGCCTTCACCACTCCAAGTCAGAGCCCTGACCTACATTTTGCAAAGATTCCTTACCCTCCAGGCTTCGGCCTTTCCAAGTTCCCTGCTCCTGCCCTCTGGAGGACAAAGAGCACTTTCTCCTGCAACCCCAATTTTTGGGAGGAATGTTTGTGTGGTAGAAAAGGCTGTAAACCAGAACTGATTCCTGGGGGCAAGGAGAGTTGTGTCTTCTCCAGAAGAGAATCTGAATATCTGCTCTGGTCTCACGATCCACAAATCCTATCTACCACCCACACGCGCCCGGACCTTGATGAGAGAGCAAACAGAATCTCGCGGAGGGGGCGACTAAAGGGAAATCTGCATGGACTTCAGCTAAGGAAAACACTATGCCTTTTGTTTTTGTGTCTTCAACTCACCGCCAACCCCAGGGTTTTTATAACCTTATTTCTCCTGATCCAAGCTCACAGTATCCTCCTACCTTTCTCCTCTGTTCTAAAGTGGAAATACAGAACCAATATCACCATCACCTGATTATCTGTAAAAACTGGGCCAGCCCAGGGTCATGGATAATAACCAGAGATAATTCTGAAAAATCATTTAAATGTGCCTTTCGGCCTCCATGTGTTTATGTGTGTGCATTGTTTTCAAAGTAGATTTACCTTCTTAATTATGTTTTGTTTTATTCCCTCAGCTCACGCTCTCTGGGAAGTCAGGGAGGGGTACGCGGAGTGGGCTGAGTGTTGAGAGAAGCTGGTTTGAGATAAAAAATTGTAGGAGTGAAAGCACAGGTGGTACCCTTCGTTTAACAAATATTTATCAACACCTAGAAATGATGGAGCATGGCACTGGGTGCTTCAGGAGACGTGAAGGAAGAATGAGATACAGTCTCGGCCCTAGAGAAGTTTGCCATCTTCTTAGGAAGAATACATAAAGACTTCACATTTATACGATTGCGGTTTCACTATAGCTTAAAATGTGAGCCTAAATAGCATTGTTTTTAGCTCAAATATCTGCAGGGCCCAGGTGGCTTCGGACCCAGTAGGACTCAGAAAAATAGTGATTCCTCCAGTAACCACCTAACAGTTTTCTGTGTTTCTCTGCTTGTATAAAATACCAGATTCTCAGCTTGCATAAAATAGCAGAGGAATCACTTTTCAGGGCACACAAGCGTTCAGGATAAAGTGTTGGAGAGGTTCCCTCTTGAGACTGCATGTCTGGATTTACTGACGAGTTAATCACCGAGGAAGCATATACTCAGTGTCGCACGTGGTCCCCAGTTAACCCATTCCCAGGCAAGCCCCATCACAGCCTTCCTTTCGGTTTCTAGTCCTATGCCTGGAATCTGTACTTTACTGACCCTCACAGGGCGGAAGCCGAGGCAGTCATTCACAGAAGCAACGGGTGCCAAGCTGAGAAAGCAGATAAGGGGGTGAGGGGCCTCTTAGACCCACGTGCTAAGTGGGACGAAGTATAGCCCCATATCCTAACCGTTCACCCAGATTCACCCCACAAAACCTGGATCCTTTCCACTCTCTGTCACTCCCACTATGGCAGAAGAGCTGGCTGTGTGGATTGATTATGTGTGTGTCTCTTGCTGGGTATGAATCCCAGACCCACGCTCATTGCCCCAATGCTGGAAGGCCAAGTTGGACCCAAGATGTCCTTGGGATATTGCTAGGAGAGAGGGTGACCTCATGCTGTGGGTGAGTGAAGAATTTACAAAAGGCACCTCCAGCCACGCTTCCCAAGGGCCAACAGGGTCATTATCAGCACCATCAACAAAGGCGCTCACACCACATGTGCCATTTGCGCATGTGCGAGCCAGGGGCGAACAGGAGTCCTGGTCTCCTAATTGCAAGTGAACTATGAAATCAATAAACTCAGTTTCATGGGTCAAACAACATTTTTTACACATAGTAAGGGTTTTGTGTGAAATGACACATACATTATGTATACTCTTACTGCGTATCACACTTTCAAAGTAAAAGCTACTCTACCTAAAACTTACAGCATTGATGGGGTGAGCATCAAGTAGAAAGCCTTAGAAATGATCCTAGAATACTCACTGAATCAATACTAAGGTAAGAGTAAGTATTTGCATCATTTACCAGCAAATAACATAAATAAAAGGGACATGAATGGTGAAGTTCCTTTTAAAACAAGGCTGCGTGAGCCGGACCCTCCCAACTCTTGCAACAAATTTCGAGTTCTCTCAAATGCTTCTAATCCCCCTGCCTCAGCCGGAGAAAAGCAGGCACCTACTTTAATAGCTTCTCCTATAACTGAAGAGTTTTAGGAGCAAGTCGGAGAGATTCAGTGCCCCAGTCTCACTGAGAAACTTTTCAGAAATACATCTTCTAAATCAGGACGATAAGTTGGTTTCCTGTTCCACTGATGCTGAGCTATGGAAGAGAGGATTAACCTCCTAAGCAGGGAGAACGGATGCCCCTAGGATGCCTTCCCTACTCTTAAAATTAACGTGGGAGTACATGATTTCATATCAAAATCCAAATTCCCCTGAAGAGGTCACACTTTAAACTGTCAGTCATTTACCTCTCTGGGTGAATTTGTTTCAGACTTTTTTCTAAAACCAGGTATTAACAGGAACAAGAAAAGACCGTGAGGATCCCATGAGGGGTCCTCGGAGGATGTGACTGTTGTAAAAGGGGCCTCAAGGGAGAAAGTGGGAGAGACGAAGCAAACTTTTTTACTTTGCTTTGCCAAGAGCTGGTCATGGCCTCCTGCTCACTGAGAACACCGGAACCACCGTGTCTTGAGCCAGCTTTCTAAGAACACTGGCCTCTTGACCTTGGCTCTGAACCTATGAGTCCGAATCCAAGTCTGAAGCTGGGCAGAGCGTGCCCAGAAGCATCAAGAGTTTTGATTCTAATACTTGTCAAGCCATCCTTCTCCCTTTTCCTGCCCCATCAGGAAAATCATCCTGATAACCCCCAAACTGGGGACCAGAAGATCTTCATGCTGTGGCCAGAAGAAGTCCAAGGGCAGAGGCACCTAAGACAACTATCCAGTCATCATCATCATCAATAAATCACATGTATTAAATACTTTCTATATGCCACCTCGGTGCTCGCTTTTCATGTACATTATTTCTTTTGACCATCCCAACAGCCTATGAGGTGAGCTTGTCATTTATGATCATAAAACTAAGGCTTAGAGAGGTTAAGCCAAGGTCACGTGGCTCGTAAGCAGTACGGCTGGAATTTAGCCAAGGCAGTCAAACTCCAGACTCTTAACCAGTAGGTTAAGTAGCAGCAACCCTTGGGAAGAAGAGCTAGTCAGCGGAGTAACCAGCCATGAAAGGTCTGCTTCCTCCGCGTTATCCTGAACAATGTGACCTGACGGAAGAATGTCAAAAGGAAACCCTGGCTGGGCCCTATGATTCCAAGACAGCTTCAAGGAGATGCGTGAAGGAGAGACAGAGCAGGCTCACAGTCGCTGGCGGCCCTGTGCTGAAATGCAGCCCTGTCTCCGTAGGTGTGCCTGGGCTCCCACCCCTGAGATGAAATAATGCCTCAGACAAGGGGTTTGAAGCCATCAGTGGCCTGACAGTAAAATACCCATGACTTTCACAGTACTTGTCTTTCAGCCGCAGAAATAAGGGCAGGATAATTTTAGCTCTGTGTGTCTTAGCACGAATCCGTCTCTACTGGCACCAAGCTGGCTCCAGACAGAGGCCGGTTGTACCTTCGGCACTGAGGCCATCAGGCCCTGCTCTGAACCACAGACTGCAGCGTCGGGGGAGTAAGTTTGGGCCCAGTGGGGAGCAGGGCTCAGGGCCCGCACTAGCTCTCGCCCCATACTGCAGAGCCGTGTGTCAGCAGGAAACCACGTCCCCTCTGCCCACAGGCCTGAGGTGGCGACCTCTGAACATCCGAGGAGACACTGCTACTCCCGACATCTGCTCAGTGACACTCAGTGGCCCTAAGCAGGCAAATAACAGAGGGAGGAAAGAATCGCCTGTGTAGAAGCCGATATCCTTTGACCTAGAAAGAGGGGCCCAACCACACACCTTCTTCTCTTCCCTTCTTTCTTTGGTTTTAGCCGCTCATCTTTTCTTATTTCCTCCTGCTTCTGAAGATGTGCTTTTATGTATGTGTAGGGTTTTTTATCCTTTCTAGGGCGTTGTCCACCTTTCTCTCGCTTTCCCAATTTCGTGAGTCTCATTCCTTAGTGGGAAAACCTAGGTCTCATCACTTCCACTCAATCGAGTTCAGCCCTTCTCTGCTCATTCAAGGCCAGGCATGAGTACTTACGGAGGGAAAAGACTCAAAAATCTGATCTGTGAAGTACACACATGCGCACGCGCACACACACACACACACACACACACACACACACACACACACACACACCCTTCCCACTTGGGCCAGGACACGCTTGGCTCAGACTCATCAAAGCCAGTTGAAAACGATGACCTTTCTCTAATGATGGCCCCCACGTCAGTGTGGCATCTCACACCTAATCGCCTTAACAACCCAAGGACTGAGTTCCCTTGGCTCTTGGCAAGCTACCCCATAGAGCCAAAGACTGGATGAGCACAGATGAGGGGGTGCCACCATATTTCATAGGCACTCCCCTGTCCGGTTGGGATTTAAAGTTCTGATAAGCTATCTATTCCATGTCTTTAAGAAAGAGATACCTATTGACTAACTGTCGTCAAGATAATTCTTATTTTTTCAAATGGCACCTCTGTCCCTTCCTTGCTTTGCGAACTCAGGAAACCTTAACATCTCTTTGCCTCAGTTTCCTCATCTTTAAAATAGGGATAATAAAAACCTCCCACCCCCTAGGGTCCTTGTGTCAAATAAATGAGAAGCACCTCCAGCTCTCTTGGTTACATGCAGCAGAATCCAACTCTGGACAACGTAACCGACAGGATCGCTCCAAAACTCAAGAGACAAAAGCGAATGCTCAGGTCCCAGGAAAGGCAGGGGCCGGAGAAACACCGAGATTCCGGGTTGCAGACATGAACCATTTCCTCGGGCAGCCCTGCCAGGCCTAATCAGTTCCATTCATTTTTTCCCATCTCGTTTCATTCAACTCAACTCTCACATTTCCAAGACAGAGAGAGCTTGGCTGGTCCAGCATAGATCACACGCCCATCCTCGTTCTCCGTGGAGCCCTCGGAGTTGTGATTCACAGGTGTGATACAGGCCTAAAGTCAAGATCCAATGTCATGTGTGGCTTGACATCTGGGGAAAACAAGGAGGGCCGAGTGGCCTGACCACAAACCGCCCAGCCTGTCTGCTCCTGCACATGAGCCTACACTCCTCGTCAAACAGACTCAGCGTGACTCCTGCTTCCCTTTGCGTAGCTGGGCTCAGTTCCCTGCCAGCCTGTGGAATTATTCAAACAACCCGATCACATCTTCACATGGGAACCAGGGGCACCCCGCCCTTCTGACACTGCGAAGTCTGCGTCCTGCCGCCCCTGCTCATTCACTCTGTTCCCGAGCACGAACCCCGGTAGCTCTGTGTGGTGTCCGGTTCCTCCTCCCCAACCTGTAAGTAGATGTGACTGATAAATTTCTGTCCATCCCCTCTGTCCAGTGTTGCGTGTCATATGTCCAGATGTCCCCATAACCCTATGGAGGGAATTCCTCCCTCACCCACGGGGCAAAGTGGAGGCAGATAAAATAGATCCCCAAAGGTTACAGGCACCAGGGGAAAATCAGGGCGCTGTCACCAGAAGACAAGGAAGAATGCAGGACAGGCAAAACACAACAGGCGTCCAGCACGTCATGGAAAGTGCTGAACGCAGGGCCCCCAAAACCAGAAAGGGATCCCAAAATGTAGGTAGTAGGAATATTATGTCCACATTGTCACAGAAACCAACAAAGGCTCTGACGAGAAACCTCCCATCGCAGCATTTTCCATGTTACAGCGTCCCTTTCGGCCCCCTCCCTGGCACCTAACCTCGGCGCCTTCACTCAGCACAGAACAGGCAGCAGGAAACCAAAGGCACCTTTAAGGCCACCACAGGTGCGGTGAGATTCCCGAGTTGAGCAGGTGAATGAGGCACCAGGAGTGCATCAGACAAGGTCCTTGCTGTGCAAATGAAGTCACCGTCAGCCCCGAGTGCATCAGGCTAGAAGTGACTAGGTGATGAGCCAGCACCTCCTTGTACTGAGCCACTTCCCTCATCGTTTAGTTCCTCCAGGTAAGAGTTAAAAACACTATTTCGAGAGAGGATTGGCCTTCTGAGCAGAAAGTATGGCCACTGTATCGTGATGTTTTTCAATCACAAGTGCCAGACAGAGACCCCTGACCCCAAACGTCAACCTGTTGTCTATCATTCTGCCATTAAAACGTCATTCTTCCAGTTTCGGAGAGTCCTTTTCAAAATGACACGGGTCCCACCTTGTTAGCAAATACTTTACCTTTGCAGAGGTTTGCTCTCTTTAGGCTGAGAACCGAAATAGGACACAGTCTGGGCACCTGACTGGAAGCAGAACACCTGACTAGGACAAGACCCAGGGGGGAGAAAAGGAGGACTGAGAAGTGACTGGGGACACATATCAGTGACAAATATCGAGACAGCTACTCGGTGGACAGGGGTCAGCCAGTATCGGCCCCGCCCTGAGCTGTGGGACTATCCAGCTAAGCGAGGTGACCACAGCCTGGCATCGCTCTAACCTCTGTCTGCTGAGCACTTGGCTTCTGCACTGACAGCCGGAAATATGCTGGCCCCAGATGTTGGCTCAGATTCAAAGATCCCCAGATGCTGCACAGAGCCTGGGAACTCAGCTCCTTGAACACCAGGAAACCCTAACTTGGGCTTCCCAGTGTCAACCCCCACTTTCCTCCTTTGCTTTCTGCTGCCTTCGCACTTCTAATTTGCGTTATTTTTAGAAATCAAAATTCTTGTGTAGCTACATGCATAGCGAGCTCTCTGCAGTCGAACAGTATGTATCATAACACCAGTGAGGGCAACAATTAAATCGAAGAGCTTCTTTATAAAGCCAGGCGCTTTATAAATGTTATCTTATTTATTCCCCTACAATAACCCTGCTGGGTGGGCTTTCTTATTTCCATTTAACAGGAGAAGAAATCTAAGTATGGGGTGTTAAGGGACTTATCCAAGGTCATGCAGATAGTAAGTGGCACAGCTGGAATTCAAGTTCAACTGCAAAGCCTCATACACACCCATTACCTCTTGGAAAAGAATGGCGCCATCATTATGTCCTAATTATGCTAGGGAGGCTAGCCATACACCCATGAAGGACCCATGAAACGCCACAGCTTTTCCTGAGGTTTTTACTCAAGAGTTCAGAATGTAAACTCATACAACTACCTGGACATCAATCCACGGCCACGCTTGACCTTATTATTTAGGTCGCAGAGAGCCCAGACCCCACCCTAGAAGGTAAATAAATGAACGTATCTCGTATCTGAATTCTACCTTGAAATCTAGCTATCATGTTCGTCTGTTTCTAGAGTTCTTATTGATACATCTTTCGAATGTGTTTGCATATCACCCACGGCTCGAACATAAAAATGTCCCTGGCTTGGAACACCATACGAACAGCATTTACACCTTTTTAAAATGTGGGCATCCTTTAAAATATCCACATTTTACAGTAAACAATACCATTTAGGATGTTCCAACACAGAAGCATTTTTTTTTTCCTTCTGTTCTTCTATCGTAGTCATGGAGACCTCAGATTTGGTTGAAATGAACAGACAAAATTAAAACCTGCAAAAAAGTTGGTATCAGAGCAAATAATAATGATAGGTTATATTTCAGTGGTACTTGTGTCTGAGGAAGTCAATCAATCATTCTCTGCAGACGTTACCACATCCTAATCACTCACTGAAGTAGAAAAGGACAGGTGGTGTTCTCCTCCTCAGGTCCACACAAGGCCTACGGTGAAGACCATCATGAAAGGACACCGAGTCTGCAGTGCCCTGAAACCTAGACGGCTGAAACGTCAAGAATTTCACCAGCACAGTTATTTGGCATGAGGCTGATCAAATTAATCATATGAAGCTAGTGCTTTAATCAGTCGACTCAGCACATGGATTTATTCAGATAAGAGTTGCCAATTGGAGAAGAGCTGAGAATCAATCTCAGGCCACTGCATTAAATGTGCTGCTTTAAAATAACATTCCCCTGCCCCGCCTGACATTGCTTACCTTGACGATTGCAGCTGTCCCACATATCTCCCCCCTGTCACCAGGGGCGCGTCCCTAAAAACGGATCTGATCACTTCATTCCCCGTTGACTACAGGATGAACTTGAAACTCTTCCTGATGGCCCCAGGTCCCTCCTGACCTGACCTCTCGCCTACTTTCCTGTCTCACTCCCCACGCCACTGCCATGCTGTAGTTGGGAGAAGTTATTCTACAACTAGTAGCGATTTAAATGTTCCGGGCCCCACCACCTCTTCCAACCCCACGTGTACACCCCAACCTCGACCTCAGCATTGCCTGCGCGAAGACACCCATATATCCCTCTTTCCTTTAATGATTACTTTTTAGAGTAACTTTTTATGACCAAAAAAAAAAAAAGTGCACAGAAAATACAGTAAAGAAAAACGGAAACAAGAAAATTAAAGGGATACATAATCCCATTACCCAAAGATAATATCCTGTTAGCATTTTGGTATACACCTGACCCTTCAACAATGCAGGGGGGCACAGTGGAAAATCTGTGTATAACTTTTGACTCTCCCCAAACTTAGCTATTCATAGCCTACCGTTGACCAAAAGCCTTACAGATAACATGAAGAGTCAATTAACATATATTTTTTGTGTTATATGTATTATAACATTCTTACATTAAAGTAAGCTAGAGAAAAGAAAATATTATCAGGAAAATACATTTATAGTATTTATTGAAAAAAAAATCACATGTAAGTGGACCCGTGCAGTTCAAACCTATTGTTCAGGGTCAACTGTATTCATATAGTCTTGTTTATTTGCATATGTTTTGACATTTTCTATCACATCAAATTGACTTCTGAGGCCGAACTCCAGTGTCACTTCTTGTAAGAGGATTTCTCTAATCTTTCCTCCCCTTCATCTCCCCAAACTTAATCACGCTCATTTCCACTCCCACTTCAGGTATCGGTTTAAACGTCACATCCTCAGATGGTCCTTTTCTGACTCCCCCAAAATAAATTACATCACCCCAGTTACTCTCTCTGTAGCATAGTACTTTTTTTCATCACATTATCTGAATTTATAATTGTATATTTATTTGTGCATTCACACTTTCATGTCTTTCTCATGAGACTGTGAGCTCCACGAGAGTAGAAACCATAGCTGGTTGTGCTTATCACTGTACCCCCAAAGCCTAAAATAGCATCCGGTATCATTAAATGCACAATGAATGTGTGTTGAGTGACTAAATGAATGGCGGCTTCCTTCTCCATACCTCTACTAACACCTTAACAATCTCTACCATGTCAATTTATTATGCCAGTTCCTCACCACTGAGCTATACGTCCCTGGAAGACAAGGACTGTCTTTAAGTCTATGAAGTAATATTTATATATGGAGTCATAATTACATCCCTATAACACAATGTCTCACACATGGCAGATATCCATTTCTTTTGAGTGATTGAAAAAGTGAGTGAATTAATTACTATATGGGCAGGACAGCTGGCCAGTGATGCTGTTGGGTGATCCTACTTCTTATGTAAATCCCTTATTCCTGGTTTTACCTAATAGTGATTTCCATATAATACCAAAATACAGCTGAAAAATGAAAACATTGCTTTGCGTTCCAGATGTTTCATTTTCAGAAGTCAAACATCCAGATCATTGACACATATAAGCAACTATCTCTTCATCCAGGTGTTCGATGTCTCTTTGGCTTATTCAGAGTCTAAAGGAAAAAAAAAAAATGATGCTTTGCCCCACCCCCTACCTCCAATAAAACTAAATAAATGTAAATAATTTTAGAGAAAACTAAAATAAATAATTACTGTGATTAAAGCACACATTTTCAGTGCACCATAATCTTTCTACATTCCAGAAAGCATTGGTTTACATAAGAGACAACTGTTATGTGGGAAAATAAGTGCATTTGCTTTCAGCTGCAAATAAGAAAAACTGACTGACAGTTGGCTTAAATATCAATGATTTTAATATACATATAAGAAAAAGTCTGAGATTGGCTAATTCATCAGCTCAGTAGCATCGACAAAGACCCCGGTAGTTTCTACCTTTCTGCTCTGCCTGTCTTAGAAAACATCTTTCTCATAGTTTCAAAGTGGCAGCAATAGCTCCAGGTGTCACATACATAGCATCTTGCAAAGAAGGCAGTTATTCTCACGTACCTCTTTAAGTGAGCAAAGAAAATGTCAGCAACCTCCTTCTCCCCATCTTACTTCTCAAGTCCTATAGATCAAGACTGGGCCAAACGTCCCTGCTTATCCTAATTACTGGAAAAAGAGGACAAGATTATCATGGTTGCTTTAGCTTAGCCCCCATCAAAGTACGTATCATTGGTCTTAGTTTCTGAGCAATTCATGCAATTTCTGCTTCATTGGATATTTCTCTTTTAAATCATCTGATCATTTTATCATGCCTGAAAACTTATCTTAAATATTTTATTCATCATTTAAAATTTTTCTAGGAGATAAAATGGATCCGGAGATAAAAAAGCCTTTTCTTCGTTTTCCATGTTTTTTTTTTTTTCCTTTATCTTCCTTCCGGGCTTCATATTTCTATTTCAGAGTATCAAAAGTTGCAGATAGATTTTTTAGAAACGACTGGATTTAACCCCAAATTATCATAGGAAAACGACTAGTCATAAAATTGCAGTGGCCTACATGGTGTAATTTGAGGCTGTTGAAAGTTCTTTCACACACACACACACACACACACACACACACACACACACACACAGAAATTTCACTAACCTGCTTTATGATTTCAAATTCCTATTATGTAGGAATATATCCTTCTAGGTAGAAGCTTCAGATTTTCTGTTAAAATGAAACTATCCATGGAAAGGATAATATCTCGCTTATCTGCTCAAATATCATCTATTGATTCCCTGCTACCTACCAAATAAATTCCAAGTTCTTCAACTGGTCATTCAGAGCTCGGAGATGGGCTAACCCTGATTTCTCAGCATTATCCCCAGACCCTCCTTCAGAAACTCACTACCCAACAGGACCACTGCATGCATGTGTTCTGAGCATGCCCAGTGCGTTCCTCTCTCTAGCCTTTGCTTATAATGTATCCAGAGAACACTCCTTCTCTATTTAGACATTTACGCTTATCAACAGCCTACCTCTAACATTTGGTTGGCAGCACTTAAATTCTACTGGGATTATAACTAATTTTTTAATTCTTCCTGATTTAGTAAGGTCGTCTTTGGTTCAAAGTGATAGAAACCAAATTTATTCAATAAATATTTATTTAGTGCCTATCATGTGCCAAGTTCTAAGAGTTGAGAGCACAGCAGTGAAAAAGGCAGAAAAAGACACACTCAAGCTCAGTGAAGCAAGAACAGGGGTGGGTGGGGGACGTGTCGGTTCATGTCACTGGGAAACTAAATTTGGTTTCGGTCACAAGTGGATCTAGGAACCATTTCATTTCATCAGAAAAGAAACTCTCTCTTTTTCTCTCCTCCCTCTCCTCCTCTTCCTCCTCCTTCTTCTCTTCCTCCTCTTCCTCCTCTTCCTCCTCCTCCCTCCTCCCTCCCAAAATACTTAATTCCACTTTTCTTGGGTATGCTTCATCTTCTGGCAGGATTTCTTCACAGAGATATAGACCTGGCCACTGGCAGCGCTATGCTTTTAGGCAAAAGTGCCAAAGAAAACAGAATGCTTCTTTCCCAGAGAAAGGGGCATTTTAGTGATCTGTGAAGGGGACATCAAGCCAGGGTAGTCTGAGCTTTTCCATGTGTCCATCAGTCACGGTCCCATATACGAAGTCATTTCTAGCCATCCTGGTGCAGGAATAGCTTGCAGGGGGACACCTACCGTCCACCGTGCAGACCCATTCAGCTTTACAACACAAAGATGCAGGGCCACAGTTCCAATCGCGACGTGAAAGTGAAGGACGTCGGAAGCACGAAGGGAGGAGAAGAGAAGTGAAGAGTGAAGCTTACAGAGACAGAAGCTAGTCTATGAAAAGCTCTTCTCATCCCGTACCTGTAAAATTCTAAGCAGAGGCTTTGTTTTATTAATGTCTAGTCAAAATGTACACTTCCTAACACAGTGCATAGAATTATAAAATACTTTCCCCCTCCTTGATGGAAACAGGCAAATCAAACGTATCAGAGTTTCTGCATCGCAGGGCGCGAACCTATAGCAGCACCACAGGCTCTGTGTATGAAGTTGCAAGCTTTATGCATCCCAATGTGCCATGTCTTCCCATATTTGATCCCTCTTGTCCTGATGAAGAAGGTAGTTCCAGATAAAATTTTGCAAAGTTGCCAAAAACACTGAAAATGGCCTAAAGAAACAAGTGTTTCCTTTTTTTTTTTCACTTGAAAAAGTCAATGAATTCATTGAAAAGTCAATGAATATAATATGAGTAATTTGCTTACATAATTGTTTCTGTTATCCATTACTGCCTCACAAATTACCCCATGTTGGTTTCCTAGGGTGCCATAACAAATGACCACAACGAGGTAGGTTGAAACAACAGAAACATATCCTCTTAGTGTCCTAGGGGTTAGAAGCCCTAGGACATCGAAATGTCAGCAGGGCCGTGCTCTCCCTGAAGGCTCTAGGGAAGAATCTGTCCTTGCTTCTTTCTAACTTCCGGTAGCTCCCGATAATCCTCGTATTCCTCGGTTTACAGCTGCATCACTCTAATCTCTGCCTCCACCGTCACATAGCCTTCTGGCCTGTGTCTCTGTGTATCCTCTCCTCTACTTAGAAAGGACACCAGTCACTGAAGTAGGAACTTATTCTACTCTAGTGTGACCTTATCTTAACTAATTACATTTGCAAAGCCACTTCTTAGTCCAAGAAGAGCATCTGAACCTTTCCAGTTTCACAACTAGCAACCCCAGCTGGTCATCCAGGAGATCCCTGAGAAAGAACACATGAGAGGAGGACAGGACTGAGCTCCAAGAGCAGCAGGAAGTGCTGGGTAGCTGTGGAACCCCCTGAACTCTAGGAATGGGGAAAAGAACAAATCTTGGTGATACGTGCCACCATTTTCTAGGGTCGAGTTTGTAAGGCTGGTATTCTTGGTATTCTAGAGGTGGTGTGTTTTCTACTCTATTCTGTGTCTAGAATGCTGGCGGGCTCAGCCACACAGTGGTGCCTGAGGTTAAGGTAATGTGACTGAATCAGCCAGGCTTTCCCTAGTCACAGATAAAAAGAAAGACACATAATTGAGCTTTGCAAATCAACAAAGTATAACCCCATTAAAGTAACAAAACATTGATGTTAACAATTCATGAGTAACTAACATTTGCACACATTTTAACGGTTGCACTGTAGAGAAGATAGTTAATAAATTATGAACACTTAGGCACAAGCAAAACAGCTGTCTCAACTTCCACAACTGCTATTAGAACTGCTTGAATTTCCTCTGGGTCTTTAACATCTGGGCTCAGTACTCCTACTCAGTGGCTTCTCAGTAGCTTGCAGTTTGCAGTTCTTAGTTAATTGCAGTGAGCTGGCACTGATTGCCCTTAGGAAAGAATTTCCTGTGTGCCTCTGTAATGCTAATCCCAGAAAAACCCTTAGGTTTCCAAACCTTTGTTTTAAAGAAAAAGGCTCCCGAGTTTTACTAAGCTTTCTCTGCAGAACGCCTACAAGCATCCTCAAAGCAACCCTAGGTAACCCTGTTCTTATCTAGAGGTAGAGCTGGGGCTAGGTGGCCTGTGGGGTTGATGCTACGGTTAGCATACCACTCCACTGACATTTCCATTCTACCCCGATCCTCTCCGGCAAAGTCATAGAGTCACGCACTCAATGTTAAAGAAACGGAAATATTGCAACTATCCTCATGGTCATCTCACAAATGAGAAAAACGGGGTAATGGGACACAGCACAATGCATGTGCATGCCTGCAGGTTCCTGGCCTCAAGCAGCCAGCATGAGGCTTTGATAGGGACTTTTGTTAACTTGGTCCCTCCTGGCTGAAGCTGGCTTCTTGGTTCTCTGGGCCCATGTACAGCCAAGAGGTAAACAACCATCAGCTCCATACTCTCTCCTTCCGGTATTCTCCACCCCATTCCAGCAACTGATGATAAGAGCTAACTTTAATTGGATGCTTATCACATGCCAGGAACCCATCTAAGTATTCTCCCAGTATATGTCATTTAAGAGATGACACCTTGGTTAGGAGATGGATTCAAGTCAGATTGCCTGAGTTTAAATCCTTCCCTACCACTGCCTGGCTGTGAGACCTTGGATAAATTATTTAATCTCTCTGTGCCTTAGCTTCATCTTTAAAATGGGCTAATAATAGCTATACCTTATGGGATCACTGGGAGAATTAAATGAGTTCACACAGAGAGAGTATGTAGAACAGTGCGATTTAAGTATAGGCTATTAATAATATGTCTGGATCATAGACAGTTTATGATGAGATTTTTTTAATGATTTGGAGTTTTTCTCTTTGTGATATTTCAAGGGAGTAATACTGGCATTCTGCTTTTTATTCATTCTTACGAAATATGAAGCATTTCCAAATATAACCTTTTCTTGAAAGACTCATGACCTAAATAGAATTTAATTACTAAAACCTAAACATTTTTTGTTATAAATTTTAAATGTTTAATGTTATGATTTTAAAATACCAAATAATTCTACAACGGTTTTAATTATTATCTATTCTATATTTCTCCACCTTGATTATAATTAATTCAATGTTATAATTATTTGCAGGTTCAGAAAGCATGTAGTTTGTTCTAAAGTAATCTAGCTAATGTATTCTCTTATGACGCACATTGACATTCTTTCTCTACTTATTTATCTAAAACTTCTTAGTAATTAATTTTATATACAAAACGATCGTTCTCACAATCATATTAATTATTGCAGAATTTTACTCTTGCGGAAATAAATATATGTTTATATTTCATTTGACTGAGAGGTTTAAATGAATAAAGCACATAAAAAGATTTTTTACTTCAAGTTATATTTAGAATAAAAGTTACCTACATTTGAATATCCCAGTATTCTAATATTCTTACATTAAAATAAATTCAAATAATATAATACGATATGCTTATTTTACCGATATTGTTACACCGATGTTTCATGATGGTAAATAGATTATTACGCAATCACTGTTTACGTTCCAGTTCAGAGTTGTCAGAAATGGTATTGAAGTAGGACTTCGGGACTTCAAAGACTAAGCCTGAACCAAACCTGAGCACGTGTTCTGGCTAAATATCAAAGTCAAGGCCAAACTTTGGTTGTCTCGAATATATCAGAACAGATTGCAGCCATGAAGAATGACAGTTTAAAAAATAAAGGTACTGCCATGTGTGACAACAGGGATGGACCTCGAGATAATCATGCTAAGCGAAACAAGCCAGACAGAAAAAAGTTGAAAATCACATGATATCACTTATATGTGGGATATAAATCTAAAAGCAAGAAATGAGCAGGACAAACAAACAGACTCATGGACATGGACAATGGCTTAGTAGTTACCAGAGGGTAGGGGGGAGCGGGGAGGAAAGAGGGGAGGTAGATGGGATAAAAGGGGTCAAATATGTGGTGACAGAAAGAAATCTAACTACGGGAGGTGAACACACTATATATATATATATGTGCCTTACTGTTAAAATCTACACCTGAAACTTATTGGATTTTGTTAACCAATGTCATCATAAAAAATTAATTAAAAATAAAAAATAAAAATAAATAAAGATACTGGGAAATGCTCATGATAGCATCAGAGTATATAAGAAAACTGAACGTTTAATTACATAAATGAAAATATGACCTAAATCATTTCCATATGAACTCTCTGAATTCCGAAGAACGGATTCACTCTAGCTAGCACAGGTAAAAGAAGTTTGGCATAAGGATAGACCTTCAGCAATTGGCATAAGGATAAATATGGAAAAATTAATGAAATCCAAGAATCAAAACTTAATAGAGCTAAAAATGAGAAAGAAAATGCAGGAAAAGGGTAAATGTATTAAAATCCTCATCTAATATGACAGCATATCAAGAGGCAGTATCTATTGTTGATTAAACCGGAAAAGATTTAAGGATATTCTTTAGAGATTCAACAAAGGAAATCAACAGGAGAACTAACAATAACTTCATTAAAAATTAAGAGAAGAAGCTGAGGAGAAGAGTGAAATTCTCCTTTTTGATAGGCAGTGCTCAACAGATTTATCCTAAAATAATCAATCAAAAATTAGCAGGACAAGCGTATTATTTAGAAATAGAAAGTAACTCCCCAAAACACTAAAGATGGTTGCCTCTGGTAAGTGAGGATGGGGTGAGGCAGACACTGCTCCTTCTTTTACAAGGTATTCTATGCGATCTTTTTTAGTCAAAATTTCATGTATTATCTGGATTAAAAGTTTCAAATAAAATGGCTGATTGCATTAGCGACATTCTTTCCTGTTTATGGCTGCGTGGTGCGTGGATGGTAAAGACATCGGCTTGTGTGTAACTTCATCTCTCTTCCCCTCAGAATACCCTGAACTAGAGAATAGTCTGGGCTGGGGCGGGAGGGGGGTCCTGACAGGAACCTCCTATCAGAGGCAGCACTTCTGCCCACATCCGTCAATCAGTATGCTCCCTTCTCCTAGCGACGTTAATTCTGATTACAGCAAAAGTGAGAAACTTCCTTTTTCATTTAAAAATCACATCCTTTCTCCAAAGACGGTGCAGTGAAATTGTTTCTCGTCTACATTTTGTAATTCCCTCATTTGCATAATAACTCATTATTCTATGAAAATGTGCATTATTCTGTAAATGCGAACGGCTTCAAGAAGCGAAGCATTATTAAAAATATATATATAATGTCCTTCCTTGCTACATAAGTCAAACTCTGTTAAAGCTACATTAACATACCGATTAGTGATTTTTGCACATTAAAATTTTTATATAGATTTAATACCATTTTCAGCTTTTGTTTAATGAATATTTAATTCAGAAAGCTAGGAAATAATAGGTAATTGTAGCTCTACAAGAACACATATTGACATGTAGTTTAAAAGATGGTGAAAGGTGCCTTGAGCTTGCAGTGAGTTTGTAATTTAAATACAAAGAAAAATTTTAAGGTTGCCAATCAAATATTCATCAGAAGAAAGAATGCACAGAGGATCACACATCTTCAGGACACGTATGCAAAGGAGATACTAAAAATAACATAGGAACAGGTTTGGCAGACCTTGTTTAGGCAAAACTCCAAACACATCAAGGAAAAATTGATTTTTTTTTTTTTGAATGTTTTTCTAGCTTGACGGCAAAGGCAACAGCATTAAGGGTCAAGTTTGGAAAAGATGGTGGGACAATAAGCAAAGGTCCTTAGAGGAAGGAACAAATGGGCGAGAAGCTCGAATTTCATTTCTCTCATGCTTTCTTTTAATATCTGTATATCTGTTTCTTAAAGCGCGCTATCCTCCAACCTTTTTAATACTGACTTGAGATGGCATCCAGGTCCCTCTTGCTGTCTATAAGAAACTCATTCATTCTAATGTGTAGGGACTTGACGGATTATTCCGTTAAGGGGGGTTTACATTTTTTAAAAAGCCCATGCAATATGGTAGTAAATTTGTAAACATCTATACCTTATCATACCCAATAGGTAATTACCTTTTCTTGCAGAGTTTGGCCAAGTTAAAAAAAAAAATTTAGAGTCCTTCCAGCAACTCACCCCCTACCTTGCAGAAAAAGGCAGTAGATCTCAAAATTTAACATGTTTAAGAATTTTCTTGAATGCTACAAATGACTACTCCCTTTCCCTGAAATTCTGAGCTTCTGATTCAGCCCTATAAGGCTGTATTTTTAATCAGCCCTATAAGAAATTCTGACATAACCCATCCTCTGACCCACATTTGAAAATCGCTGCATTGCACTGAAAGAATAAAGGGATAGAGAAAGCTTCACTTCTCTCTGATGCAGGGAAATCCACCAGGGCAGGTTTTGCTAAGGATGATGTCAAGGACCAGCCAGAGTTAAAGGTAAGGAGGAGAGTAATGAAGATCTATCTCCAATACCAGGTGTTCATCTACACTGTCCAATAAAATGAGTAATATATGCAGACACAACATCAAGAGACTAACAGACGGACTGAAGCCAATAATATTCTGTTTAGTGGCATGGTCGGAACAAAAAACACAGCCTGGAGGCCAAATTATTTTGGCTTCGGATTTGAGTAAACGAAAAGTAGGTCAGTCACAATATGATCTGATTATGTTCATGGATGGGTATTGTTTGATTGGGAGCTAAAGAACTGAATCATAATGATGATGGTTATGATTTTGGATGCCTAATGTATGATATCTTAAGCAGAAAGAGCTTTATGAAGTCCAAACATCGCACCTGAGAAGAGGGTAATACTTGCCAGTTAAAAAGATTGGAAGATTTTCATCCATAAACCACAGGAGTCTTGAGCTTGTTACAAACATATTTTCAATATCTCGATACTCCTACATCCTTCTTTAACTTTGTAGTTGATCAAAATACTTTCCTGTGCATTTTTATGTTGTCTCATAAGGTATGATTTTTGTAAGAATTAGGCTTGACCAAGACAATCTTCCTGTAATAGAACCTACTAATATTAACTAAGGAGGTAAGGGAATTGACCTAAATACCCAAGCTGGAACCAGAGTTGTAACTTGCCATTGTCAGCACTCACATGATATTGGGAGGTAAATTCAGCGCCAGTGATTACTTAGAGTCAAGTCAGTAAGAGGTCAAGATTTATTGCAAGTTGATCTTAGTATTTTCCAAAGCAACGCTGTCCATAGAAATATGTGAACCACTAATATGCTAATATGAGCTATATATGTAATTTTAAATTTTTTAGTAGCCACATTAAAACAATCAAAAAAAAGGTAAAATTAATTTGTATAGTGTATTTTAACACAATATAGCCCAAATATTATCATTACAACATACAATATTTCATAACTACTAATAGTATATTTTACATTCTCTTTTATTACACCAAGTTGTTGAAATTCAGTGTATATTTAACACTAACAACACATCTCACTTCAGACTAGCCCCATCCCAAGTGCTCAATAGCCCCAAGTAGCTAGGGGCTACCATACAGGGTAACACCGTCCCAAGATCTCGAATGGGTGATGACATTTGAATAGAAATAAAGCACTTATTGAATATATCATAAGATGAATCAAGTTTCAAAAACATCAAATTATTTTAACATATAACATTGTATTACAGTGATTATCAAGGACTATAATCATCTGTAACCAAAAAAATAAATCACCACTATATTCTTTTTAAAAGAGAATGAAAGGTTATTTTTGTTTCCAAATTAAGATATCCATTAGTTAATTTTTGTGGTACAATGCTTCAATCCGACAGAATTTGAAGACCAGTGCTTTGGGATAACATGAGTCATTTATAACTCTGAAAATAAAAACCTGACAGCAAAATTTGATGGGGGCAGGGGAGGAGAGAAAGAAGGAAAGAAGGAGCAGCAGGTCCTATGCCCGTGACAAAGAGAGGACCCGGTGGGGGGGAAAGAGAGGGGGCTTCGTCTTCATTGCATTTTTACCAAGAACTAGTCCTGATATTGAATAAATTTATGCCTCTGCACAGTCTTATTGCACTGGCTTACAATGATTTATTGCTCTGGCTCTCTCGTTTTTATATTCACAAGAGATATGTCTGAAGGTTCATCTACTTATTCTGAGCAGCTTCATAATTGATACTGATCACCAGGGCCTGCCCCACACAAAAGCATGGGCAGTGACCTACAAAGGGTCTTTGTGCCCCAAAACGCCTCCTCCACTTCCCACGGTGATGCCTGAAGTCAATCTGTTTGAAACATTAGGAATCATTAATATAAAATATGGAACCAGGAAATGAAGGAATAGATAAAGAAATCAAGACTAAATTGTTTTAGTTGGAGTCAGTGAAACATTTATTGACAGAGAGAGATGATGCAATCATTTAATAAGAGTAAACTAATAAAGGACCTGGAAACCACGTGTGAGTCTGGGATACAGTTCTGAGATGGGTGGCAGGTCCATTTAGTTGGCTGGGGCAGAATGAAGAGGCTATAATATCACTTGGAGGGCCGGGGAGACAGTTTCATAGCATTTCGTAGGGGAAGAGGTGGAAGGTTAATGGTAAGGATATTGAAAGATACGGAAGCTAGAGAATTAAAGGGACATTCTCTCTCTTTCATGGAAGGTTTGACCTGGAGTCACCGCTGAACTAGATAAGTGTTTAACCTCTCGTCTCTCTTCATCCCTGATA
Source organism: Pteropus vampyrus (assembly GCF_000151845.1). NCBI lineage: Eukaryota > Metazoa > Chordata > Mammalia > Chiroptera > Pteropodidae > Pteropus > Pteropus vampyrus. Next base: position 461,818 of record NW_011888846.1, on the reverse strand, counting down.
TAAAGAATCATACTGGATCATCATCTCGCAGGGTCCCTTTGAGCCAACACAGCTGCTGCCCATGTGAAAACGGATCATTCCCCCGCACATATGCTGGGAGAGTCTCAGCTTTCAGATGAACAATGAAATATGCTGGTTACAGTCAGCTGCTATTTTGCTTCACTTTCTGCTTTTTCCTAGTGTCAGCGTGTTACTCCTCATTTAGGGAGAGAATTGGTGCTTAATAGATGAGAGAAAAAGAACCTGAGAGATGGCTTTCCCAGGGCTTCTGCAGCCGAGCGAGACAATTTATCTTCTCCCTAACACTGATGGTAAGAGTCACTGGGGCACCTGACCTTAAGATGGAAGGCCCGATGGGGGTGTCAAGGCACCAGTAGTCACATCCATACACACATCTTTTCTAGAATTTGTGAAGAATCGAAGTATTTTTTTCAAGGAGAAAGAAAAGAATAAGTTAAATTGTTTATTCCTTCTCCAAAGTATTTTCTATTTACGGGCTTTTTACTTGTGTCAGAGGTGCCTGGCAGGAGGTGCTAAGGGCTACCTTGTCATCTCCCTGTTTTCAGGAGAAAAACATAAGCCTTTTCCATAAGCCTAGGGGTGATCTCAGCAGCCCTAGTTTATGTGTGTAGGCACCCATGCTTCCTTTCCTTTTGGCCTTGACCTCTGCCTCCTTGTGCCTCCCGGTCACCCAGCCAAGGGGTAGCCAAGCGAAGGGCTCTCCCACAGAAGCCCTTGCAAGCTCCAGTAGTTACCTGGCAACAGTGACACTCACGCTAAAAGGAAACAAAACAGCAGTGGAAACCAGAGAGAGCAGCTCCTTCCAGAATCTACGAGAATGAAGGGCAGCGAGGCAAATAGCTCTTTTTATCAATGGCTTTTCATCCCCGCCCATACTGTTCTGAATCCCCAAACCCC
>NW_011888846.1:456634-460850 GCF_000151845.1 Pteropus vampyrus | reverse complement strand
CCTGAGAGATGGCTTTCCCAGGGCTTCTGCAGCCGAGCGAGACAATTTATCTTCTCCCTAACACTGATGGTAAGAGTCACTGGGGCACCTGACCTTAAGATGGAAGGCCTGATGGGGGTGTCAAGGCACCAGTAGTCACATCCATACACACATCTTTTCTAGAATTTGTGAAGAATCGAAGTATTTTTTTCAAGGAGAAAGAAAAGAATAAGTTAAATTGTTTATTCCTTCTCCAAAGTATTTTCTATTTACGGGCTTTTTACTTGTGTCAGAGGTGCCTGGCAGGAGGTGCTAAGGGCTACCTCGTCATCTCCCTGTTTTCAGGAGAAAAACATAAGCCTTTTCCATAAGCCTAGGGGTGATCTCAGCAGCCCTAGTTTATGTGTGTAGGCACCCATGCTTCCTTTCCTTTTGGCCTTGACCTCTGCCTCCTTGTGCCTCCCGGTCACCCAGCCAAGGGGTAGCCAAGCGAAGGGCTCTCCCACAGAAGCCCTTGCAAGCTCCAGTAGTTACCTGGCAACAGTGACACTCACGCTAAAAGGAAACAAAACAGCAGTGGAAACCAGAGAGAGCAGCTCCTTCCAGAATCTACGAGAATGAAGGGCAGCGAGGCAAATAGCTCTTTTTATCAATGGCTTTTCATCCCCGCCCATACTGTTCTGAATCCCCAAACCCCAATTTCTATCATCGTCTTCTAAAAATAGCCTCCCTTCTGAGAGTTTAATTACAGCCACGGAAACTCACATGGAATAGCGAACTTGAGGAGATTCAGTAAGCGCCCCGCCCAACTCCAGTGTAGAACGCTCGGGAGTTAATCAACCCTAGTTTCCACCTGTGCGCATGTTGTATTCCCATCCAGGGATGTATTCTGACCACCTAATTGCCTTCCGTAATAGCGCCCTAAATTCTGTGTATCTCACTTCTCGTACCTTACCCACAACTCCACAGGAAGTGGCCGTAGAGAGTGGAGCATAAACATTCTAGCTGATAACAGCTGACATTTACTGAATCCTGACTCTGTTCTCTGCTCTGAGCACTGCACAGACATATTTAACTTACAAAACAGTCCTATGAGATCAATAATATTATCATCCCACTTTACAGATGAGGAAAACTGAGGGTCAGAGTGACTAACTGTCAAAAGTCATACATCTATTCAGGATCCGAACTCCCTTCATGATTTGAACTCATGTTCATAACCACATTATTAGGTAGATAAAAGGTGGGAGATAGTAGGATTTGCTAAGAGGGAGCTTGGATGGTAAGGCAGAGGTGAAAATCAGCAAACTGTAAGAGTCAGTGGGTAAAAATTACTTATGTTAAAATCACCTAATGGAATATGCTAAGAAAAACTTACTCCTTGGTTAAAGTGGGCTTGTGTAATAGTAAGAGATGCTGATCGATCATTTTCAGCAGTCCTGTAAGGCTATATAAATGCCCACAGACCTTGGGGCATGGAAAAGCCAACCTATGGGGAGATGACCTTGAAGACCCTGTCATCCTCATCATTCTGATTCGAAAGGAAAAGCAACATGGACACGTGAGTCAGCACGAACAGAATGGACCTGGAGTGAGATGACCAGACTGACGTCCTGGATTGGTTGTCCACTCTTTATGACCTCAAAAAAGTCAAATCCATAAACATTTATTGTGTCTACGCCTTGCGCCAAGTACACTGATCTCAGAGCTGAGAAAATAAGAACTACCAGGCGTAGGCCAAGTTCTGAAGTGCAGTCATGGGCTCACAGAGCAGGGAAAATCGTGGACAATTTCCCACATTTTCCCTATCTATAGACAGAGAAAACTAGTAGCGACTTTTGTTGTTGTAAGCATCAAACAAGATAATGACTGTGAAAAAGATTTATGGACTGCATAATATGCCGTGCAAAGTCGATGATAAGAATGAACTCTTAAAATAAATCACATTTATTGCCACGGTTATTACCTACATGGCCTGGTCCCTGCCAACCTCTCCAACTTTATCTCCCACTAGGTCCCTGTCCCTCTACTTGGTCACAGAGGCCAAAAATATTCCTGCCTTAGGGTCTTTGCACTGCCTTGAATGTACTTAATCCCGTTATCTGGACGGCTCACTCTTTCATTTCATTCAGAACTATGTTCGAAAGACCCAGTAGAGGTCCTCCGCGATCACCCTATCGAAAACACAGAACAGGTGTACACACACAGATACACCCATGCACACATATACACATGCATACGCACATGCACACAATACACACACAGACAGACAGACATGCTATACACTCAGATACATATTATACACACACACGAACACACACATAGACACATATGCACACACACAAACCAGTTTCTATTTCCCTATCCTGCTTTATTTTTCTTCAGAGTACTGTTTCTTCCTAAAATTATGTTTTTACATGTTTGCTCACATGTTTATTGTCTGACCCCCCCCCGTTGGAAGGTAAGCTCTGTGAGGGCAGGGACTCAGTCTCATCGCCCATTCTATTTCTGGTGTCCGGAACAATTCCTGACTCAAAACACAGCTCCAAAATGACTGAGACGTAATTCACATACCATACAATTCCCCAATATAAAATGCAGAATTCAAAGTTTTTAGTATATTCAGAGTTCTGCAACCATCACCACAACCTTACAACACTTTCAACTGTCTGAAGAAGAAACCCCATGCCCCTCAGCAGTCACTTTCTATTCCCCCCCAAACCTCCACTCCACTCTCCCTAGGCTCTACTATACTTTCTCTTTCTATAAATTTGCTTGTTCTGGACATTTCATATAAACAGAATTATATAATAAGTGTTCTTTTGAACATTAAATTTTAATGAATGCATGAAAAATGTTAAATCCAATGATTTGCCATACGTTCTAGATATCAATGGCCCCTCAGAAAGTTTGCTTTCATGAGTTTGGAGAAATCTAACATCCAATCTTAGAAATGGGGGATTAGTCTGGCAAAAATCTCATTTATTCAAGGTACACTTTTGTTTGTTGGTTTTTTCATAGTGACATTTTGACAGGGAGTTGAACAGAAGCTTCCCTTTGTAGTATCAACAGACAAAAGGGAGGGGTGACAGCAAATAAATACTTGAAATGAAATTCCAAGGGGCCTGTTTATTTATTTAAGAGACCAACTGTTTCCAAACACTCTCAACTATAAATTATTTCATTCAAACATAAGCAGAGGCCAGCAAAGCCTGGTGCGCTGACATGTTGATTACAAGTCATTCTTTATTCATGTAAGCAGGACCCTGACCAGGCACTTTTGGTAGACATAATTCCACTCATCTGTGGATTTGAAAGCCATAACATGGCCTTTTATTATTTACGAGAATTTCATAATGGACTTCACTAACCCAAATGGCTTTCCCCTTCAATTATTCTAAATTAGTGAGGTTTAAGTGCATCGATATGCTCTCCTCTAACACATAACGTCAAACTACTTCTCATATTTGATTCACAAAGAGCAACTGACATCAGTATCGAAGTCAATCCATGAACTAAGTTCTTACAATTGGAATTGAATTTACAGGTATCAGGTAAAAGCTCTTGCCCAATGCTGTAATCCACGCCATAGCTTCCTAGTTTGAAAGCATCCTGGGCACAGGAGGCGCAGCGTTCCCTGAGGCAGCGTCCATCGTTCCAAACAAGTTTAATGCTGGAGTATTGTTCTTTAGAGTAACAACCCCCACCCTCCGAGTATCCTACTGTAAAGATTTTTCCCACACGACTGTCTCTCTGCATCTGTCTTCTTTTAGTCAAGTTCTGGCCTCTAGGGAATAAAAGGGAATCCTACTTTTTCCTGCTCAAAGCAAGTAAGTCTCTCAAATATCTGAAAACAGCTGGCTTCCCTAGGAATTCTTCCCTGAGCTCAGCCACCTTCAGGCCATCTTACAACTTGGTTTGCAAACCCTCTCTCAGCTGCACTCCTACACTGCTGCCACCACCCCCCCTCCGCCCCCCACTTTTCTGATCGCCCACCATCGAAGCAATTCACTGTCATCTCTCAGTACAAATGTGCAATAATGATATTTAACTGTAATCCTTTCCAATGAAAAGGGGTCCATACATGCCCCCTGTTAATTGTGGAAATAACCTCTTAAATGCAAACATCATATATATGAATTATTGAGACTATATAGATGAAACCATTCATATTTAGGAAGTTCTGTGGGCTTTTTTTTTTTTTCACTTTCATTTGTAGGTCAAGGACTGCTTTGAG
>NW_011888846.1:443296-456584 GCF_000151845.1 Pteropus vampyrus | reverse complement strand
AAAGCCATAACATGGCCTTTTATTATTTACGAGAATTTCATAATGGACTTCACTAACCCAAATGGCTTTCCCCTTCAATTATTCTAAATTAGTGAGGTTTAAGTGCATCGATATGCTCTCCTCTAACACATAACGTCAAACTACTTCTCATTTTTGATTCACAAAGAGCAACTGACATCAGTATCGAAGTCAATCCATGAACTAAGTTCTTAGAATTGGAATTGAATTTACAAGTATCACGTAAAAGCTCTTGCCCAATGCTGTAATCCACGCCATAGCTTCCTAGTTTGAATGCATCCTGGGCACAGGAGGCGCAGCGTTCCCTGAGGCAGCCTCCATCGTTCCAAACAAGTTTAATGCTGGAGTATTGTTCTTTAGAGTAACAACCCCCACCCTCTGAGTATCCTACTGTAAAGATTTTTCCCACACGACTGTCTCTCTGCATCTGTCTTCTTTTAGTCAAGTTCTGGCCTCTAGGGAATAAAAGGGAATCCTACTTTTTGCTGCTCAAAGCAAGTAAGTCTCTCAAATATCTGAAAACAACTGGCCTCCCTAGGAATTCTTCCCTGAGCTCAGCCACCTTCAGGCCATCTTACAACTTGGTTTGCAAATCCTCTCTCAGCTGCACTCCTACACTGCTGCTGCCGCCACCCCCGCCCCCCGCTTTTCTGATTGCCCACCATCGAAGCAATTCACTGCCATCTCTCAGTACAAATGTGTAATAATGGTATTTAATTGTAATCCTTTCCAATGAAAAGGGGTTCATACATGCCCCCTGTTAATTGTGGAAATAACCTCTTAAATGCAAACATCATGTATATGAATTATTGAGACTATATAGATGAAACCATTCATATTTAGGAAGTTCTGTGGGCTTTTTTTTTTTCACTTTCATTTGTAGGTCAAGGACTGCTTTGAGCTAAAATGAGCAGATCCCATTTAAACAAAGGACAATATCCATTCAGGAGCTCTGCCCTGCACATCCTATCTTTAGACACATGTAATTTCAACTGAAGTTATCATGAATTGAACCAGGAGAGCCAGAGTTATTTCAGCAGCTGTGAAAACAAAAGCAACAATAGCAAGCGTCTTGTATCCATTTAATTTGGAGCTTTCTCGAGGAGAAAAAGTAAATCTCTGTGCTTCCCATTTAAAGATGTCACACAGAGAATGTCTTGTGTTTTCACAAGTCCTTCCAGTGGTAATCAGTGCTATAAGATAAGGGAAGAACTGACAGCCTATTTTTGTCAGAGCCACAGAGACACTATCTTAATGAGAATATTGCACATCAGGGTCTCATCTGTTTCCATCTTATACATTCGAACACGATAATGAGTTCACCCAGAAGTGAGCCAGTTTGGGGGCTTGAGTCCCACCGACTATGGCCACTCCTTAATTTCCAGACAGAGAGACATTTCTGGCCGAAAAGGAGAAGCATGAAGCGATAGGCAGCAGCATGTAGAAGAAAAGAAGGCACTGAAAGTTAACCAAGGCAGACTTTAAATCACGGCTCCACCATTTTTGATGGATGACCTAGGAGATTACTTAACCACGCTCAGTCTGTTTCTTCATCTAAAAATGGGGCTCTTGAAACCTACCTCAAAAGGTTGTTGTTGTGTGTGTATGTGTGTGTGTGTGTGTGTGTGTGTGTGTGTGTATAATGTACAATATATATGTACGACAATGTACAATAATATATATAAAGTATAGTAAACAGGGACAGGAACTTAGTAAGTGCTCATTAGTAGTGACTAATAAATAAATTACAGATCAGAGAGTTGCTTGGTGAATGCAGAATTACAACACAGGGCATGGGATGTGTTTATGGGCTCTTTAAGAGTCTAATAAATTGTTCCCTTTCAATTCTATCTAAAGAACGGAGACCAGTCAGCTAAAACAGCCTGTCCTCTTTCCTGGACAACAATGAAACCACAGTGACACTTCCCAAATTTTCTATTTTCATGCTGTGTGCAGACAACATTTTTCCCTGGCACTGGGAATATTGTTTGTTTCAGATCCCTGCCTTTGCTAATGATGTTTCTTTCTTTATAATCAAAAGGAAGATTCTGAAGCCCACTGGCAAACTATTCCTTATACCTGAGGCTGGATTGCCTCTGAAGGTTATATATCTATATATCTATATGTCTATAGATATATACATATATACATATATACATATAGTCATAAAGGTGACACTTTTTCCTTAGAGTATCCTGTTCTTTCACCAAACTCATTTATTTGGGGATTCCTCTAATTGTGGATTGATAGCCCCCCAAAATCTTTTTACCATCGGTAAATAAATGTAGACTTCTCAGTTTTAGCTTTCAACACAATTGCATTAAATGCCCTTATGGCTTATGAAATAGACAAAGAATCCTATATAATCCATGCTTTTAAGTTTGAGTTTATTCCCCCTCATTCTCGCCCAACAGTTCTAGATCGTTAACTCCACAGATGAGAAAACTGAGACCCAGAGAGATCTACTCCACCTAATGTCACACAGAGATATGACCTCCAAGCCAATACTCCCTCCACTCCATTCTACCTCCTGTCATGACAGCAGATTCGAGACTGAGCCATCTGATCGGACCTTCCTGAGAGATTACCTTGTTTCCTTGGCAACCATATGAGTCTGCACATCAAGCAGGCATGGGATTCAAGGCCCTGACATGGAACGTCTGCAGGTGGTTCCTTTCAGGAACAGCCTTTCCCGGCCTGAATAGGCTGCTCTTTCCGGCGATGCTTGGCCAGACAGGACAGTGGCAGCTTTGTCTCCTTCCTCCTATTTCCTCCTATTGTGCATCCACAAAAGGAGAACTGACTGTGCAGCAGAGTGACTACAGAAAGACGCTCAAGTTGGAACTGGGGACCATCCAAGTTGGTGGCTGCTGAGTCATGAGGAGATTCTTTGCTGCCACTTGTTCTTCTATCAAGCATGAGTGACTCAGTTCTTGTGGCAAGACACCTGGAAGCTATTTATCTTTTTCACTAAGAACTCATTCACAGGGTAAAAATGTAATAATGTTCATTTCCCATCACTCCATTGCCCCAAGAACCAAATTGCCGCTAATTCAAAATGGTGCGGATTCAGCCATCGCCTCGCTGGGGCAACATTCTTCTGCAATAGCTATTTATGTCCCAGCACCATCTGAAACACCCTTCAGATCCTTTCTGAAATGTTCAGGTCCCAGAGAAGCAGCCTGATCTGATGAGAATTTCACTGGATGTGGGTTTGAGGTCAGTCAACCACCTTGGAGTCATGCCTTCCAACTCAAGCGATACCTCCCTCTGATCCTCAAACTTATTTCAGGACAAACTTCTTCAGATTAAGAGTCACAGCCCACTGCAGCTCTGCAACGTGCACTGCTCACTGTCACAGGAAGAAGGCAGCTGAACATTTGATAGCACTTGCTTTGGACTTGCCAATGGCCTGACATGAGAACTCAGTCATCCTTCATGGCTTCTCTGTGCCTCGGTTTCCCAAACCCAAAATGAGGATATTTACCCCATGTTGAAATAAGGTAAATAAATGATGAAGTGAGGATAATTCCAGAAAGATGAGCAGTTGTAGTAGCTACAAACCCTGCAAGAAGCCAGTAGAGGGGCAAAACTCTGAGCCTATTTAGACAGTGAGAACGTCCTTGGGTTTCCTCCCTCCGCCCTCACCCTCCCCTTCAGAGAGCCTGAGGGCTCAGCTAAAAGAGTGACCACCAGGAGGAAAACAAGCCAAATGCTGCCCTTGCTTCCTCCCTCCGTCCAAGCAGACCAGGTGACAGTAGCTGATAAAATGTTTGTGGAGGACTTCAAGCTCCTGGGAGACCAATGCTACATAAATAGAAAGTGTTCTTACGTTGCAAAACGCTGGAGAATGGCTTCCCTGGAAGTCATTGCACCAGGCAGAGAATTGATGAAGTAATTTCCTTTCCTTTCTTCTGATCTCTGGCTAAAAGTTTCTCAGTCATTTAAGGAGGATTTAATCCACTAGCGGACTGTCCCCATTTGAGGACTGCAGGGCTAAAGTTAGTACTGACCTGAACACAACAACCACAAGAGGGAACAGACCACAGTTTCTCTCAGCCATTGCAAACCTGCCAGTTGGCACACCTGTTCCGTCTCCAGAGTTTGGGGGACACAGTTTTCCGCCAGGGTTTCTCCTTTGAAATGCTTTCAAGCCAGAGCAGGCTTCGCACAAAGTCTCCACTGTCCCTTTTCCCATGCCTGATTTTCACTGCCTTCAAGGGACCTTCCTCACTGGCACGGTGCTTTGCCATCACCATTAGTCGCTACCCCAGTGACATACCGTAGCCCTTCGAAAGACCCTCTTTAACAGCCAATTCCAATTGTAAGGTGCTGGGGAAGTCTCGCCAGGGGTTAAGGAAGAAATTTCGAGATGGATAGACCCACTCTCTTCCCTTCAAATGACTCCATAAAAGTATCTTCCAATAGAGGCCTTCATATTCGTTTATTTCTGAGGGCTACAGCTATGTGGTCCAGAGAGGAAGGACCAAGAGAGGGAGTGGACCCACAAATTAACTGATAAAATTGGGTGCATTCCGCTTAGAGGAAGAATATCTCAAGGAGATGCAAAGGTGCTTTCAGATACGTGAATGTGTGTTATTATAGTTCAGTTTTTATGATAACAAACAACAGAAACCCATTCGAGCTAGCTCAAGTAAAACGGGATTGTGACAGGGTTTCTTAAGGGAAATTCGGGGAAATCCAAGAGATGGAGCCATAGGCCCAGGCCTCCTGGAGAAATGGGTAGGACTGTGGATTTGAATTTAAGGTGGTCTAGACACCACAGTAGCAGAAGCTCAAGTGCCTTTTTATAGAAAGTTGCCTTTAACATGACTCATCTACGGGCCGGCCATCTGCTTCCTCCTCTAACACTAGCAACTTCTTTCCAAGCTGCTGCATTTAAATACCATTGAGAATCCCAGTGGCTTGGCACACTTTCTTTTCCAAAGACTTTTTTTTTTTAATCTTTTCGAAGAGTTTTAGGTTCACAGCAAAACCAAGAGGAAGGTATAGAGATTCCCCATGTACCCTCAGCCCCTACTCATGCACTGCCTCCCCCATTATCAACATCCCAGACCAGAGTGGTGCATTTGTCACAACTGATGAACCTACACGGACATTTCGTTATCGCCCAAAGTCCATAGTTTACACTAGGGTTCACTTGTGGTAGTGTGTATTCTATGGGTTTGGACAAATGTATAATGACATATATCCGTCATTCAGTATCATACAGAGTATTTTCACTGCCCTAAAAATTCCCTGGACTCTGCCTGTTCATCTCTCCTCCCCCGCCTCCAACCCTTGGTGACCACTGATCTTTTTACTATCTCCATAGTTTTTGCCTTTTTCAGAATGTCATACAGTAGGAATCAAATAGTATGTAACTTTTTCAGACTGACTTCTTTCACTTAGCAAAATGCATTAAGTTTCCTCCATGTCTTTTCATATCTTGATAGTTCATTTAATTTTACTGCTGAATAATATTCTATTGTCTAGATAAACCACAGTTTATTTATCTATTCATCTACTGAAGAACATCTTAGTTGCTTCCAAGTCTTGGCAATTATGAATAAAGCTGCCCTAAACATTCACATGCAGGGTTTTGTGTAGACATAAATTTTCAACTCCTTTGGATAAATACCAAGAAGCAAGATTGCTAGATCATATGGTAAGAGTATATTTAATTTTGTAAGAAACCACCAAACTGTCTGCCGAAGTGACTGTACCATTTTGCATTTCCACCAGCCATGAGCGAGAGAGTTCCTATTGCTCCACATCTTCACCAGCACTTGGTATTGTCAGTGTTCTGGAATTTGCCTATTTTTCTAAGTATGTAATGGAATTTATTGTTTTAATTTGCATTTCCCTAATGACATATGATGTGGAGCATTTTTTCATCTGCTCCAGTCTGTGGCTTAAGAAGCACGACCTTCAGAGCCTGGTTTTGAGCCTGGGTTTGACCCCTGGCTCTGCCTCTCCCCACATGTGTGACCTTGGGCAAGGAACTTGATCTCCCCAAGCCTAAGTTTCCTCATCCGTAAAGTAAAAATCAGTTTTACTTCAAAAGATTGTTGAAGAATTAAATGAGATAATAAATGTAAAAGCACTTTGCATATTGCCAAATAAAGCTATTATTATTACTAACATCATCATCATTTTTATTCTTGTAACTCAATATCACATGGTTAGTGGCAGAATTTGGCTTCCATATTAGGCTCCTTATCCAGCGATCTTTAAACTATCCCTTAGTGAATCTTTGTTGGATTGTGTTTTCAATTTAGCTGAAGAAACCACTTATTTAATATGCCTGCCAAAATTGCATAATCTGACTCCAATCACGAAGGAACATCAGACAAAACCATATTTGAGGGACATGCTAAAAAATAACTGGCCTAAATTCTTCAAAAATGTCAATGTTGTGAAAATCAAAGAAAAGCCAGAAAACTGCTCCAGATGTATGATTCTGGATTGGATCCTGGGCCAGAAAGAAAGCATTGCGATAAAAAAAAAATTATGAGAACAATTGAGAAAATGCAAGATCTGTAATTAGATAATAGTATGTCATTGTTAAATATCTCGAGTGAATATTCTTCTCAGAAAATATACACTGAAGTGGTATTTAGGGACAAAGGGTATAATTTCTGAGACTTGTCAAATGGTTCAGAAAAACACACATATATATTATTATATATAAAACATATATCTACAATATATGTTTGGCAAAATTTCCAGGTAATTCTCTGCTTGGGGCTTTATTCTATAAAAGGCCTGTGATTTCTTATTGTCCTTTATTAAATGAGGCCTCGCACAGAAACTGGTAATTTCTTTATATTCTCCTCCTCATATACCAGTGAGAACACAATGCTCATTATATGTGTTGCAAATGAGTTTTCACAAATTATATAGAATATAATGAGAGAGAGAGAGAGAGAGAGAAATTGAGAGGAGGGGGAGAAAGAATGATAAAACGAATTTGGCAAAATGTTATAAGTACCCACTACATGAAGTCATTATGTATGATAATAACACCCAATATTATATAAGACTTTACAGTTTACAGCATACATTCATGTGACTGCCCATTTGATTTGATTCTTGCTGAATTCTCAGTGAAGTATAATGAAACCATAGCTTATAGGGATAGGGTGGGGAGGAGGGATCTAAAATTTCAACCAGGAAGGCAAAAAATCATGAACGTTTTTTTAAAATTACCCTCTTAGAATACTTTTATTTGTTTGCCATGTTATCCTGTACACACAAAGGGTTTGGCCTTATGTCTGGGGCCAGATCATGACAAAGATGTGATTCTGTAATTGCTGTACTTGCTTATTCAGAGTATACAGACCGAGGGACGCAATATTCTCAAACTGTAAGGGGTACACGGGACCTCAGATCTGCTGAGGAAACAGAATGTCCGATTCTGACATTGCACACTCACTCCAGACCTGATGCTCGCTCCTTGAGGAGAATGTTCCAAACAATTGCCCACCATCTTTAAATATCTGTCTCTCCCTCAATGAACTGGTTTGGCTTTGCTGAGTTCATGCTGCTGAAGTGGAGACAGTTCAATGTGCATATATAATGGGACTCGGGTAAGGCAGTGTGCAGGGTTTTGTTGAATCTGTTCTCACCTGTTTGCAGGTGCCTTCCAAAGCTACAGAGGATGGAAGCAAAACACTACCTTTTCCAAATTCTAGTTAGAGGACCGGATACAGCTTAAGTTAGATGTAGTCATAAGAGATTTGGAAGGTAGAAGTGGGCTGAAAGCTGTCTTCTTGCTGTTTTTGCTGCTTTCATCTGGCAGAGAAGATTTTCGTGTCATCGGCATCCCATCTCTGTCTTCACAGATGTTCAGAGGCGTCCAGGCAATAGAGATCACCAGACTCCACAACCTACTGTCCAGACAATTTGAGAGAGAAATAGCAGTTGCCTCTTGTAATGCTGTCTTTCCGACCTCTAGATGTATGCCGCTGTGTCTGGAAAGTCAGTGGTTCCAGCCTCTGATAGCCCTTCCTGATGGGGACAGAGGTCACCATTCCCCTTGTGGGTAAGTTCTACAAAGTTCTAGGAGTTTCTGGAGGCCCAGCCTAAAGCCCACTCCTCCCAACTCGTCCACTAATTTTGGAAGCACCCCATCTCCTATATTAATCCCTCTTTCTACTTAAAATACCTGGAGTAGATTTTGCTACTTGAATTGAACCCTAATTAATTTTTCTCTGTTTCCCAGATACAGAGAGATAGGCTACAAGAGGTTAAAATGGTGCAGTGCTCGAGCGAAGTTCTCATACAAACACAATCGCTGGGAGCTAGTACACCTGGGCCATGGACTTGAAGCTGACTCTGGGCGTCTAGAATATCTTTCTCTTTTAGATCACACAGGCCTAAAACAGAAAGATGGCACCTCTGCACAGACTGTGTAAGGGTGCCTAACAGTGACCAACCATAACAAATAATGTGTTCAAATTATTAGTCGACAGCTTCACTTCGGGAAATTAAAGCAAATTTCCCTACATTATCAGTTCATTTTCCTACTCCCTAAGGCAAGAAAGAGGGGAGTTCTGAGAGGGGAGTTCTCTAGACGGAAACGAATTGGGGTGACGTTAAATCTCCAGATTAAATAATGAAGAGTAGGGGTTCAGAAAATAGTCAGCAGGAAATGTAACCAGAAGCAGGGGCTCAGAACCCAAGTACCTATAAACAAATTCAGTCTCTATCTTCTGAAAAGACAAAAAGAGAAAAGATAAGTAAAAAATAGAGTCCACATCTGTTCAACCTACAGGACTATTCCTCAATTTTCACAATGAATTCAAGAGACAAGTGCTATTATTATCACCACATCCTGGGTGAGGGGACTGAGGCTCAGGGGAAGTGAAGCCACCTCTCAAGGTCACAGATATGAAACATCCTAACCCAGGTGCAGGAACAGGTACCCTAACCCAGGCTTCTCTAACGCCAAAGTCTGCTCCTTTAACCACTTGCAAAATAATGCAGCTCTCCACAAGGTGAGTGAGTGTCAGTGTTTTTTCCATTCCCCAAAATAGTGTTTTCTAAAGCTGAAAGAGACAACCATTGATTAAACCCAGCAGCCCTCATTAATCAGTTTCTTGAGTGAAAAATAAAACAGCAGGTTCCAGCAGTTTTATTCTCCGCTGCCTTACTAGGAGAGGGAAGGGGACAGGAAGGAAATTAGCATCAAGACCCAAGACGACCGATTCAAATCCATCCTTCCTGCGTCCGTAGCCAGCTAACCCTGGATCCCCAACTACCAGTTCCCCAGCCCAAAAACTCCTGCACCCAATTCTGAACCCGTGAAGGATTTCCAATCCCTATAACCATTTATTTCTTCAAAGCGAATGAGGGCCACACGGTTTTGTTTCCATAATATTAACAATGAGTTTTCCTCAACGGGAACTGACTATAATTCTCAAGGTGGAACGACAACGGATCTGTCACTCCCTCACCTGCCCCTTTGCACCTTTGGTCCAGGTGTTCCTGCTGCTTTTGGTTACAGGGCCAAGGTTCTGACACTCCTCACTGCCACCACACAAATGCCTGGGGATTTATTCATAGAGGACACCTGAGCCTTCACAGCTCACTGTTGCAAAAAATTTTTTGGAATCTCTGGGAGTTATAATCTTTTCTCATTTTTCTTTTCTGCTGATAAATTCTGGAGAGCAGGTAGGGATAGCAGGAAGCCATCCACCATCTTACGGGGGGGACGACAGCTATGTGACCTTCTCAGCCAGTATAATTTTAATCATGGTCTGTTGATATCAGCTTCCAGAAATATGGCCTCGATGTGTCTTTCTATTCCTGCTCCATGCTGAATACTCTAAGGAGAGTCTTCTGAGTCTCGCTAGGGAGGAGGAAAGCTATAACTAAATCCCAGCTATGAATGTATATTTTGGTGGAAATGCATAGAACTCTTATTTCATTTGCAAAGGCAACTGGAAAACACTTGAATCTGAGAAGTCCACGAGCTTTGAAATAAGATAATTTTAAACTAAAATTTGCGGACATGAAGGTATTTGCAAATGTCAGCAAAATCAGCCAAAAAAAAAAAAAGTTCCATTTTGCTGAATTCCACTGATTCCTTCCAATAATGTTCATCAAATATTTCTGTATTTTCTAAGGTGACCCTTGGATTAGCAATAAAGCTAGTCGTATCTTTATTTCTGGGATTGATACCCGCGATCTTCTTGTACGAAAATGTTCAAAGGATTTATCACCCTCATAGTTAGTTCTGATTCAATAGCATTTCTATAATAATGCCACTCTCACTCATGTGCATTCCTTTCCTGGGGCAAGAGGGTGGAGCCTCAAGGGTGGAATTATGCATAGTGCTGGTGTTGTCTCCCAGAATGCATCTCACCCATGCACACCAGCTGACGTGTGTCTCAGTGAGCAAAAGACTGAGAAGCAGTGTTCTACGCCTGCCTCATTCTGACTTGATTACAATTTGTTGTTTGCATGCTTAACCACGCGTACTACAGAACCTCAGACATAAGGAGGTGACAGCACAGCAGGTTCTGGACTAAGACTGTCTAGGAAGAAAAATCAAACTCTGCCATATGATATGGAGCAAGTTTCCAAATCCCCCCCTTTTCTTATCTTATTTCATAGATTATGAGGATTCAGTGTGATAATTTTAAGGTGCTTAGCACAGTGCCTGTCACATGGTTATTAATATTAGCTGATATCACCAGCTTTTAGTAATTATAGGAGGCACTTGGAAAATGCTGAACAAATAAATGAATGACCAATCCTCTGGTGTATTAAGAGCAGAAAATGACCAAGAAATAGGGTGGAATTAGCCAATTTATTCACCACTTAGGTGCTGTTCTTGGTCAAATACTGCCATACTTTGTTTTTGCTACTAAAGCACATACATTATTGTCACATATCCTGAGGTGGCAGTGAAGTACTATATGCAGCACACTGTCTCACTTGGCAGTTAATAACCAACATTGGCAAGAACTTCGGCCACGATCAGGAATACCTTTTGTGGTTATGCCAAAGAATTTTCTTCCAGAAATGTTAACTATCTCTGGTGGGAATCAATCTAGCAATTCTGATCTCAAGTAGCATTAGAATAAATCAATTTCAGGAATAATGGGAAATCAAGAAATTTTATTCTTGATTTGTCTCCAGAAATTCTACAGGGGACATATTTAAAATAACCCTCAGCCGACAACTCAGCAGGGTGACCAGTTGGACAGCAGCCATTTAAAAACATTCATGTTTTAAGAAAAGTTGTTGAGAAATTCCTTCTCGAATATTCTTTAGAAATGCTGTGATGAAAGAAAAAATGATGCATATGTGATTAATGATTCTATCTTGCTTTCCCACCAAAATTCAAAGTAAAAATCACAGACTTGTCACATTTTCTCACATCTTTGGGCCTTTGCTCATACTGTCCCCTCAGCCTGGAATGTCCTCCACACCCCTATCCTGTTCCCACCCACCCTCATCATCCCAACAAATCAGAGTAGTATAGTGCAGAGGTTAGTGGCATGGGTTCAAATGCCAGCTCCACATTTCCCTAGTCAGGTGACTTTGGGCAAGTTACTTAATTTCTCTGTGACTCAGATTCCTATGGGGATGATCATCGTACCAACCTCGTAGGGTTTTGGAAAAAATTAAATAGGTTAATACATGGAAAATTCTTAGAATAGGACAGTTTGTGGAATATGGTAAGCATTATATAATTGCTGTCATCATTATTCTTCAAATCCTAGCTCCCGCTTTAGACCCTTGTGAAGGTTCTTTCATTCCCCTGGGCAGAGTTACACACTGTCTCCTCCATGCTTGCACTTGTCTCTACTATAGTAAGGACCACGTTCAAGTACAACCATTGGTGTGTGTGTCTGCCTTGCCACTGTGCAAAAATATGAGGAATGAAAACACCATCATTTTACCCTGAGAGTCTTCGGGCCTTTCGACAGAGCCATGAACATGACGGATGCACAATAAATATTTGGCTAACATATGAATGCATTAATGAAATGTTATTTAAGCTTTTCATATTTCCCATCAATCAGTATTTCCCCCTCTTTGCATAAAACTGTTCAGTGATTGCTGTTGCTATGGCTGCTTCTAAAGTCAAACCAAGTAAGGTTTCGAACTCTCTCTGAGTTTGTACAATAATCATTGGC
Organism: Pteropus vampyrus; assembly: GCF_000151845.1. NCBI lineage: Eukaryota > Metazoa > Chordata > Mammalia > Chiroptera > Pteropodidae > Pteropus > Pteropus vampyrus. The sequence continues at coordinate 444,411 of NW_011888846.1, read as the reverse complement.
ATCATAAGAATTTATCATTAGCACCATTAACAGAGTGGATTAATGTTATCACTGAGCCGGCAGGCTGACTCTGCCCAGCATGTGTTGTCTCTAGAGATGAACCTTAAAGTTTTTTCAGGCAGATATTCAAGCACCGCCCCTCTCCAGCGCTGCTGGGACATGGGACATGTCACAGTTCCGAGAGAAGTGCTTAGTCACAGTCAGTCTGCAAATGGAGAAAGGCCTTGGCAGGAATACAATCCAAAGAGACACTAAGAATAAACAGTCCATCGAAGGCCAAGGGAACTTCCCCTTGTGAAAGTGAGAAGGGGATGATGAAATATGCAGCTTCCTGGCAACGAAAAGATGACAACCTCTCTGAGCTGGGCTTCCAGTGAGAAACGGGGAAGGCAGAGTAGAACAGCAGGGAAAGCACTGGGTGTGGGATCAAAAGACTCAAAGCTTCATTCTCCATTTGGAGAGCTGACTTTCTCCTCTTTAACATGGAGAATCGAATGATGAAAACTCTAAATCGCCCTATAAACTTAAGCAGTGATTTCGTGTGTAGCTGAGAAAGGCCCCTTTACGCCCGAACTCATGGAAGCAGCTTCCACTCTGAAAAAGGCCTGTCTTCTTCACTCTGGAATTGAAAGAGGCATCTCTGCCTCCTCTTCACTTAAATTAGTAAGTTCTGAAGAAGTGTAGCCGGACAATAGGCTTTAAGGTTGTCTTGGGATAAAACTATTTTTTATTAGGAATCTTTGGCCTAACAAAAGTGGCTTTTCTTTGGCCACAATAGCTTTGAAATATATGAAACTGCACAGTGTGACTTACACCCCGTGTGGATTTTTCTTACCTTCAAAGCAAATATTTAAGGTGCAAACTGCCAGTGGTGTGCTTTGGGAGCCGGTCACCTCTGGCTGGCAAGAGTTGATTTTACATATTCTTTCTCATCTTCATATTCAGTGACCCTGGCAATTGACACAAATGCTATAAATTAGGATATTTTTTCTCTCCAAAAACTGGCTTACCAGCCCACAACTGATTGAGCCCCTGAAGAACTCAAGATTTCTCCAGCCATCACTCTCTACTCTGAATACCACAAAAAGGAAATCACACTCATAAATATTAGATGG
>NW_011888846.1:436532-440466 GCF_000151845.1 Pteropus vampyrus | reverse complement strand
GAGGGGCAGAGCTACAGAAGCCATGCGGGATCCTGAAATAGAAGCCAGAAGTTGCAAATGTTAAAGAGTCACTCTACCAGTCCTCGACATCTGGACTGTAATATGGGAGAGAAACAAACTTCTATCTTTAGGCCTCTAGACTGCAGGGCCTTTTTAAAAATCAACTTTTATTTTATATTAACAATTGTATCTTGCTACTCTCCCCTTTCCTTGTGCCTTCCTTAATGTGATTGTGCATGTGTGTATGCACGCGCATGTGTACACACATGTGCACACATGACCTTCTCACTCTAACCTCCATTTATTCTATTCACGTTCATATTTTTCTACCTCGTTTTTCTTCGGGTTGCTTTCGGGGTGATTCTTAGTGCTTTCTTCCAGGTCACTTGTTCTCTTCAGATGCCTAACGTGCTCCTGAGCATGTTCTTTTGAGTTTCCAACGTCAACAAATACATTTTTAATTTCTATTTGGCTTCTTTTAAATAAACGTGCTCTTTTTTAATAATAAACTGTTCTTTCATTCTATGATTTCCTTTATGTCTCTTCATAACATGACTTCCTAACGTTTTTCAGATTTTTAAAGTTAACTCAGTTCTTAGGTTGCTAATCTTCCTGTTTATCTTCGGTTTCTCCTTCAGGATGATTCATTTCCTCATTCGGCTTGCAATTGTTTTTTATTGTTTGAGCAGGGCTGGTTATCCCAGTGGATATCTGTGTGCTTAAATTGTAGGAATACCCCAATCCAGCAGTTGGTTTGTTTCTGGTCCTGGGCCAGTTATTATGGTAATTTCTAGAAGGTTAAGATTTCTATATTCCATAGGTTGTATAAACTTTAATCCTACATTTACTCATGGTGAGTCATGGGGGACACATATTTTCCCACCCATAATCCCAGACCAACTATAAGCTTCCTTCCTGCTTCCTCGCGACAGTTGTCAATGTTTTTCTAGCCCCTTCTTCATGGATGAGGCATTTCTCCTGGGCTCCATGGTTTATTGACAGAACTTCTAGAACAGTTAGGGTTACTAACTAAAATACAGGACACCCAGTTAAATTTGAATTTTAGGTAAGCATGATTTAGTACATATCCCGTTTATTTTTTGAGACACACTAAAAAATTTATTCATCGTTTACCTGTTAATTCAAATTTAACTGGGCATCCTGTATTTTCACTTGCTAAATCTGACAACCCTCAACACAGTGTCGTGCTTAAACTTGGCCTGAGGCCACAGAGCCTGACCCTACATGGGCCTCAACATCCCAGCCCCCAGATGCTAGGACTCAGATGCAGGTCCAGCAACATTAGCCAGTTACCGCATTGGCTCTGAGTTCCTTTTTCATACTGCGAGCTAGACTATTTCTTTTACTTTTTTCAACACTGGTTGTACGTATTTTTACCTGCTGCCACGGTTTTATCTAGGCTTTCTGTGTGACAGTAGTGGGATGAAATGGCTATCTGCCATTTGTCAGAAATACTTTAATTACTTTATGTATGCCCCATCCTCTAGTCGAAGACTGTACTATGCCATCCAATGGAAGGCATGGAGCACAGAGGCGTTATTTCACTCAAATCAACTGAAAGACAAGGGAATAAGCAGGAACAAGTCCTCACAACTTATACTTCAGCAATGCTGCCCATCTCAAAAAAAGGAAGTTTTCTTCTTTGCATTGGAAGGGATAGATTCTTCAAAGAGAGGCAAACATGTCCCAGTTTTTGCTAAGATTTGACTTCCAAAGAACCTGGGTATCCAAACATTTCCTTTACATTTGGGGGGCATAGGAAAGGAAGTAAAATTCTGACTTTGCTGCCTTTAACTTTCACTGGGCAAACTGAAAGATGAGAAGCTAGATGGTGAGGTAAAAATAGAAAATTATTAACTAAAAGGGGTTCAAACATGTATATTTTAAGACCTTAGATTTGTCAAAACCTAGACAATGAAAGACACCAAGTCACAGGATGAGGAAATAAAGTGCTTTTGTATTGAAATATTTCAGAGAAAGGCCCCTTTCAAAATAATTATAAATAAAGTTCTCGGAATAGAAAGAGTATTTTGTTTTCATTTTAGACATGGAAAATCCCATGGGCCAAAAATTCCAAAATCCTTTCCAAATATTTTCTGATTTTTTAAAATAATTCCACATCCCCCACTTGATTTCCAGGCAGGGCCTTTTATATAATCACCAAATGAAGTTTTAGTTTCTGTTTAGTATCCTCTGTGTTAAAGGTATTAATTTGTTCAAGATAAGCATTTAAACTATACAATTTTTTTAAACTCTGTTTTGATACATGTATATATATTAGCATTTCAGAAGTCTCAAAAATTGATCTATGCCCTGGGCTTTCCGCCCCCTCCGACAGGCTCTGCTGCTAAAAAATTCACATTGTGTAAGCCTCGAAGAGTGTGCATACCTCCCAAACATCTCCTACCTTGATGTGAGTTCACAAACATAAGGTACACATTCTGCTAAAAAGGAATTCTCTTTCAAAAGAGGATGGAATAATGCTTCTGACACTTGTCTCTTTGCCCAGAACTTCTTCGTTGCATGAAATGTTTGGTTCTACCTCACCTCCATCCCCGTCTCCCAGGTCCCTAGGAATCTCTCTAAAACAGGTCTGCCCCATTTTACGAAAACTCACTGAATAACAAAATATGACTACCCAAACTTTCAAAACAAATTAAATCAGAGAACCATAGAGTTCTAATACATGTTTTATGAGAGTTAACCATGCAGCTTGGAAAACATCTGGAAATGACACAAAAGTGTAAGGAAATGGAAATCACATAGATCCTCACCACTCAGATACGTTTCTCTGCATAAAACATATTTTTAACGAAAATGGAATCATACTGTATAAGTTTTAGAATTTGCTTTCTTTATTTGTCTATATACTGTGTACATTTTCCACCATATTAAATATTTTTCTACGGTAGCATTTTAGTGACTATAGATCCCATTTTATAAATATGCATTCATTTATTTTATCAGTCCTCTATTTGAAGGCTCTGTGATAATTATCCTTGAAAGAAAATTATTCTTGCAGTCAGCCATAACTACTTCCTTAAGATAAATTCCCAGAAAACTGATAAGCTGAAGAATATGCACTCTCAAGATTTGAGATACCCATTGCCAAATTACCTGGTAAAATGTTTATGAGTTTCACCAGTAGTATTTAAGCATATCTATTTACCTGCTTTAAAGAATCTTGTATAAAGATAAACTAGTAAGTGATTATCTGTCTTGCAAAAGTATTCTTCATTAATGAAAATGATTTACAACATTTTTTACAACATAATTTCTTTAAACACTGAACTCTCCTAATACATGTAAAACATTACTCAATTTAAAATATTATTTTAAGTTTCTGCGGAAATTTTCTGTAACACAATAAAGAAAATAAGGTATTTTTCTATTTGGTTTTTGTTTTAAATCGAGAATGCCGCCTCTCAAAGAATTCTCTCTCTTTCTGTCCTCATCCCGACAGAAGAGATACCACAGCACAGCACAGCGATTCAGCTCTTGATCCACCTTCTGTTTCATATTCAGTTTCCCATCATGCTCTGGATAAACACGGCAGCCTGACATGATGAGAAACCTTCCCTGAAGACTACAGCCCACACTCATCCATCCCTTCACTGAACTCCTATTATACTTATTGTCTGTACCACACAATTAGCACTTTATTATATACTGTCTTGTTCTCTAATTGTCTGTACCACACAATTTAGCACTTTATTACATTCTGTCAGATTCTGTAATTGTGTCATGTATTTTTGTCTTGTCTCTCCACCTAGATTACAAGCACCAGGGTGGCAGGGACCCAGTCTGGTCCTGCTTCGGCAATCCCACAGCACTAAACACTGCTCCAGAAATGACAAAGTGGGCCTTCGACTAACACCGGCTGGTTTATTGGTTGGTGGGTGGGCGGGTTGGT
>NW_011888846.1:429000-436482 GCF_000151845.1 Pteropus vampyrus | reverse complement strand
GATAAGCTGAAGAATATGCACTCTCAAGATTTGAGATACCCATTGCCAAATTACCTGGTAAAATGTTTATGAGTTTCACCAGTAGTATTTAAGCATATCTATTTACCTGCTTTAAAGAATCTTGTATAAAGATAAACTAGTAAGTGATTATCTGTCTTGCAAAAGTATTCTTCATTAATGAAAATGATTTACAACATTTTTTACAACATAATTTCTTTAAACACTGAACTCTCCTGATACATGTAAAACATTACTCAATTTAAAATATTATTTTAAGTTTCTGCGGAAATTTTCTGTAACACAATAAAGAAAATAAGGTATTTTTCTATTTGGTTTTTGTTTTAAATCGAGAATGCCGCCTCTCAAAGAATTCTCTCTCTTTCTGTCCTCATCCCGACAGAAGAGATACCACAGCACAGCACAGCGATTCAGCTCTTGATCCACCTTCTGTTTCATATTCAGTTTCCCATCATGCTCTGGATAAACACGGCAGCCTGACATGATGAGAAACCTTCCCTGAAGACTACAGCCCACACTCATCCATCCCTTCACTGAACTCCTATTATACTTATTGTCTGTACCACACAATTAGCACTTTATTATATACTGTCTTGTTCTCTAATTGTCTGTACCACACAATTTAGCACTTTATTACATTCTGTCAGATTCTGTAATTGTGTCATGTATTTTTGTCTTGTCTCTCCACCTAGATTACAAGCACCAGGGTGGCAGGGACCCAGTCTGGTCCTGCTTCGGCATTCCCACAGCACTAAACACTGCTCCAGAAATGACAAAGTGGGCCTTCGACTAACACCGGCTGGTTTATTGGTTGGTGGGTGGGCGGGTTGGTGGGTGGGTTAGAAGACTAGTTGATTGATATTCCAGTGGGCTTTAAGGAGGCTGAGTTATCTAGAACCTGGAGGAGGAAATAGATAAGGTGCTAGGTAACAGAACACTTGACACCATGGTCACTCCAGCCACTATCCTTCAGTCCCACATGCTTTGTCGCCTAGCCAGTCATTGAGTTTCTAAGTTTTTCTATGTACGTAGAACAGGGAAGACAAAATATCGCTTTTTCAGCCTCATGGAAATCATGTTTTTCATCTGAAGATTTCACATTATAACATTCTCCAATTGGTCATGCGCTGCAAGAGGTCATGCTTTGAAATTAAAGAGACTTCTTATCAGCTGTGTGATTTTCAATAAATTGTCTAACACGCCTCTCTCTCTCTCTCTCTCTCTCTGAAACTAAACTCTCAGTCCTCATCTACGAAATTATTCCAATGACTATAATCATTTGTGATATTGCCACAAGTGTCCATAAGCCTACTGAAATATTCTTATTTTTTCCCACTTCTACAAATACCATGCCTTGAAGTAAGTGTTGAATACTATTATTATCATAATAAACATAATTAGTACCTCCGTTTGTCTCACATACTAGCTAAAGAGTATCTGTCTCAGCTGTGATTCGTGGGCTTACTTCTCAGAGAATAAAGTCAGGTTACATGATTCCTTTATTTTTTTTCTCGATTGAAGAGTTGTTTACACTTAACAGTCTATCCCATGATGTCAGACTCACTTCTAGTGAATAATAAGAGAAGAATTCCCCAATATCCAGCATTAACAAATCTACACCTCACTCTGCCACTTTCACCTCTGCTATAAACAAGTGAATCGAACATAGAGTTAACCGTATTTCTCTGAATTTGGGACAATACAAATAAAATGTTCTGTTCCCGTGTCACCTGCTTTTCCTCTTTCTGATCAATATGTTTTGTCATACTGGTTTTGTTTTTGTCTTTGCTTTTTCAATGGGCAGGTACACAACAAAATGTAACTGGTCAAATACTTGTTCAACATGTTATTCTCTCAACACACGATCAATTTAAGCCTCTCCCAAAAGTGCCACTCTACCCCTGCATCTCCTCCACCCCCGAGGACCCGAGGCGCCTAGGGAGCTTCACCTGGCTACTTTGTAGGGTGGAGGGCATCCTCCCTGGGAGTGCGTCGCCCCGAGCATCCCTTTGGTAAAGATCAGCGGTTTCCTTTTGTGCGTCGATGCTGATGACTGGGTTCAATGACTCTTTCAAAAGGATTTAGCAACGTCTGCCACGTACCAGGCAGGGACAGGGTGCCGGAGGTACAAAGACGTACAGCACACACTTAGGGACGCGCATGGGAGGAACCCGCAGTCTAACAGGGAAGCAGACAGCCGGCGGATAATGACCGCGTGGTGAGATAGATAAGTGTGGCTAGAGCATGTGCGGCCAGGGTGCCAGCGTGAGTCCAGGTGTGGCCACCATTAAGAGTCAACCTTGTCCGATAAATCTATGGGAGCAGTTGACCTGGCTAGGCGCTGATGAGACTCAAGGGAAGTGACTGCTTGAAGCCAGCTTTCTGGCAGCCTTGGTGGGGAGAGAGGGAAGGGGGCTGGAAAAGAAAAGGAGGGGGCTCAGCAGACACTGGACATAAGTCATGCTGCTTTGGGACCTGAGTGAAAAAACATGGCAACAGAGAAGAAAAGGGGCTTCTCTCCATGTCTTTAGGCACCAGGAGAGAGCGTTGCCTGGTGGCTGTGACAGTGGCTGAGATGAGACACTGCCCCCCAGCGGCTTCACGGCAGAGGACACCAACAAGGAGCTCAAAGTAGAAGAGGAAAGGACGGGAGGGAGCACCAGGCCTCCCAGATAAACAAGAGGAGACTGGAAGGGCCCCCTGGTTCCGCACTAGGCGGGTGGAGGCACAGGCCAATGAATGTGAGTTGTCACTAACACAATAACCATCACCGTTAGCGCAATAACCCAATTTCCACACGCCCAAGTTGTATGCGTACAAAAAAGCACTTATTTTCTGGCCATAAGATTAAGCTAAGTGATGCCCATGGGACTGAGGTCTGGTGAGTGGAGAGATAAGACAGGTGAGATATGTCACCAAAGGACATTCGGAAGGACACCACTGCTGGGGTGGGGTGGAGACTGAGTGACGGTGAGAGGCAGTTCACCAGGCTTCTCCTTTCCCTGAGGTTACAGGCGCTTCAGCAAAGAGCTTCCAGGAAGACGGAACTAAAGAAAACGGCCCTGTGGCTGCAGACAGACTGGAATCAGAAATGTCCAGAACCGAATTCTAAAACTAAGACTTATCTCCTAAGCCGAACAAAAAGAAATTCGATCCACAAGCATGTAGTTAAATAGAATTTAAACAACAACAACAACAAAACATTTCAAACAGAAATAAAGGGCATGCTGAAAAATAAGTACCCCCTGCCCTCAACCCGCTCTCCCAGGGAAATGGTTGATAGCTACTGGCATATAGTGGTGTAAATGCACAAGTTGTTAAAATACTTAAAATTTTCAGGTTGGTAAACAGCCATTGCTTCAAGTCCCTGAAATGCTGCTCCCCCCACCCCAAGAATTTTATGGATCATTAAAGGGTTAAAGCTTAAATATCAGAGGATCTCCAGCATCCCTCCAGCTCTGAGGCCAGCAGCCATCCCTGCTTGCCCATGCTGAATAATTTATTAGATATGTTGAATATCATTGTTTTTCTTCCAGAAACTATCTATGCATATACAGGTATATCCTACACAGACCTTGTTTTTTTCTTTTAAAACAAATGGAAGAACAGAATATTGTTCCATACTGAGCTTTTTTTTTTTTTTTTAATATTAATCTACTTGGTCACTTTTAAACACATGGCCAAATTTAGACAGTACATTTTTCTTTCAGAGCTAACATAATTTGGCTATAGCTAAGACACCTAAACTGAGACATGCAACACAGGGATAAAAAGAGTGAGACGCTGGAATAATTTATGTACTAGAAATAGCAGGCCCAGAAGAACTTAGCCGATGGGACAGTGGAAATGACACTGCAAGCTGGAATCTGAGTGTGCTGGTCCAGGATAACAATGCCCTGATGACTTGGACAGAAGGAATAAGGAGGGACAGGACCAACAAAATCTCCCCAAGTGCCCCTCCAGAGGCCATCTGGGCTCCCGCCCCTGCAACCACCTGACACAAGGGGCCTAAGCCTCCCCGAGCCCAGACTATTAGCACCTAAATTTAGCTGTCACCCAGAATCTAACCGGTCTTGGGTGGAAGCAAATTAAATTTCCAATTGCACTTACCTCTCTGAATTCTTTCCAGAGAGTTTTCCCTTCACTCAAAAAGAACATAAAATGAAAGTTCTTCATAAAAGAGATAAAATATATTTCTCCTAATTGCCCTATCTTTACTTCAAAGGCTGAAAAGAAGCAGAGTTATATTCATGAGAGAGAAAATACTAAACCTGAACTAGATTTTTAAGTATCCTCTACATATCAAAACGTCAAGACCACTGAGTGTACTCTCTTTATAGCTGTATTTATCTTCAAAACCCCCCAAAACAGTATTTTTGGAGGGAAATTTAATTTTCCATGTCTAATTTCTGTGTTTCCGTACAGTGTTTTTTTCCCATTATTTTAATGTGAAGAGAGAGATTAAGAAGAATGTTTAAAATTGAAGACATCAACTGCATAGATTTTGGGGAGAAGGAGAATGGGGAAATGAGATCAAGAAAAGATTAGATAATCTTTTTATTTTTACTGATAGTCCCAGCAACTTTCGGTCAGAAATAGTTTCATTAAAAGAGAAAGCAATTTCTGCTGATAGACTGTCACCTAGTGGTGTTTTTACCTTATTCACAATATGAGTAGCTACCGAGATGCTTTTGAGATAAATACATGCTTATTTCTCTTTGACCTTCCTGGGCAACCTCTTAGAGTATTGTCACAGTAGAACAGACCCACTGTGTGCTTCTCAAAGGCCTAATGCTCATGTAGGCAATAGCTAATACAGGCTGAAGGCCCTTCGAAAGGAAGTTTGGCCTCTGTAATTGTTTGAAAATTGTTAAAGAAGCTCTGGCAGCAAAATTAACACTAACCCTCTTCTGTTTTCAACCTCTGGCTTCTTCGTAAGTCTCCTTTTCTAGTAGTCAAACTAGGCTCGAACTCTCAAAGAGTTTTCCAATTAGGGGATGACAAATTAATGTGCGTAACCCATTGGCACATCAGTCCAGAGATACAATTCAAAAAGAAGGTCTCGAAGTCAAGAATGAGGCAACAATTTCCAGATATAATCCACATCAAGAATCCCTCCCATCTTATTCTCAAAGAGGCACGACAGTCCTCTTCCTCCAGCTCCTTGTCCTCAGTGCTCCCTAATTCCTCCTTCTCTATGCTGACACCATCCCTCTTGGCCTCCAGGTTCTCTGCCAGTGCATCAACACCAGGCAACAAGGAGGTACCCTCCTCCCATCAGAGCCGAAGTCTATGTTCTGGCCACAGAGCTGGCACACTGCTCAGTTGTCAATGTTCACTCTGCATTCCATACTAGCAAAACCATTTATCAAGTGCCTACCATGTAGCAGGCATCACGTGTGTCCCAGGGAACAGAACAGGCAGATCGCTGTCCTCACAAACCTTACAAACTAACAAGGAGGACCAAACACACTAATAAGCTGTGATCCGAAGGGAAAGCACGGGCGTTATGAGGAAGACATGTCACCTAGATTGGGAGGGTCTGCGAGAGGTGACATTTCAGGAAGATTCATTTGAACTATGATATGAAAGATGAGTAGAAGTCAGCCTGGTGAAGAGCATCCTGTGTGCGTGTAAAAGCCCCGATCTTGGTAAGAGCTTGGAGCTTCTAAGAAACTGAACAGATGCTGGAGGCTATAAACTAATTTCACAGGAACAAGGACACTACATAATTCCACGAAGTTTAAAACCTACAGTCAAAATTGTAGCTTATTCATAGTAGCCCCCAAACAGAAACAACTCAAATGTCCATCAACTAATGAATGAATAAACAAAATGTGGTATCTCCATATAATGGAGTATTATTTAGCCATAAAAAAGGAATGAAGTACTGATACATTGAAAATATTACTCTAAGGGGAAGAAGCCAGACACAAAAGACCACATAATGCATGATTCCATTTATATGAAATGTCTGGAATAGGCAAATCTATAGAAACAGAAAGATTAGTGGTTGTTTAGAGTTGGGGGCAGGAAGGAAGAGGGGAAAGCAGAATGACCGCTAATGGGTAGAGGTGTGTTTGTGGGAGAGGGATGATGAAAATGCTCTAAAATTGTGGCAATGCTTGCATAACTCTGAATAAAAAGACTATTAACTATTGTATACTTAAAATAGGTGAATTGTTGAGTAAGTGAACTGAATCTCAACAAAGCTATTATTTAAAAAAATCTAGAGTAGCAGATGCCAGGTCAAGAATGCCAAATATGAAAATGCATCTCCTGTTTGAGTCTCCTTTTTCTTTGAACTGCTTCTCCTTAGGAAACCAAGATGTGTTCACAAAGGGCTGAGCTGGGAGACGCTTGAGCTTGACTATACAATCCTGCTCTCAAAATTCCCTTCCTGTGACCCCAAAGCATTCTCTGAAACCAAATTATGCACAGGATTTTTCTCCCCTCAAGAGATGTCCCTATACTAATTGTCAGTCAGCTCCAGAAGGTAAGCCCTAAAAGGGAAGGGTCTTTGTCCTAGAGATCAGCAATCTGTCCAACTTCTAATCATGGCCAGCTCCCTTCTCTGTGAAGATGTTTGAACTTCAATATAAAAATAACCCCCAGCTTGTTACCAGCCCCACTGACACAGCCACGCAGTCAGAGTTTCCAGGAGTAATTCTCATACTTGTGACTCGGTTTTGTGTTCTTTACACTGAATGGAAGGGACTCTTGCTCACCGAGGGACAGACCTTTCTCTGCTCCACATCAGATGGCAACACTTCAGGATCCAACTTCCTTTCTCCTTCCTTCATGGGTGATCCCCAATGTAGCAGTACTTGACTGTCTAAAGTCCGTTTCCTTTTTTCTAGTTAGGGCAAAATTATGAGATGAGGGAACCTTTCTGGGGGGGGGGCACCCTCCACACACGGTCAGTTTAGGAACCTGGAGCCTGTGATGGGGCACCACATTCTGCTCCAAGGGTGGAACGTGTGGCCAGTCTGATCAATCACAATACACTATATCCCCCAAGCTCTTTCCTCTCCATCACTGGGGGCTTCAAACTTCAATTGTAGTGAACAAAACACGATGTGGAAGCCCAATACATTTTGTAAAAGAAAAAGGGGAGCTGAAGGGAGTAAATGTCTCCAAGCCCACCCTCTTGGCCCGCAGGTGGATAGGCACTGTGCTCTGTGATAAAACAAAGAAATAGGACTTGGTGCCTGCCTTGAGCACCTCACAGTGGAGTCAGAGGTCAAGAAATAAAAGCATGGAAAGTGGTGGTGATTTTAAACGTCACCAGAGCCCTTGCCACTTATCAACAGCAAAGAGTTGTTAGAGGGCTGCAGACCAGTAGCGAACCTTTTGCTGTCGCCCCCTCCTCCTAAGCCCCACTCTAGTCCAGGACTTAGCTCAGGTGTCGCTTCCCCCAGGAAGACTTTTCTGAAACACTCTTCTGACGCCACACACACACAC
>NW_011888846.1:420203-427064 GCF_000151845.1 Pteropus vampyrus | reverse complement strand
CCATATTTATTAAAAACTTTAACTTACAAAATATTGATGATTCTTCACTTACAGGCTGTCATGACCTCTTACCCCATGTTTTCCTGTAAGAGTTTCACAGTTCACAAAGTCAGCAAACTACTCATTTACTTCGTGTTTTGCTCTGTACAAAGGTAAAAAAATTTTAAGCTGTGCCTGCCACATGGCTTACAGTCTAGAAGAGAAGACAACTCTTAATAAAAAGCAAGTGTTTGGGTACACAATTATATTCATCTTGGAGGGTCAGGGAATGTTCCCTAGCTTTTAAAGTGAGTTTTAAAAGTTGGCTAGTCTGAAGGGGTTGAAGTAGGAGATAGGACAGGGTAGGTAGCAGCAACTGGGACCAGCGAGGCTAGGCTAGAGATCTGTGCAGAGACCCAGACCAGGGAGTTTGATTTATTTCTTGGAAGCCAGGGGGGCAGTTATTGGCATTTCCTGAGCAGGACAAAAGGCAAGGTCGGACATGTTCATGCTACCGGAAGATTAATCTGGTAGTTTGAAGGAGGAGAAGAGGATGGGGATTAGGACAGTGATCTCCAATTCCCATGTCATTCTCCCCTTGAATATTTTAACCAATCAAACTATACTTCATTCGCTTAACTTGATTTCTTTCGGTCAGAGACATAACTACCAGTCTGAGCTTCTGGACCATCCTAAGAATATCAGCGAAACTGTCCTAAGTATGAAATAAATGCAGCTAAAAGTATAAGAACATGGAAGTCTTGTGTGAACAGCCTAGTACTGTTCGATTTAGAGGACTTTTAGGGCTGAACTCAACTCTTGGGACTCTTATCACTTGAGCCTTCTTGAGCCCCCGTGGGCCCCTGAGACCTGAGTTGTGCCCATTGGTATAGATAAGAGGTAACAAAGGGTAAGTTATGAGAGGGCAGTAATGGGGGAGGGAAGATTTGCAGGAAGGAAGATAACAGAATTGAAATGACTTAGTCCCTGAATAGACAACAGTAGTTAGGTTTGAGGAGGAGGTACCAGTAGAGCTGAGATGACAGGAAAGGATGCTGATAAGGGAATAATAGTAGTACTTACTAACGTCCTACAGCCTTCAGACAAGACTTATGGAGGGGGCTGAACTTGTACGAACTGTGCGTCTGGCACTGTGGTTAACCACTTTACAAGAATTAATGCACTTAACTCTCTCGACAACCCTATGAAATGTGATTACTATTATCCCCATTTACAGAAGGGAAAGTCGAAGCACAGAGAGGTTAAATAACAGTTGCAATGGGTTTTTAAATGTGCCAGTGTCCTCAAAACTGTAATATACCCCCTCTTGTTGATTACCTAGAGATATCACTGTATTTGCTCTAAGCCAACCATCTTTTGTATAATTGTCATTAAATGCTATCTGATTATTTCTTCAATGGTTAGACTTTGCATTTGTGGCTTCAAATTTTTATGTCTTACAGTTCAAAAAATAATAACATTTTCTATAACTAGTAAGTGGCAGAGCTGGAAGTTGAATCAGGCAGTCAAGCCATGGAATCAAGGCTATTAACCAGGATGCTGTGTTGCCCCTCATTGCCTGTTTTGGACAATTTCTTGGCTTTTTTACACTGGACAGATATGCTCTCTGACAGATGACGAGGGATCCTTTTGCCCCAAATGAGTGAGGTCAGGCTGACTCTCTACTGGTAGAAGTTAACATCCAGCTACAATCTGAACACTTCATTCAATCAACCAAAAATTCATCAGTTTTTAATTGGACATCAGGCGTTCAAGGAACACTCAGTGCAGGGAAGGCAAAGGCGAAAAAAATATATTCCCTTTCCTGGGGAGCTTGGTCTAGTGGGGAGAGGCGAATGAATAATTGCGATTGTCTTTATGTGGTTTAAATAGAGCTGGGAAAACAGAACAAAACTGGTCAAAATTAGAATCCAAAAGGATAGTTAGGTAAATCCAAAGATACTTACATAGATTACATGAGAGCCTTAATACTGTAAGTGCTGGTTTTAGGTGAGATTCTTGCTTAACAGCAGGAAAGTATGGAAAAAGATAAGAATGTCTCTTTTCTCCTGACCATATCTCAATTTAAGTAATAGTAATTCCTTATATATTTGGGTTCCCTGAGTTAAGTTCATGTGCTTTCTTGGGTCTGTTGTTTTCCGCCTCTGCTCTTTGAGTTTCTGATTGCCTCCGTCATCTAGATAGATAAAATGAGAGATTTTCCAATGGTATTTTCCCAGCACATTGCTCTCTTGTCTTTAAAAAATAGTTTCCTCCTCTATAGAATTAGGCCCTGAAATTCTACATTCTTCTCACTTGCTCTCCGAGTTTGCGTGATCGTAAGAATTTTTCACAGTTCTTAACTGGGAACAGACTTTGCCCGGGAGGTTTATCATTAATCGACATTCCTTGAAAAAGAGAGGAATTATGTTGTATGTTTTCCAGACCTCTTACAGCAGCTCAATGGCCTCCCCAAAGAAGAGACTTCAAGGTCTTGTTGCTGCGACCATCACGCCGATGACTGAGCATGGGTAACTATCGTTTGGGGTCAACGGTGTCTGCTCTCGCTCCACCATAGCGGACAGGTGTCTGAGTAATAGTCCCTTAGACTCTGCTCCTCTGTAGTATGGTTGCCAAATGGCAGCTTCTGTCATTCGTCCTCTGCACTGTCTCTGACCCCAAGTCAGAGAACAGGTCTCCCTATCACAGACAGCGCAGAGAAAGGCAGCTCGCTTTTCTCCCAGGGTCTGTAGTTCCGCAGTGCAAGTTCTTGGATTTTATCACAGCCTTGGCTTTTCCAAAGAATGCCAGTGGAGTTGGACGAGAACTTCATTTCAGCAGGATTTGATATCCAGCACTGGCCTGGCCCTCTAGGGCCTGTCTCTAGACGTCTGTGTGGTTCCAGCCCAGGCTGTGCGTAGATGTGATGAAGGTGGAGAAGGTAGCTTAAGAGGAACCCCTTAGGTATGTTGAAAGCCTCATTTCCATGTTGGTTAAATGTTGGGGAGCCTGCAGGAGTGGGAGGTAACAACAGATGATTGCTGAGAAATCATTACCCAAACAATTATTCTGACTTCCAGATGAAATAGAATGGAGTCCATTTGCTTAGACTGTCAGATAATGCTCATGTGCCGTACATGTCTGTGCACGATATATAGCTCTTGCCTGGACATTGCTACTTAGAAAAAGGGGATTCATCCACCTCCTGGATCTAAATGTTTTTGACCTGTTAGAGGAGTCGATCTGCCAAAACAGTCAGAATCCTGGCTTTTTTAAGCTTCTTTCTTCCTTTATAAAATATGATGGTCATACCTACATCATGGAGTTATAAACATTAACAGATTTTCAACGGAGCAATGCTTAGCACAAGGTCAGTATGCACTTAGGTCAAGACTTCCAGTTTCTAAGAATCATGAAAAAGCACATCTTTGCTAGATCTAAGTAAAATTCTTGCTGAGATGGCATTTAGATTACTCAGTGAGTAATGACCTTTTTTTTTTTCTATTGCTTCTCCCTTTCCATAAGTTCTAGGAAAGACTAAAATCAGCTTTTTCTCAATGTGTCCGCCACTTGTTACGCAGATAAAACAGAGGACATGTGATTGCATGAGCAGGCAGAATTTACTTCCTGTTATGGAGTAAGATCCTGTTTGCAAACTCAAAACATGGCATCTGGTTGATACTATTTTCATCTTTTTAATCAGACCCCTCTTAGCCTAGAAGTGACTTCTCGAAAGAGAGTCTTGTCCATTCATCGGGGACCCACTGAGAGTGTCACTGTGTTCTTCCTCCCTACTCTGCTCTTTTCCTGGGACACTAGGCCCCGTGGGACAGAGGTGACCAACATGACTCTGCTGCATCCTTCTCTATTTCTCAAGTACCTCTCTCTGGTCCTTCTGCCTCCATTTCACTGTTTCCTCTTTTTTCATCAATTCTTTTCTAGAACCCTCACTTTCCTAAGGTCCAAAATCAAGATAATAATGCGTTTTTTGGTAAGGGACTTGTAAGAATTAAATTAGTACATTCAAAAAGTATCAAGCAGGTAGCAGACACATAAACTATGTCAATGCCCTTTCCTCCCACCGCCTGCTCCATCCAAACATTCCTACAGATGCAAAGCAGGTTTGGAGCATCCACCAGGAGCAGGCGGGCATTAACCTACAAGGGAATCTGTACTTCTGACATGTTTCCAAGAGTCAAGACAAAAAGAAGGGTCCCATGGAATCTATCACGTAGAAATTCTGCCTGGTAGCCTGCCATCGTGGGAATTCTAACCTGGCTTGTACTGTATACCATGGCCTCCATAATTCAGAATGGCTGAACAAGAACTATTTCCCTGCATCCTTTTTTTTTTTTTTTTTTTTTGTGATTCTAAGGAATACTCCTTAACGAATCAACTGTCTAATTATGTTGATGTCCTCGAGTGGGAAATTGGCAGAAAGAACTTAATTAAGTAGATTATCTGGGTTCTTAACCCCTAGCTTTGCTGCCAACTGGCTGTTAGACCCTGGGGAAGTCTCATTACCTTTTACAAGCTCCCTTTCATATTCTGTAAAGAGAGGAGTTTAATCTCAGGCCTATTTGAATTCTGAGCATCCTCAGTCTTCTTGTGTTATGTCATCAGGGATATTGGGGTGATCCCCATTAAGCAAGAATGGATAAACTATCCACAACTCCAGTTTATCCTTTACACTAGCCCAGTGAGCTTCCTTGTAAACAGATCTAATCACGCCACTCTCCTCTTTAAGGATCTGAAACCTAAGCCTTTCTATTCCTTGTATGGTCTGTGGACCATGTGCTCCAGCATCACAGAAGAGCTCTTAGAAATGCAGAATCTCAGGTTCAACTACATACCAGAGAATCAGAACCTGCATTTTAAGTGTTTCTGGATAATTCTTTAGCATATTAGAGTCTGAGATGGATCGGTCCAAAGATTAAAGCCCAGACTCCCTGGGGCGACACAGGAAGTCCTTTGCAGTCTCCTTTCCTGCTGCAGTCCTGTTCCCCCCAAACACCTCATACCCTTCCTTCCCTCTGTGCCTTTCCACATCCTGTGTCCTCTGCCTTTTCCACCACCATCCTCTCCTTTCTCTATGCCACTTGAACACTTCTATTCAGCCGTCAAAATCGTCCTTCGGTGATTCTTCCCCATTTTCCTAAAAAGAGAGAGTTATTCCCCTGTGATCTCACAGCACCCTGCTTACACTTTTCCACATTACATCAGAATTAATTATTTATAATAATTTTTACAATAGCTGTTTGTTACATGCCTGTCTCTCCTAGCACACTCTGTGTGGCTTAACCTTATTTACCAGATTACTTATTGAATACCAGGCAATATATGAAGACTGAGCATGTATCTTATTTATCTTGGTATCCTCAGCCTCTTGGACAGTGAAAGGTAAATTTTTGTTATTTCATGAGTGCGTATACTACAGGGAAGGATAATGCTGGTGGTCAGGAAAAGGGAGGAAAGGAAGCCAACACCGATTGGCTAAACACTATGTGTCAGTCATCATGCTGGGCATTTTAATGCACGTGTTCCAATTTAATCTTCACAACGATCCTGTGACAAATCCGTTATCTCTATTTTTGTGGTTGATGGTACCAAGAGCCTAAAGATTAAGCTGCTTGCCCCTAGCCACGTAGCTGGAAAGAAAAGTCTCTACTCATTCCAACTCCTGTCTTTTCTACACAAAAGTAAAAGACTTTTGCTTTCCTTAGTCATTTCAACAAGTCACTTTTTTCTTCGTGCAAGGACACAGTCATTAGAACTGAAAGTCCATTTCACATTGGCCAAAATGTCAAGGAAAAGATTGTTTGTTCCCTTGAATGCCCTTGACTTTGCTGTTGGAATCTCTACCACATTCTCTAGGAAAAACAAACCCATTGCTCTGGTCAGAAAGGGCCTGGCCCACTGGAGTCGGATTATATATAAAAAGACTACGGTTGGGTGACTAAGTGACCTGGATTCCCAGAACAAAATGCTTTCCACCTCTGGCAAGGCGGGGCAGTTATAACCCCTGCTCGCTTCATGGCTTAAGGAGTTTTGAAGTAGCTACGTAGTTGTTTTGCCAAAAACACACATCACTTCCATCAGATTTTGAATGCTGAAAGATATATATGAAAGAAAAAAAAAAATGGGAAGCCAGATTTTCTGATATGCATGCCAGATCATGCCAGTTATGAGAAGAGCCTGTCCTGTTGATTCTGTATTCTCAAATAAAGTGAAAGTCTGTGTGTCATGTATCAGGAGAGGAAATAAATAGCAATAGGGATTTTCCTCTGGAGAGGTATTTCAGAAAAATTCTGTTTTCTTTATACCCTAAGAAAAGAGATGTAACATAAATGTAGTATCACAGTTCACTCACTCAGGGCCTCTACTTGTGGTAAAAATAATTTGATAAAAGTTCCCTCCTCTTACAGAGTTTGGAAGTTAACTAAATGTCTAAGAATAGACCATTACCTAAATTATGTTCATACAGTGAAATGCTGTGTAGCCAGTGTAAGAACAGAATATCTGAAGATGTGGAGAAATAATTTGGAATGCTAAGTGAAAAAATATTGCAATAATGTATAATATAACTATATTTATTTAAGAAAATACTATGTTGTGTATTTGAGAATAGAAAAATATCAAACTAATAAGAGTAACCATCTCCAGGGAGATCCTGACTGGGTTTTTTTCCTCCTTTTTTTTTTATTATATGTACTTTCAAAAATAAATTATATCGCTTCTGTAATATGAAAAAAGTTAAATACTTTTATTTAAAAAATAATCGTGGCCCTTAGGCAAAGAATCTGAACCCACGGGAACTGAAATTAAGACATTAAATTGGAGTTAAGTATGAGAATGACGACAGCAAGCATGGGATTTGGTTCT
>NW_011888846.1:407243-420153 GCF_000151845.1 Pteropus vampyrus | reverse complement strand
TAAGAACAGAATATCTGAAGATGTGGAGAAATAATTTGGAATGCTAAGTGAAAAAATATTGCAATAATGTATAATATAACTATATTTATTTAAGAAAATACTATGTTGTGTATTTGAGAATAGAAAAATATCAAACTAATAAGAGTAACCATCTCCAGGGAGATCCTGACTGGGTTTTTTTCCTCCTTTTTTTTATTATATGTACTTTCAAAAATAAATTATATCGCTTCTGTAATATGAAAAAAGTTAAATACTTTTATTTAAAAAATAATCGTGGCCCTTAGGCAAAGAATCTGAACCCACGGGAACTGAAATTAAGACATTAAATTGGAGTTAAGTATGAGAATGACGACAGCAAGCATGGGATTTGGTTCTGGGCCACTCTCCCCTGAGGTGGCCAGCGCTTACAGGTGTTCTTGGGGCTCATGGAGGAAGAGAAGATGCAATCGAAAGCCAGTCCAGCCTTTACAAGTGAACTGGCTTGGCCGTCCCTCACTTCTATGAGTACCAAGCCCCAAACAGCTAGCCAGTGAAAAGAATAATTACTTCTCATTGTTTCTGTTCCCTCTAGTGACTTGCTGCTAATTGATACAGTGCCTGCAGCAATGAATATGAACCCATAGGGAAGGAGAGTAGCTGGGAAAACAAGGAAAGGAGCAAAGTCCCCAGAGAGAATTGTCATCCTGTTACCACCCTAGCCCTGCTGTTTGGGGTTCCTTTGTCACAAATACGGTTAAGCTTCAGGTGATTTCACTGGGCTCACCTGTGACTGGGGCCACTGAGAATCTCTACCAAGGGCTGCGAATTTGTACCTGCAGTCAGGCAGGGATCAATCCCTGAAGTGACCTGGGGCTTCTGTGCCTCCATAGGTCATAGCCACTGTGCTTCCCAGCCAGTTGGTACTGTGTGGAGATGTAGGGCTGGCCTTGTTAGATCTTCTGGCTTTTCAAATATAGTCTGTTTTTAACATGAAAAGGAATTTTAACATCGTGAAAGTAAACAGAAACCCATTTGGGGACATCCCTTTCAAACCTCTGACCTCTCTAAGGAGAATTTGGTAGTTCCAAAGACTCTTAATCTGAGGACATTTTTGGGTGACTGAGCTACTGCCCTAGAAGTTCTACCATTAGTGTCATTTTTGTAGGTTAGGGGCATTTTATAAGCAGCAGCAAACTGCTTTCTTGAAGGGACAGATAACTACCACCCATTAGCAACCCTAAGCTGAGTGAGATTGTCATAGCCTGTTGTCCATCAAGGCCTAAAGGAGTCGGGAGATGGTGGGGGAGCACGTGTCGATGGAAACACTACTTGCGAAATCCATAAACTAGCATAGAGTTCACTGAGGGAGGAGAAGGAAGCGTGGCTTTCGCATACTGTCCTGGATCTGCCCTAGGGTGCAGCCAACTCCCTAGAAAGAGGAGGGCCCCAGAATAGGCCAGACAAATAGCAGCTCTCAAAAATGTGAGAAGGAAGGGGAATCACAGAGTTTCACCCTGTTTATTATTCCAGGTCTACCTCCTTCTCTATCTTCCCTAATTAGAATGATCAGTCTCTCTTCTGAACCCCTAGACACTTAATTTTTAACTCAGTCATAGCCTTCACATTTTCCTCAATATTTTAGTTATTTATATACGCTTTCTCCTTCACTCAGTTAATGTAACAGTGAAATTTAAAAGCATTGTGCTAGTGGGAGCATAAGCCGTTTTTAAGGCAGAGATCATGGGTATTTCATCACCATCATAAGTACCGGCATCACAGCTCCCAGAACCTTAGTCTTTGTTGAGCATCGATGCTGTGCCAGGTGCAGAATAGGGATTGTAAGATATAAAAGACACACTCCCTGCCTTCAGGAAGTTCTCGCTCCAGCCTGGAAGGTGGGCACAAATAATTGATGTTCGTAATAACAGAGACGTGAAGTTTGCTGAGGATGCGAGGTATTTCCGGTTTTCATCACTGAGGAGTAATAACAGCAGTAATGACTGAGCATTTCATTGGACCCAGATACAGTAATGATATTGGGGCTGAGCCATTTGGGAGGGAGTCTGCTCCCTTTGGAGGCTTTCTGCCTACATTAAAGCGCAGCTGTTCTCAAGCAGCAGGCTCAGACTGGTCGTCGTTTGCATGTGGAGGGCAGTGATGGCCTGCACATTCCTTGTTTTTGTCTCTGTTTGGTCCATTCCCTTTGACACATACCCTTTGATGTCTTTGTTTTTTGTATGCATCAGATTTTTTGTTTTGTTTTTTGTTTTTTAAGGAATACAATAAGTAAATGAGAAAAGTATGTTAATAAGGTTAAAATTAAATTAGGATTCTCTGGCCACACTGACAAAAATGAAAATGGCAGCCAGCTAGTAGTACTTTGTGTTCTTGGCAAACTAACCATAGATTCTGCAGCATTTAACACAGACTTGTCCCACAGTTTCCCTTTGTGTTTTTTCCCTCCACCCCGCCATCCTCCCCACCTGTATTTTGATAGAGAACAGGTGGCTTTATACGCTTTGTGTTTGAGTCGGTTTCTAGATTTTAAAAATAATGTGATTTTAAAGAAAAGGGCTCTTATTGCTTTAAGCATCAGATCCTTACAAGGTCAACACTGCGAAGTGCATGCAGATCACATGGGGATCTTGTTTCAGTGCAGATTCTGTCTGGGTAGGACTGTGTGGAGCCTGGGACCCTGCGTTTCTAATAGACGCCCCAAAGAACAGATTCTGCTATTCTTTGGACCACACTTTGAGAGGCAAATTGACAGCAAAGTTCCTTTCCAGCTGTTAATCCTCTTTGATTTAAAGCTAGCAAATACATATGGGTTTAAGCCTTCATTTGTTATCACAAATATTAAGTGCTAAAATTCTTAAATTATTAAGATTGAATTTTCCTGTTTTGTAAGCCTAGGAAACGTTCGCTTCTCATCAAGTGGAAAATGTGAAGTTCTCATTTCATCATGACCCCAACCATTACTCTTTCCAAAAAGGACAAAAGTAACTACTTTTTAAATATTACTTGTGATGATTTTTAAATATTAAACGTAAATCTTTTGTTGATAGCTAATAGTGTTTCGTTCACATAAGCGAGGCGCACATGGCTAAGTAGAGAAATAACCAGACTCAGGAGAAAAACTAAAACCGGGCTTTATTCAGAGCAGGCTAAGAATTTCAAAAACTGACGAGGTGGATTTTAAAAACTGTTAATAGCAGTTTGTAGACTTGAGGATTGGTTGAATAATATTCTAAAAAGAAACTAAATATGCATTTTCCCATTTTTTCCCTTTGTCTTTTAGAGAAATCAACTTATCAGTAATTGGTCAGTATGTGGATTATCTTGTGGAAAAACAGGGAGTAAAGAATATTTTTGGTAAGTCATCTTTAAAGATTTCTCTACATATCTCTAGCTCAGTCCTTAGAAAGTAGCTCTCACCTGATTACTAGTCAGGAAGTCACAGTGTCATTGACTGAGTCTGGCTAAGCTATGTAAAAGTTGTGCATTTGTAGATTCATCGATTTTAGATCTGAAAAGCACCACAAGAGATTATCTAATTTGGTGGTGTGCCTTCAAAACAGCAAAAGTATTATTGGTATCTCCATTTCAAGAAGAAAATCTGTGGTTCAGATATGTTATTTGGTTGCCCAAGTTCACTCAGCCAAGAAGTGGTAATGTAACAACACATCCCTGGCTCCTCTCTCTTAGGCATGGGCTTTATTCTGTCTTCACCCAGACTTTTCATATTGTAAATGTAAGAAAGACTATGAATGCAGCACACAGAGGCATCACAGGCCTAGAAGTTAGCCTCGTTTATCCGTAGACGGTGGAGATGAAAAAATTAGCCCCTGAACGTTTTAAGCCTGAGATCTGCGGTTGCGCTCCCCGCACTGGTGTGTTCTGGACCTCAGCGCCTCGGGTTGGTTGTCATTCTGCGGACACAGGATCCCCTTCAGAACTGGAGGCACCTTGGTCATAATCAGAGCAGATTAGAACTTCTGTGAAAAGGCCGTATGTCAACCAAAACCTGATTACAGAACCACTCGGTGTCCCCTGCAGTGCCAAGCCATAGTGGGGAGATAGATTCTTCCTCCTCAAAGGGAGCATCCTCGAAAACCTTGGGGTCTCGAGACCCCAAAAGAGTGATAAAAACACTCTTTCCTGCTCCGCCTCACATCCCTCCCTCTTCTTCACCCCCCAACTGGAGCTCAGTGTTTGGAGCCCCAAAGTGCTGCCATATGCATTAGGCCCCAGTAATGTCCCCTAGTGCTATCTGCATCCTTCCTACGATCCATTAAGAGAGGACTGTAGTTGAAGGGAAAGTTTGGGAATCACACAGATCTGGATTCAAACTTCGATTATTTAGTGATTCGGAACCTCATATCTTCATCTGTAAATGAGAATTATTTGTACTTCATGAGGCTGTTGTGAGAAGAAGTGAATATCTAAGAGTGCTTGATATAATAAATATTAACATCCTGGTACTTTCTTATGAATTATCATTAAAAAAATAAATTGTCCCAGAGTGCTACCATGTCGACCTATGGCAGAGGCCATTTTAGATCTGTACTGTACACCACTGTCCTCACCCATAACTCCTACCTATGACTGCCTCACCATCCCAGTACTGGTGTTGGTTTTCCTGCCATTCAAGCCCCAATATCGAACTGGGTGGTGTGTTTGGAGATTTGCTTAAAACATGGGCAATTATCTCTGTCTTTATTCCAACTATTTGCTCTCTGCCCCTGATAACGATGACAGATTTGTAATTACAAGTCAGAATTAACCTCCCAAGGTGAGGATGCAAACAGGACTGAGTCTGAGGTGAAAATGGAAACATGTCATTTGCCCTCCCTGAACCCATCCTCTGACGTTTCTCCCTGTCACCTCCTCTTAAGCAGGGGTTTCTGACCCTGCCCCCAAGCGTTGGCGTAGGACAGGCAAAAGGTATTGGTTGGTCCCACTGACGGAATCTTTGTTTGGAACAGTGAATGGCACAACGGGAGAAGGCCTGTCTCTGAACGTCTCCGAGCGCCGCCAGGTCGCAGAGGAGTGGGTGACAAAAGGGAGGAACAAGTGAGTGGCTCCACCAGGATGAAAACACTCACCTGCAAGAGCTGTACCCAGTGCGGCTCTTCCCAGATGAGACGGCCTCCATGCCCTCTGGGCACAAGTCAGGCTCAGGCCAGCCTGTGGGAAAATGAGCAGGGACGCGAGGCTCCGGGCACTTTGGCAAGGAGCCGTGGCAGAGGTGCCCTTCCTTTCTGTGTGGAAGGGCAGCCTGACTGCAAGACACGCCTTCCTCGCAGTTGCTGGGAACTGCCGCTCATCTACCTACCAGGCCAGTCCTCGCAGTTATGTGTCCTTGGCCTGAGGGGCTAAGAGGGGAAGGTGCTGGTGACTGATTCTGCTATGCTCCTGGCTCTTCTGATGATCAGTTCATACCCCTTCCCTTCTCGGGGTGGATACGCGATGCTTCCAGCAGCCCTGCTCCCTCCCAGGTCTTCTCTGTGCTTCCTCTCTGGTCTTCTTTATGAGCGTATGATCAGCATGCTCTTTGTGGTGCTTCCTCTTACTGTCTTACTGAACTTTCTGCGTCCTCTCAACTTCAGTGTGATGATGTTTTTGTTATAACATTCAGGCCATGGTAAAACAAATTGGATGGTATCATTTCAATAAGCATATTCAAGTAACCATGTTTTATTTGTTGTCTGTTATGTCGTCGTGTTATGTACGTGCTGTGCTGGCACCGGAGATGTAAAGCAGGTGTCTGCCCCCATTGCTTACCGTCCAATGGAGATGTTGCCTCGTGAAAACTAACGTTCAGATCCTTCTGATAAGTAGTAGAAACAGGGATCAGAGGAGGGAATGATTGACGGTATCATAGGTGGAAGCAAAACTAGGGGGTACGCCCCATGGGGCAGTGAAAGGTATGAGGAGGTCATGTAATAAAGCTGCTGGTCAGAGCGAAACAGGACAGTCGGCTTCTTTTGTCCTGTCACAAGTCTTCTAATATCCTTTAAAAATTCCAACCTGATTGTATTACTTCCCAGCTAGGTCCCATCTTCCTAAGATATAACAAGTCAAGGATCAATGGAAGACTCAATGATTGGGCCTAAAGGGGAATGTGTGTCCCTCCCTGTGAGGATGAGATCTGTGTCATTCAGGGTCCCTCAGAATGCCCGCTAGGTCGCCTGGATTCACAGCTAAGTCTTACTAATCCTACCCTGAGAAGACCAGTCTAACTGGGGCCTCTTCCCATGGGGCCATGTGGAGCACCTCCAAAGGTGAACACTGGAGTCTCGGAGAAAACCTCACTTATGGCCAAATTCTGAGGACTTATGAGATAGGAAAAAGCTTTTTACCATGAATTCATTTCTCACATGGCTGGTTCCTGGTTGTACTCTTTGAGGAAACTTTTTACCTCTAACGACAACAAAAAAAATTCCTCATTTTTACACCTATCTTTACGTACATCCAGTACAACATCTACAACGCCTTGTCAAAACAAGTACTCAAATGTTGATTAACCAGTTACTGGTTTCAAATTTTACTGCTTAGTTGAACTTTAAGTTTTATTCCCTGGACATTCTTTTTAAAAAACAAAACAAAACAAAACAAAAACCCATAATTAGATTAATTTAAACAGCAGACTATAGAATTTAAGTCTTTTGAGATTGAGATTAATGAGATATTAGGTAACTGCTAAAGCCAGCACAAACCAGGATGATACCGCCTTCCATAAACTTCAAGTGATGCAACAGTGTTTTCTCTTTTGTAGGTTGGATCAGGTGGTAATCCATGTAGGAGCACTGAGCCTGAAGGAGTCACAAGAACTGGTAGGCACGTAGGTCCATCTGGGAGAGATCACTCGAGGGGTCTCCATTTTTATACTGAAGTTAAAATCAGTACCATTTTCGCTACATATTGGATGCTGTGCTGGAGAATACAAGGTGTGGGACCTCAGGGAGCTCATCATCTAGAAGCAGGCACAGAGCCATAGAGTAGCCCGAAGTGATGGCCACCATAGCAGAGCTTTGAATAGGAGATGGAAGCGCCTCTTCCTCTGAGCAAAGTAAGGGTGGCTTTAGAGGTGGCTAAGTTTGCAGGTAAGGAGCAGAATTCGAACCAACCTCAGTTTCCTCTAGGAAATAAAAAGCAAGGCCATCTGCTGGGCATAGAGGAGATGGAAGATGGGTTTCAGACACGAGGGGTAAAGATTGAGAATTGCTGCCAGAGAGTGAAAGAGAACTGAAACCCAGAAGACGGCCCGCCCCCAAGTTCATAGCAGCACTACGTACAATAGCCGAGAGGAGGAATCAGCCCAAATGCCCATCTAAGGATGAAAGGATCAACCAGATGTGGTACATACATACAGTGGGTTATTGTTCAGCCTTAAAAAGGAAGGAAATTCCTCCTGTCATAGCTACAATATGGATGACCCTTACCGAAGACATTATATTAAGTGAAATAAACCAGTCAAGTGAGTTAGGAGGGATTGCTATATTTGGTCTGTTTCCGGCACAAAGCCTCTAAAACCCTTGGAATTTCCTGTGATGAGAACAATAAAGGTGTCTCTTGTTATGTTAATGAGTGAGTTTGGAAAGCACCTGAGGATGGGAGAACCAACCAAGTGATTTACTTGATTTAAGGATTGGAACTGTCAGTCCCAATCCCCTCAACCCAATCTCTGGGGAGAGGGAGGCTTGAGTTAATTAGTCACCAATGGCCAATGATTTAGTCAATCGTGCCTATGAAATTATGCCTCCATAAAAATCCAAAAGGGCCGGGTTCGGAGAGCTTCTGGGTTGGTGAACAGGTGGAGATTTGCAGAGGGTGTTGTGCTTGCGTTAGGAGAGGGTGTGGACGCTGCAGACCCTTTCCCCATGGCTTTCCCCTCTCCGAATCTCCACCTGTTCACCAACCTGGAAGCTCTCTTCTTGCTGTTTCTAAATTATATCCTTTTGCAATAAACTGATAATCTAGTAAGTAAAAGGTTTCTCTGAGTCCTGAGCGAAATTTATCTACCCAAGGAGGAGTTGTTGGAATTGCCTAATCTATAGCCAGTGGGTCAAAAGCACAGGTGACAACCTAGGCTTACCACTGGCATCTGAAGTGGGGGCAGGGGAAGGGGACTGAACCTTAAATCTGTGGAATCTGACTCTCTGTCCAAGTAGGTAGTGTTAGAGTTGAGTTGAATCGTAGGACACCCAGCTAGTGTCAAAGAATTGCTCGTTGGAGTGGGGCAGCCCTGCACCTACACACATCAGAATTGTGACCAGATCCGTACTGGTCTTCTTTCTTCTTTTAAAGGCCAAACATGCAGCAGAAATAGGAGCAGATGGCATCGCTGTCATTGCACCTTTCTTTCTCAAGCCATGGAACAAAGGTAAGTAGAGACCTTTAAATGAGCAGCGCCTCACATGATCCACTTCTTTTTGCCTTCATTCACAATGATTATATTTAACTCATGAAAGTAAAGTTTTAAGGACTGGAGGCCTGAAGTTACGGTGGCACAGAGCTGTCGAGAATATTTGGCCTCCCTGGATCCATAAAAGAAAATACTTCTTGAAAGGATTTCAGCTCTTTTGCCAAGTTATCTGATTAGATCATCTCCCAACCCCGCCTCCCCACAACCAGGTCAACCTGTAGGTGCCTGTTTGGGTCAGGCGTCCACCCCTTGTCCTATCAGTTGTGCGCAGTGTCAGAGTCACATGGTAAAGCGTGGGACCATTTTTCTCAAGAGGAATAGAAGTGCTGAGCATTTTGAGACTACAGGTTCCATTCAAGGTTGAGTGAGTGATGAATTTGAAAAGAAATTTCACAGAAACATCTATTGTTTTCCCGAATATCAAGTTATTGCTTTCTCCTCTGCTTTCTCTATGGAAACTGTTTGTGGTTTCCAAGTATACTGAGTCCTTTTAATCCTTTTGATTGGCAAAAAAAGGAAATAAAATTTTAGAAGGATTAAAAACAGACAAGATGTTATTTGTATGCATGATTAAATAAATGTGTAACTAAATATATAATGGGTCGAAATTATCATGAAATATCACCTATTATTGGTAGAGAGAAAACAGTTGTTAATATGATAAGTGGTTTAAATACTGCTACTTAAGAAATTTAAATTGAGCATATTAAAGTATTTTTTTCTACATGGCTTTAAAAATTTTTACATGATACTTTTTCAAAAGACAAAGGAAAAACAACAAGTTAAACATAATAATTTTGTCAGAAATATTTATCACAGAGAGAACACAGCATCACAGTATTCAGCTGAAGAACGTAAGACTGTCTCTCCCTCTATCCAGTGGCGTGGAAAAGGCAAACAATTCTGCTAGGTTTATTTATCATCTGCAGTGTTATTGAAGTTGGAGTTCACACTGGATGATGTAGAAAGTCCCAATTCCTCAGTAAACTAGAGTGAGCTCTCTTCTGATGTATCTGGATTTCTCCCCAAAAGGATTGAATTCTTGTGAAATGTGCTTCTGCTTGTCCGTCTTTGACCAGATGTTGATTATCTTTTTGTTGTAGGATTTTCTCAGTTACAACTCTCTTATTCTGATCCTAATGCAATTCCTTGTTGTTCACCGACCACACTTAACCCCTCCGTGGTAAAAGAACAAGAGTCCTACTTGATAGGTATCTGGTTTTTATAAGACTATTTCATGAACTCTTCTTAATAGGTGGAAAGATTCACACCAGTTTTTTAATAGTACTTTAGCATG
Source organism: Pteropus vampyrus (assembly GCF_000151845.1). NCBI lineage: Eukaryota > Metazoa > Chordata > Mammalia > Chiroptera > Pteropodidae > Pteropus > Pteropus vampyrus. Next base: position 410,449 of record NW_011888846.1, on the reverse strand, counting down.
GTAAGAAAGAGATCATATCATTTTGGCCTTTCTACAGAAAGAAAAATAAAACTTTGAATGAAGTGAGTTGCAAAGACATGGCAGTAGTAATCTCAGGGATGGTAAGAATGGCCAACCAAGAATTTTCAGCTTCTGGAAAGGATGGCTGCATTTCAATAGACGGTTCATCCGTTAGGGAAAGCCAGTGTTTTACCTGTGTTCACATAATGACTTTTCCTGCTGCTCTTTCAGATGTCCTGGTTAATTTCCTAAAGGAGGTGGCTGCTGCTGCCCCAGCACTGCCATTTTATTACTACCACATTCCTGCCTTGACAGGAGTGAAGAGTAAGTACTGCTTCTTTCCATAGTTCTTCCCCTACCCCACATCTTACCCTATTGCACTAAGGAGCCCTATTCCTTCCCACCCACCCCATGTCATAAAAGCATAACACCGTTGACTAGATGGTTTCAGATGCTCCAAAATAAGTACCTCTTATCTTAAAGGAGTCAGCATTTATCGATCATCGACACCACCTTATAATGGAAGTTGAGTGTAAGAGTTGGCCCATAGGCACTCTAGCAGACACCCTGTGTCCATCACACACACCCCTCCTTCACATGGGAAGACACAGCCTGTAAGCCCCACTGGGAAAAGGACTGTGTCTGCTTTGTGCCCTACAGTATTCTCAGTGCCTGACACATAAAAAGATACTCTGGCTTTTTCGCACTTTTCTTCTAGCTTTTCTTTTGTTATTACTTCTCCAACAGGAAAATTGTCACAATTAGGTGAAAAATTTTAGGAGATTTTTTTTTTAATCTCATTCCTTTCTAACTTTCTTAAAAGGAAAAAAAATGGAAATAGTTCTTTATAAATATCCATCCATAGTCTTCAAGGAACTGAAGGCTCGGGGCTATAATTTGATGAGTACATAGGAGCTACAAGGCGAGGGCAAGTGGTTATGTCCAACCTGCAGTCAGTTCCAGCTGAGAACAGCCCTTGGCAGCTCAGTGCAGATGTGCAGGCTCGATTAGATGTTATTTGATATTTTCTGGAGATGTGCAGATTAACGAAGCATTTACTGTTTTGAGCAGTTCGTGCCGAGGAGTTGTTGGATGGGATTCAGGAGAAGATCCCCACCTTCCAAGGGCTGAAATTTAGTGACACGGATCTCTTAGACTTCGGTCAGTGTGTTGATCAGAACCGCCAGCGCCAATTTGCTTTCCTTTTTGGTGTGGATGAGGTAAGTCACTCCTCGGTGTATCCCACAGGTTAGTTTCCCTCCAGAACTATTTATGGAGCTGCTTATGTAGTAGCATTTTCTCTCTCGTTCATAAAAATGAATATTCTTTGTCTGTTTCTGATTAGCAACTGTTGAGTGCTCTGGTGATGGGAGCAACTGGAGCAGTGGGCAGGTAAGTTGGACTCATTTTTCCCAATAGTTATAAATGTATAAATGGTTATTTTTAAAAAGTACCCCCCCCATAAGAGGCAATGATTACCAAAATAGTTACACTTCTTGCATGTACATCTTTGCTATAGAAGTTGTCTTTCTTCCCCACATTCTTTCAGTGAAAGAAAATTACGTAGGGCTTAGCAACTCAGTCATTGTTATCAGAAGCTTCTATTGCAGTTCGAGTTGAGACACTGGTGCTGAAAGCATGCACAGAATTTTTCGGTCAGGAATTATTTGATCACACATAATAGAATCCCATTTGAACCAGCTTATATGAACTAGGGGGGGGTTATTTCAAAAGACTAAGAAATTACCTAAAACCCAAAAGGAAGAAGAGCAGCCAGGCCTAAGAGAAGATGAGAATATAGAACTACAAAGCTCTCGACAGTCAAGGCGACGTGTTCTCCATCTATGGTCCTGTGGAGACGCTCACCTCTGCATCTGTCTGTACTACTCTTTATTTCACCCTTCCTTCCTTCTCTCCAGACGGGCTTTCTCTGCTTCCGCATGCACATGATCAATCATGGCTGCCCAAACATGGTATCTCAGGATGTCACTAGGCAGTTCTGCCTCGTCAGATGTCCACCTAAGGTCCTATCTGCTGCAGCCAGGAAAGTAGAATCACGTGGCCTGATGCCTACTCATCAGTAGGCTTAGGGAAAGCAGGTAATTCGATTAGCATGGCCACTGCACATGTTAACCTAGTTCATTGGGAATGTGCCTGCATACAGATTTAAATGCTTGCTCTAACTGAAAGGGCATTTCTTCCCAGTAGGAAAAGTACAGGGGAAGAAAAATAACAGTCATGACATGTCTTAAAGAGCAGGTTCTTGATAAAGAGTGATTTCAGTTGGAAAGTGTTTTTGTATGTGTATGATATTTTTTAAATTTAATGCATCTAGACATCAGTTGGAAAGCCTTAATGGCTTGTTCACCAAGCCTGGGTGGGCTGGAGGGACATTTCTATCGAGGAAACCTGGCTTTCTGCATTTGCTAGCCATAGAACCTTTTTTCCCCCCCAGGAAATTTTAACTTTTTTGACTCTTGTTTTTTGGCCTCCATACCAGAAATTTTAATTGTCAACATAATTTATAAGCAAAGTACACTTGGTTAGACCTTGTGTCTTTTTAATTATAATCATATTTCTCTCTGTCTAACTGAGGACACACCTAAGACCCCTGGGTATTCTGAAACTCCTCACTCGTTTATGTACATGTTGCAACTTAGGGGTGCTTCACACCTACAAGTGACTTTTCTCAGCTATTATATTTTGTTTTCCTTACTTTATTACCGGAGTATAATATGAACTTCACGTTCTTGGCATCCCTTGCTGTTGACTCCAGGGTCTACATATATGAAGACCATTCTGTTCTTGGTACATCAAGATAAATATGTTTTCTGATACTGTCTTACTATATAGGAAGTCATTAGCAGCTGGGGAAACATCCTTGTCATGAATTTATTTAACCTTCTATCTTTCTGGTTTCTCTAAGAATTCAGCAATTAGTCTAAGATATTTCTTTATTGGTAAAGTTAGAGCTTTATTTTAAAGTCTGCTAGAACATTTTTTCAGATCAAATGACTTATTCTCACTTCATTTTTGTTGAATCGTAATAGATGGCAGCATGAAGTGATGGAAGGTCTTTGTGATGACTCTGTGGCCCTTCTTCGAGCCACAGTTTCTTCACAGAGAAGAAGGAACCAGGCCAACTTTGCAGGGCTTTGAGAAGATGAGACGAGATTTATGTCAAGCACCTAGAATATAATAGGCAC
>NW_011888846.1:397778-407193 GCF_000151845.1 Pteropus vampyrus | reverse complement strand
GAGTTGAGACACTGGTGCTGAAAGCATGCACAGAATTTTTCGGTCAGGAATTATTTGATCACACATAATAGAATCCCATTTGAACCAGCTTATATGAACTAGGGGGGGGTTATTTCAAAAGACTAAGAAATTACCTAAAACCCAAAAGGAAGAAGAGCAGCCAGGCCTAAGAGAAGATGAGAATATAGAACTACAAAGCTCTCGACAGTCAAGGCGACGTGTTCTCCATCTATGGTCCTGTGGAGACGCTCACCTCTGCATCTGTCTGTACTACTCTTTATTTCACCCTTCCTTCCTTCTCTCCAGACGGGCTTTCTCTGCTTCCGCATGCACATGATCAATCATGGCTGCCCAAACATGGTATCTCAGGATGTCACTAGGCAGTTCTGCCTCGTCAGATGTCCACCTAAGGTCCTATCTGCTGCAGCCAGGAAAGTAGAATCACGTGGCCTGATGCCTACTCATCAGTAGGCTTAGGGAAAGCAGGTAATTCGATTAGCATGGCCACTGCACATGTTAACCTAGTTCATTGGGAATGTGCCTGCATACAGATTTAAATGCTTGCTCTAACTGAAAGGGCATTTCTTCCCAGTAGGAAAAGTACAGGGGAAGAAAAATAACAGTCATGACATGTCTTAAAGAGCAGGTTCTTGATAAAGAGTGATTTCAGTTGGAAAGTGTTTTTGTATGTGTATGATATTTTTTAAATTTAATGCATCTAGACATCAGTTGGAAAGCCTTAATGGCTTGTTCACCAAGCCTGGGTGGGCTGGAGGGACATTTCTATCGAGGAAACCTGGCTTTCTGCATTTGCTAGCCATAGAACCTTTTTTCCCCCCCAGGAAATTTTAACTTTTTTGACTCTTGTTTTTTGGCCTCCATACCAGAAATTTTAATTGTCAACATAATTTATAAGCAAAGTACACTTGGTTAGACCTTGTGTCTTTTTAATTATAATCATATTTCTCTCTGTCTAACTGAGGACACACCTAAGACCCCTGGGTATTCTGAAACTCCTCACTCGTTTATGTACATGTTGCAACTTAGGGGTGCTTCACACCTACAAGTGACTTTTCTCAGCTATTATATTTTGTTTTCCTTACTTTATTACCGGAGTATAATATGAACTTCACGTTCTTGGCATCCCTTGCTGTTGACTCCAGGGTCTACATATATGAAGACCATTCTGTTCTTGGTACATCAAGATAAATATGTTTTCTGATACTGTCTTACTATATAGGAAGTCATTAGCAGCTGGGGAAACATCCTTGTCATGAATTTATTTAACCTTCTATCTTTCTGGTTTCTCTAAGAATTCAGCAATTAGTCTAAGATATTTCTTTATTGGTAAAGTTAGAGCTTTATTTTAAAGTCTGCTAGAACATTTTTTCAGATCAAATGACTTATTCTCACTTCATTTTTGTTGAATCGTAATAGATGGCAGCATGAAGTGATGGAAGGTCTTTGTGATGACTCTGTGGCCCTTCTTCGAGCCACAGTTTCTTCACAGAGAAGAAGGAACCAGGCCAACTTTGCAGGGCTTTGAGAAGATGAGACGAGATTTATGTCAAGCACCTAGAATATAATAGGCACGAAATAAATGGCCTCTCGTTTTATCATTATCATTATTAAAATTATTTTCTAGACACTGGTATCTAGGCAATATATAAGTTGTCAAGGAATTTAGGAAATCTGTTGGGATTGCCCCTTGTGCTACAGTGCTCCATTCCCCCACTTCCTTAGCTTGAGGCTTTTAGGTCTCGCCTCAGATACTGCATTTTACCCACAGTCCTCACCTCGCACTGCACCCCTGTGTGTGCCCTGGGGCAAGTGTTGGCCTCGGTGGCTCCCTACCAACTACACTTCCGGCTTTTACTTTTTCTCTTCTTTCTAATTTTATCCTTTTTCTTCTTTTCTTCATTTTCCTTATTCCCTTCGGTATTCTCTGCCTCCCCTTGGCACTGCCTAGTATTGCTGGAAAACTCAAAACCGAAGACACCTGATCCTCTAAATAGATTCGGGCCTAAAAATAGACTTTCTGGAGCATATGGTGTATTTTTGCCTCTTAAGCAACAGAGGAGTGTGAAGATCTGGACCCTTCCCACCGGGTTATTGATTCTGCAGTATATGCCGTTTTCTTTCCAGTACCTATAACTACCTGGGGAAAAAGACGAACCAGATGTTGGAGGCCTTTGAACGAAAGGACTTCTCTTCAGCCCTGAACTGTCAGGTTAACTTTTTTCCTTCACATAAATCTCAGCCTTTTTTCTTTTCCATTTGAGAATTCTTAGCCTCTCTCATCCTACCATACCTGCCCTCATTAAAATTACCTAGCTGCCTCTTTCTTTACTTTCCTTCTGTTTCTTACTTTTTCTTGTTTAAAATCAAACCTGTCCCCATTATCCACACTCCCGCCATGTCTAATCAGGACAGGGCCCCTAAGGAAATGACTCCTCTCTGTTCCTCTGAGAAACGACCTTATTTTTATTCTATGTTCAAAGTATTTTTGTGACCGTAAAATAATAGTGATAGATTTCTGAGAAAATGACCACATGCCATCCCCTTGAGGAGGTCACAACTGAGTCACCAGAGTATCTGAAGAAGCTAAGAAGCTAGTAACCTAAAATGGGGAAACTCAATCCAGAGTCAGAGCAGGTCAGTCGTCTTCACCTTGGAAATCTCCTGAGAACAGAAAACATCCAACAGACAGAAAACAGGAGCCTTGTGGGTGACCCAAAAGGGGACACTGGCTTTGAAACAGGGGCAGAGAAGCAGCAGGAGCCGATGGGCTCTAGGGAAGAGTCCGGGGGAAATGGCGGCTGCCGTGAATGTTACGTGGAAGACGGCCTAGCTGTCCAGGGCACGAGGCCCCACTGGGCGGAACCAGTCTCAGCAGCTGGGTAGTGTGTGTACTTCAGGTAAAGAAAGAAGTAGGGTAGGCACAGGAGAAAGGCTTTTGGAGGTTGAGAGGCAAGGGAAGTTCAGGATAATGGAAGTTACCAAGAGGAGTATGTCAAGAAAATAAGTGGGAATGAAAGGCATAAGCAAGACCAGACCAGAGCAGGTGGTCTGTCCGGAGCATCGAGCCAGCCTAAATTGACTTCCTACTTAAAGTTTAAATAATTTATTTAATATCCACCTTTGTTCAGCCCCAGACCAGGTGAAGCTGAGAGCAGGAACAGGATGGAGACTTAGGAAGCTGTGCCAAATAAATTAAACATCGACAAGACTTGGGCTTAAATTAAGATAAGAAGTCTGAATTGTGTGGACTCTTCCATCTCTTTGCATTCATGGTTTTCTTTTTCCATAGTTGGCCTGAAAAAGTTATTTCTGAAAACTCCAAACTGTTCTGAGACGAATGTCAGGGAAATCACAGGCTGGAGGAAACTGCGAAACAGCTATAATGGAGATCCTTAGTGATTTTTTTTGGCTGATCCAGTTTCCATCTATGTTTTTTCCCTTTAGTCCCATCAAAGAAATCATCCCACCCAAAACAGTATCAGTAAAGAATTTAGTTTACTACATTCATTTCTTCTTACAGAAGGCAAATGCAAGTGGGTCTCATTTACTCATTTATTCATATGGCAGGGGCTGAGCCGATGCCAATAAAGCTGGTCTCTGCCCTAAAGGAATTTACAGCTGAGTGAAGAAGCAGGCAAATAAGAAGTTAGGGCTAAACTTAATCATTCTCATAGACTTAAATGCCATTCGTTATATTTGTATAAGTGAAATGACACATGTACAAAAACTTCCTTAAGCATCGTTTATAATAGATGGAAAACATGGAAACAGCCCAAATATCCATCTATAAGGAAATGGTTAAATACATTATGTTTGAGTTATGCAATCGAATTATATACAGCCTTTTAAAAGGATGAGATAGTTTTATAATTACAGATCCGGAAAGACTTGCATGATATATTAAGTGTAAAAAAGCAGCAAAATGTAGACTCGTGAATGTAACATCCTATAGTTTCTGTTTGAGGGAAAAAGGAACATATACATGTATGTTTGTAAAACTCTGGGTATTAAAATTTTTTTTCTGCATTGAATTTTTTTATTACTAGTGTACAATCGATTAAAACATCAAAGTAAAATGTTACTGAAAATGCATCTCTAAATGAGATGGATGGGAGTCTTTTTTTATAAATCAAGTCATGAATTCATGGACGACTGTTACTTGTGCTGGGATGAGTTGAAGTTCAGCATCAATACTATTTCTGGTTTTTGTTTTTAGAGAAATAAGTGCTGTGAGACCCTGTTCATATAAATTAGTAGGTAAGACTGGAAGAAACTTTGTTATCACACTGTCACTCAACTCTTTTTGAGTCATATGCTGGAAATCAGAACATTTGATCATTGAATCATTTTCAGCTAACAACCTGAATAGCAACATTGAAAGTAGTGTTGAAAGCAAAAAAATTGAAAATCCTATGATTTTTTTTAGAGGACGTGTTATCCCTCAGAGGAAGCACTCTGTCACTCTGTTGCCGCCAATACCACTATTTGATTTGCTCCTTTATTTGGTTCTCAGAGGCGTCCCAAGGCGACGATATAGGCAGTATGTCTTTATTTTTTCAAAAATAGGAAAAGGAAGACTGTGAAAGGGGAAATATAAAAGGACAGCCTGTACCTCCATTATGGGTAAATCCTTATCATGATCAGTTTTTAGAAAATAGCATTTATGGAAGTTGAGGATCTAGAGATTTATTCCCATAAATCTTAGCCTTGGCCAAGTGTCCCTTCGGTATCTTAGAAAGAACTCCAGAGGTTAGCGTATCCTGGTTCGAAAATGATGGCACTAGCTGATAGGTTTGCCTACGTGAGCTGGGTGGATAAGGGTACCTTCCCTGTCTCAACTCTCTATCATACAATTCTACCATTGGAACTTCTTTTTTTGCACGAGTCCGTTTTATGAAACTCACATGTACGAAAAGACCCTACTTTACCCTGGGTGGTCTCAGCCGCCCTCACTTGGCTGCTTCTCCCCACTCTGACAGACTTTCAGGGAACTAAGGCGTGTGGACTTTTTAGTTTGGGGTTTCTGTACTTTGACTTCTAAATTCTTTAAATTGTTATCACGGTTCAGTAATACTAACTATAGATTTATTTGTTCCTTTCCAGTTCTGCATTCAGAGATTTATCAATTTCGTGACCAAACAAGGTACGTTTTCCGCCTTGTCTGCTACTGGAGAATGTAAACAAAAGGACATTTTTTAGAGAAAGCGATGAGGGATTTTGATCACTTTCTTGGACGGTTCAACAGGAACACCTTTTAATGCTCTGTTGCAAGTAGTTCTTTTTCCAATGCCGACCTTCGGGGCCAACACTGTAAAATGGTGAAGTAACCCAGCTGAAAGGTCTTTGGCGCCCTTTTACAAGTCTCCTCCATTTTAGCAATTCATTCACTTCCCCTCTCTACACTCACACACTTCGTATTCCTTCTTTCTACACCATCAGCACTCCCTCCCTTTATTTGCCTCTGCTCATTACAATTCAGCTACCGCAGTGTGGCTGAGTTCAGCCTAAGTGCCTGGAGGAAGGCGGTCTGAATATATATCATACTAAATTGTGAATGACTGATCGCTCTCCCTTGAGTATTCACAACCTGAAAAGAGTTTATAAACACCGGTAGGCTGAAACGGATGGAGGACTGGATAATATGGCAATGTAAAATTTCAGGGAAATATAGTGAATGTGAGAGAGAAGCTTCTGCAGAGTCTCCTAAGTCTTATCCTGTGACACATGACAAATGCCAACATTCACTCCACTTCTGGAAAAGATTGGCCTTTCCTAAGAACCTGAATCAAGTCCAGAAAAAGTTTTAGGTTTATTCTTGGCAAACTTCCCACCTCCCTTGCAGAGCCATCCTGCCTTTTCCCCGCAACTCTTCCTGAGCCCTTCCCTTAGCCTGTGGCTTCTATTCCTTCTTTTACCTCTGAAACGTCTTTCAGATTTTTGTATCATCTGTCCTCAGGGTGTGAAACGTGTCGGTTTTGCATTTGCTGGCTCTCAGGCAGCTTCTTTGTCCTCATGTACTTTGTAATTTTTAACTCTGAATTCATCTTTAATGATTGTTGTTCTCTGGGGAATCCATCATGCTCTAGGTTGTGAGGTGTCCTATCAAGTGGTTTTACACTTGCCTCTGCTAGGACACTATAGTTTCAGTATTTAGGTTAATTTCTTTGTCTGGTTTCTATACCAAGAGCATGATAGAAATATGGATCTGTCATTCACATATGGCACAGGCTTGGGATTTCTTTCATCTTATCTTGTTTCATCCACAGCCCTGGCAGAAGACAAAATCCCTTGACTCTGTATCCCTAGGCTAGTGGGCCAGGTTTTTTTTTCCCCCCTCTGGCTTTTTGTAGAAGGCTGGCTACAGCTTTACATAAGGAGTTTGAGTCCATTTCCTTGCTATGTACAGACCCAAGGCTTCATCTAGCATTCCTGCCCCGGGTTTATAAAACCAGTCCCAGAACAACAGCACTGAGTCATAAAGTACCTCAAATGGTGTATTTCTCAGGGACTTCTTTGAAGAGCTTGAACTAAATCCTGTCCTAGAGATGATATAAGTCCTAGTCATTTGATCAACAGCAGTATATCCTTGAATCAAGTTATCCTCGTGGATCATTTGGCCTCAGCTCCTCTTCGTCACTCTCACCTCTTTATTCCTGATACCTTTGGTCCCTCCCTCTTACTTTTGAGTTGACTTTGAGTCTTACTGTGTTTCGTTTTACAGGTTGTCAATTTGTTAAAAATTTTCTAGCATTCCCAGCAGGAAGAGGGATTCTCTATGTCTCTGCATCTACTTTATTGACTAGAAACATTCCCATCTTTTTATTCCACCTGACGCTATCATAGTAGTCACTGTAAAATCTCCTCTTTGGAATGTTTGTGGCAGAGTGGACAGTCTCAGGCACATCTCCTCATTTATTTTTCCTGTCTAGGTTTTGGAGTGTCGCAGACTAAAGCCATCATGACTCTGGTGTCTGGGATTCCAATGGGCCCACCCCGGCTTCCACTGCAGAAGGCCTCCAGGGAGTTTACTGACAATGCAAAAGCTAAACTGAAGAGCCTGGATTTCCTTTCTTGCACCGATTAAAAGGACGGAAACTTGGAAGTCTGTAGCTAATGCCTCTCTATCAAATCAGGGTGTGTACACTGAGATGTAATCCCCTTGAATGGTGCACTTATCTCTCAAGGACTTTTTAGATGAACTTGAATTAAACTCTTTCCTAGCAAATGAAATCTCACATCAATCGACAAGTATTTAAGTACCTACTACCTAAAAATGTTTTAATCTTATAAAGGGGCAAAAACTCTAAAAAGAATCATTAGCCTTAAATCAGTCAATATTTCACGAAATCTTTGTGAAGAAATTTCTGCTGAAATGAATGAACTGGAATCAAGAGGGACATGGAAATTGATTAATTCTATCTGCCTTTGGGGGCCCCCGTTATCTTGATTTCTGGTTGTTAATCCTATTTTACAGTTTTCTAATTTTAAACCACTATAATGTACTTGAATTTTAATAAATATTCCTTTGGAATCTAGGACGACTCTGAGCTATTTAGGCAGGCATGCTAACTTTAACGCCAAATTACACCGTGACTCAACTATACCCAGCTATTAACACAGCAGCTCACTTGGCAGCTCGGTGAACCTTAGAACACCCTCTGTCAGATTGTGACATCACAGCCTTCCCCCAAAACATTGGTTTAGGTGAAGACTTGCTTCGGTTCCTATAACGAAAGGGCCCATTAGGGTGGTTTTCATATTAACAAAGGAAAAGCGCTTCCAAAAAGAATTCAAGTCTCCCCCTGTTACTATATGAGACCTTCTTAAAGCTCAACGTTTCAAAGAACCAAAGAGCTCTTCTCTGGGACCATAGACTTTGCTTTTCCACACTGGAAGAAAGTCTAGGTTTTGGAGTGTCGCAGACTATGGCTTTACTCTTCTGTCTCTCTAATGTATCACTGGCTGTTTCATCTCTATCAGGCTTTCGGTGTTTGCATTCTAGTGACAAAGTGTATTGACAGTCAGCCCCTAGTGATTTTAACCTTGACTGCTGTCTACTAATAATTACCTAAGATGATGTTTTTGTTTCTTTAATTAGTCTGTTCATCAGCAGAGAAGTACTTGAAATTCGTATGAATTCTACTCTTTATTTATCTTTTAAAATTACGAAGAAAACTTCTCAGGATGAGAATTTGAAATTATCAGTGGATTCAGTTACCTTTGCTAACCCTCTCTTTAATTGATCAGACAGTTAAGAGTTGCTCTATTTATGTCTCCTCAGTCCTCTTTTTGCCTGGGAATGACATGCACTGTTTTCTCCTTCAGGAGTAAAGTATCTGAATAAGAACTGAACTACAGTGGTTAATGGGAGCTTATATTCTATGTCATTGGAACTTTTTCTTTATAGAAAAATGAGGTTTTTGTTAGTCTTTCGTTCTGAGGATGACATAACCTTACTTACTGATACTAAAGCCAAATTAATTTTCAATGAAGGTAAATCTTGGGTGTCTAGTAAACAAAGAACTCTGTTTCTGAGCTTCTAAAATCAGCACTTGGAGAACTTTTAAAACGGTTAATGAGATCTTGTGAACACAAAGAGAAATATGATTGAAACAAAATGACCAGGAAAAAAAAAAATGACCAGGGCTGGTCATTTAGCTATATATATTTTACTATCTAACTCCTTAGAAATGAATATTATATAGCAGTAGTTTATTAATAATGCCTTTAATGAAAAGTAAAATTTTGGAATATTATGAACTGACTGTTATCTTTGAATTTAGTTTTTAATGTTAAAACCGATGATGTGAAATATTTTATTCTCCACGTACTGTAGTCTCTTTTCCTCCCTCTCCCCGACATCTAGTTTGTAACAGACAGGTTCCTTTAATATGCTCCTCTTTTGGGTTTGTTTTATTGTTGTTTTCATTTTGGTTTTTAGTTTGTATTTTATTGTTGCTATTGTTGTTCATTTTTCTGAAGGTGTTAAAGGTTGCGGCTTTACATGTTCGTCTTCTCAGCCTCTGTACGGTTGGGCAGCTCTAGGCTTTGTGTCTTTTCTCCTAAGCTCCCTGCAGCTTTCAGTAAAAGGAAATTCAAGTTCATCAGAGATCAGCAGGGGCTCTATCAGGGTGGGTGCTTAAATCAAGGTTCCGTTGCCTCTTTGGATTCATTTCTTCACTTCATTTTGGTTTATTTTTATAGCATTTTTTTTCTTGGCAGCACAGCAATGCTTTTTTTTTTTTGTACTCAACATTTTTTGTTATTTTTCAGTGGTAGGCTTATTTAGGTCACCTCCATTTTTTGTCAAGCTTTTGGAATCTTTCACTTTAGATGTCTCTCTTAAATACAGCAAATTTGTATTTTGCTATGTGTTCCAATCTGGGAGTCATTT
>NW_011888846.1:394769-397728 GCF_000151845.1 Pteropus vampyrus | reverse complement strand
TTTTTTAGAGAAAGCGATGAGGGATTTTGATCACTTTCTTGGACGGTTCAACAGGAACACCTTTTAATGCTCTGTTGCAAGTAGTTCTTTTTCCAATGCCGACCTTCGGGGCCAACACTGTAAAATGGTGAAGTAACCCAGCTGAAAGGTCTTTGGCGCCCTTTTACAAGTCTCCTCCATTTTAGCAATTCATTCACTTCCCCTCTCTACACTCACACACTTCGTATTCCTTCTTTCTACACCATCAGCACTCCCTCCCTTTATTTGCCTCTGCTCATTACAATTCAGCTACCGCAGTGTGGCTGAGTTCAGCCTAAGTGCCTGGAGGAAGGCGGTCTGAATATATATCATACTAAATTGTGAATGACTGATCGCTCTCCCTTGAGTATTCACAACCTGAAAAGAGTTTATAAACACCAGTAGGCTGAAACGGATGGAGGACTGGATAATATGGCAATGTAAAATTTCAGGGAAATATAGTGAATGTGAGAGAGAAGCTTCTCCAGAGTCTCCTAAGTCTTATCCTGTGACACATGACAAATGCCAACATTCACTCCACTTCTGGAAAAGATTGGCCTTTCCTAAGAACCTGGATCAAGTCCAGAAAAAGTTTTAGGTTTATTCTTGGCAAACTTCCCACCTCCCTTGCAGAGCCATCCTGCCTTTTCCCCGCAACTCTTCCTGAGCCCTTCCCTTAGCCTGTGGCTTCTATTCCTTCTTTTACCTCTGAAACGTCTTTCAGATTTTTGTATCATCTGTCCTCAGGGTGTGAAACTTGTCGGTTTTGCATTTGCTGGCTCTCAGGCAGCTTCTTTGTCCTCATGTACTTTGTAATTTTTAACTCTGAATTCATCTTTAATGATTGTTGTTCTCTGGGGAATCCATCATGCTCTAGGTTGTGAGATGTCCTATCAAGTGGTTTTACACTTGCCTCTGCTAGGACACTATAGTTTCAGTATTTAGGTTCATTTCTTTGTCTGGTTTCTATACCAAGAGCATGATAGAAATATGGATCTGTCATTCACATATGGCACAGGCTTGGGATTTCTTTCATCTTATCTTGTTTCATCCACAGCCCTGGCAGAAGACAAAATCCCTTGACTCTGTATCCCTAGGCTAGTGGGCCAGGTTTTTTTTTCCCCCCTCTGGCTTTTTGTAGAAGGCTGGCTACAGCTTTACATAAGGAGTTTGAGTCCATTTCCTTGCTATGTACAGACCCAAGGCTTCATCTAGCATTCCTGCCCCGGGTTTATAAAACCAGTCCCAGAACAACAGCACTGAGTCATAAAGTACCTCAAATGGTGTATTTCTCAGGGACTTCTTTGAAGAGCTTGAACTAAATCCTGTCCTAGAGATGATATAAGTCCTAGTCATTTGATCAACAGCAGTATATCCTTGAATCAAGTTATCCTCGTGGATCATTTGGCCTCAGCTCCTCTTCGTCACTCTCACCTCTTTATTCCTGATACCTTTGGTCCCTCCCTCTTACTTTTGAGTTGACTTTGAGTCTTACTGTGTTTCGTTTTACAGGTTGTCAATTTGTTAAAAATTTTCTAGCATTCCCAGCAGGAAGAGGGATTCTCTATGTCTCTGCATCTACTTTATTGACTAGAAACATTCCCATCTTTTTATTCCACCTGACGCTATCATAGTAGTCACTGTAAAATCTCCTCTTTGGAATGTTTGTGGCAGAGTGGACAGTCTCAGGCACATCTCCTCATTTATTTTTCCTGTCTAGGTTTTGGAGTGTCGCAGACTAAAGCCATCATGACTCTGGTGTCTGGGATTCCAATGGGCCCACCCCGGCTTCCACTGCAGAAGGCCTCCAGGGAGTTTACTGACAATGCAAAAGCTAAACTGAAGAGCCTGGATTTCCTTTCTTGCACCGATTAAAAGGACGGAAACTTGGAAGTCTGTAGCTAATGCCTCTCTATCAAATCAGGGTGTGTACACTGAGATGTAATCCCCTTGAATGGTGCACTTATCTCTCAAGGACTTTTTAGATGAACTTGAATTAAACTCTTTCCTAGCAAATGAAATCTCACATCAATCGACAAGTATTTAAGTACCTACTACCTAAAAATGTTTTAATCTTATAAAGGGGCAAAAACTCTAAAAAGAATCATTAGCCTTAAATCAGTCAATATTTCACGAAATCTTTGTGAAGAAATTTCTGCTGAAATGAATGAACTGGAATCAAGAGGGACATGGAAATTGATTAATTCTATCTGCCTTTGGGGGCCCCCGTTATCTTGATTTCTGGTTGTTAATCCTATTTTACAGTTTTCTAATTTTAAACCACTATAATGTACTTGAATTTTAATAAATATTCCTTTGGAATCTAGGACGACTCTGAGCTATTTAGGCAGGCATGCTAACTTTAACGCCAAATTACACCGTGACTCAACTATACCCAGCTATTAACACAGCAGCTCACTTGGCAGCTCGGTGAACCTTAGAACACCCTCTGTCAGATTGTGACATCACAGCCTTCCCCCAAAACATTGGTTTAGGTGAAGACTTGCTTCGGTTCCTATAACGAAAGGGCCCATTAGGGTGGTTTTCATATTAACAAAGGAAAAGCGCTTCCAAAAAGAATTCAAGTCTCCCCCTGTTACTATATGAGACCTTCTTAAAGCTCAACGTTTCAAAGAACCAAAGAGCTCTTCTCTGGGACCATAGACTTTGCTTTTCCACACTGGAAGAAAGTCTAGGTTTTGGAGTGTCGCAGACTATGGCTTTACTCTTCTGTCTCTCTAATGTATCACTGGCTGTTTCATCTCTATCAGGCTTTCGGTGTTTGCATTCTAGTGACAAAGTGTATTGACAGTCAGCCCCTAGTGATTTTAACCTTGACTGCTGTCTACTAATAATTACCTAAGATGATGTTTTTGTTTCTTTAATTAGTCTGTTCATCAGCAGAGAAGTACTTGAAATTCGTATGAATTCTACTCTTTAT
>NW_011888846.1:391049-393299 GCF_000151845.1 Pteropus vampyrus | reverse complement strand
GGCTTTACATGTTCGTCTTCTCAGCCTCTGTACGGTTGGGCAGCTCTAGGCTTTGTGTCTTTTCTCCTAAGCTCCCTGCAGCTTTCAGTAAAAGGAAATTCAAGTTCATCAGAGATCAGCAGGGGCTCTATCAGGGTGGGTGCTTAAATCAAGGTTCTGTTGCCTCCTTGGATTCATTTCTTCACTTCATTTTGGTTTATTTTTATAGCATTTTTTTTCTTGGCAGCACAGCAATGCTTTTTTTTTTGTACTCAACATTTTTTGTTATTTTTCAGTGGTAGGCTTATTTAGGTCACCTCCATTTTTTGTCAAGCTTTTGGAATCTTTCACTTTAGATGTCTCTCTTAAATACAGCAAATTTGTATTTTGCTATGTGTTCCAATCTGGGAGTCATTTCCTCTTAATAGGTGAGTATATCCCATTTACCTTTATTAAAAGGGAAATAGTATTTTGTTCATGCAAATACAATACATTCTATACAAGCATCCAGAGATTGCAAATTCTGGGTATGTGAAACTATTTAATTAACACTGAAAAAAAAGTAAAATCCTATAACCTTAAGAAATTTATTAGTGTCAGTGAAAGCTGGTATAAAGCAGGCAACAAAATGCTCAAATATACAAATAAATGAAGAAATAACACCCCATATCTTAATATGGGAACCATAAAAGCAAATGTGAATATGGTTTTTCAATGACTACACAAGTAAGAAGCAAGTCAAACTGTAAATTGAAGTTTAACTAATTTCTATAGGATGAAGGCAGAGAAAACAAATATAAAAGTAAAAGTGGAACAAAGCAAGTTGCGAAGTCTGATGAACTTGAGTAAAGTAGCCATGGAGCTTGCAGATAAATGATTCAGTAGAAACTGGTACAGTGGATTCAGAAAAATAAAGCAAGTGAATGACCTCCAGTGCCATCTTGCTTTTAAAAAGAATGAATAGAATAGTACCTGGCACATTATAAGCATAGTGAAATGTTCTAGGACATACTGATCATCGCAGCTCAGGATTACATGAAGTAATACATATGCAATTCTTAGAAGAGTGGCTGGCATATCCTAAGTACAGTGATGTGTTAGTTATTTTTGTAGCTATCCAAGGCATTCATATATGTTCTTTGTACAACAGAGAAATATTACATCACTGCTAAACTTTTAAACTAATAGCTGGCAAAATAAAGTTGAAAATGATAGTAAACCCAAGGCAAGAACTGAAATGGAAATTTGTACTTACTACCAGACTATAGTGCCAGTCTCACATTTTTTATAGGTTGGGAACTTCGGTGCTACCAGCTAACAGTAGGGGATGGGGAATGAAAAATATCTGCGTGCTCTTGAACGACCCATGTGTGACTATTTGGAACAGTGAATAGCACAATGAGAGAAAGCCTTCTGCTAAGTGATTTTAGAGAAACAGCAGGTCAAAGAGTCATCGATGAGAAAAGGGGGCATGTTTTGAAGCTTCAGCTGCAGATGTTAAGGAAGATCTTGGAGGGTGCTAGTTGCCAAAGGCAACCTACAAAGATAATGCCAGTCATGGCACCCAATCCCCTGGAGACTCTAGGTCTCAGGTGCAAGGACTAAGAACCAACTCAACAATAAAATTCTCCATAATCCTTGGTGCTAAAGATCCAACTCTGAAATTTTTGTTCGTACTTCCTATGTTGACACTTTTGCTGTGTTCCTTATCTACTTCAAAATTCTTGCAATCCATTTATGCTAGTTGAGTTTCCCTTATTGTAATTGTCAGGTACTTTACCCTGAAAGGTACAAAAAAAAAAAAATTAACGTCTTTCCCTGAATGATTTTACTCTTCATTAAAGAGAGAAAACAAAAGAATGAGTAAATGCTAAACTGTTATTTATTGATTGTAGGAGCACCAGACTTTTAAAGAGATTGATTGATCACTATGAGCTAGAAGAGTTAAGAAAAAATGTAATAAAAGAGGTGAAAAATAAGGATGGATAGGTATATGGGCCCACGTAACGATTGGTCTGGATTTTCTGGAACAACCCCAACTTGAAATATTTTGTATTGTTGCCTTCATGAGAAGCACTAGAGTTCAAAAGTTTAACAGTGATTACTACAGTAGTTAAGGATACAAGCTATTCCAAAGAGTGAAGACAAAGGTTTTCAATTTAAGCCACAACGACATTGCAGTTACTAACCAAACTAGTTTTACAGAGCACTTAATAATGTGCCAAGCACTGCGGTGAGTGGCCTGAGCTAGCCAGGCAGGGTTCCTGCCTT
>NW_011888846.1:352082-390999 GCF_000151845.1 Pteropus vampyrus | reverse complement strand
GATGAGAAAAGGGGGCATGTTTTGAAGCTTCAGCTGCAGATGTTAAGGAAGATCTTGGAGGGTGCTAGTTGCCAAAGGCAACCTACAAAGATAATGCCAGTCATGGCACCCAATCCCCTGGAGACTCTAGGTCTCAGGTGCAAGGACTAAGAACCAACTCAACAATAAAATTCTCCATAATCCTTGGTGCTAAAGATCCAACTCTGAAATTTTTGTTCGTACTTCCTATGTTGACACTTTTGCTGTGTTCCTTATCTACTTCAAAATTCTTGCAATCCATTTATGCTAGTTGAGTTTCCCTTATTGTAATTGTCAGGTACTTTACCCTGAAAGGTACAAAAAAAAAAAAATTAACGTCTTTCCCTGAATGATTTTACTCTTCATTAAAGAGAGAAAACAAAAGAATGAGTAAATGCTAAACTGTTATTTATTGATTGTAGGAGCACCAGACTTTTAAAGAGATTGATTGATCACTATGAGCTAGAAGAGTTAAGAAAAAATGTAATAAAAGAGGTGAAAAATAAGGATGGATAGGTATATGGGCCCACGTAACGATTGGTCTGGATTTTCTGGAACAACCCCAACTTGAAATATTTTGTATTGTTGCCTTCATGAGAAGCACTAGAGTTCAAAAGTTTAACAGTGATTACTACAGTAGTTAAGGATACAAGCTATTCCAAAGAGTGAAGACAAAGGTTTTCAATTTAAGCCACAACGACATTGCAGTTACTAACCAAACTAGTTTTACAGAGCACTTAATAATGTGCCAAGCACTGCGGTGAGTGGCCTGAGCTAGCCAGGCAGGGTTCCTGCCTTTGCTGAGCTTATTAGGAGACGTTCGCGTTAGAGTATCTGAAGCACTACACCACTTATTGAGCACCTATTTCATGCCAAGTATCGAACTAAGCGCCCTTCATATACTATCTCATTTAATCATCACAACAACGTTATAAAGTTAAGACCTAAGATTTTCAGTACTGTCTTCCAAGGGCACCTCATCTACTAGAAGTCCCTTACTACCAGACAAAAGCTGCGAAACATTTTGCGGTATCAAAACGGTACAGGACCCCAACTCCCCAAAAATGTTCAAAAGCAGCCAGCGTACTACAGGAAGCATCAGGCGGAGGAGCCAGGGGCGAGGCGTCCCGGATCTCCCAGGCGACGGGATGCTCCGCGCCGCGCGGTAGCGGCGGCCCCGCCCTTCCTCCGGGTGTCCTGGGCCCCAAGCTCGCTTTCTGCGCCTGCGTACGCGCACTGACCCCGCCCCCTGGCGCCGCCGCCGCCGGAGCTATTTCGCCGCGGCCGCTTCGATGCAAGTTGCGGTGCGCTTGCCCGGCGTCCCCGAGGAAGGCCGGAGTCACGGACGGTTCTAAGAGGGCTGTGCTCCCGGGCACCAGGCAGCGGAGGCCGGTAGGGGAAAGACTTCCTTGCTGCCCGTTGGGACGGCGTGGGGCCCCGCGGCTCTGCAGCCGGCTTTGTCGTGAAGCGCGGGCGGCGGTGGGGGGTGGGGGAAGGGTCGAGCCGCCGCGCCGGGTGCCCGGATTGCGGGGTGCGTGCCGTTTGGCGCACCGCGCTTGCGCTGCCCGGGGCCCCAACACTTCGCCTAGCAATTTCCAGCCCTGTCTTGGAAGCAGCCAAACCCCCCTACCTCCTCCGGCCTGCGTGCAGTGGTGGCGCTGTGGCTGCTCAGTGAAAGGGGGTGAATCGCCTGGGGGTGAGCCCGCCGAGGCGCCACACGCGCCTAGGGCCCGCCATCCATCCATCCATGCATGCATGCATTCATGCATGCATGCATGCCGGAAATACTGGGCACTGTCCTGCAGGCTCTGTGAATGGAGCTGTAAGCAAATGAAGCACAGTCCTTGCCCCTCCCTCCCAGTGGTTGCGGCCGTGGTGGGGGTCGGGACTATAGGAAAAGAAAAGTCTGAGGATTTTCAGGAAAAGATAATGAGAAATAAACGAGTGTAAAGAGAGAGAGCTACTCTAGAGAGGGTGGAAAGGGGAAGGTGTTTCGGAGGAGGTGGGCCTTTGAGCTCATGGGTGCAGGTCAACTGAAGACGCGGAGGGAAAGCAGAACTGCAGAGGTGGAAGGGATTAGCGCTTAAGCAGAGATTGGGAAGAGACTGAAAGGACATGTGACTGGAGTGTGGTGAGGATTTAAGGGAAGGATGGGTTTTAGGGTGGCCAGAGTGGCAACGGGGGAATGATTGAGGACGACATTGCAGTACTCCGGGTGTGCAGTCCTGGTGGCAGGGGAGCTGGAGGGAAACAGACTGGATAGGAGACGTGCTTTGGAGGCAGAATTGGCTGGTGGATTAGGAGTCAGACTTGTATCTGGCTTGTGATTCTGGGTCCCTCAGGGGCTCTGTCTTCCTAGGGCACATTATTGTCACAGTTTACTTGCCTGTAAAAAGAGATGGCAATAATAATGCTTTATTCATATAGTTATTGTAAGGATTAAGTGAAATAGGTCATGTCGATGATCCTTTAAGGATACTGTCTGGCACATAGTAAAGGCTCTACATAGTTAGCTATGGAGGATCTTGAGGGAGTGGGTGACTCCCAGATTATGACATGGTGGATGGTGGTGCCATTTAAGGAGATGGGGCCACTGGGATTGGGGGGCAGGGGACAAGTTTGGGAAGGAAATTTTAAATTCTGTTTTAACTGAGATGCCAAGTTAGCATTCAAATGACTACATTAGTGCTGTAATTGGATAAACTTGATTTAGGAGCTTAAAGAGAAAGGACTAAATTTTCAATATACATTGGGCATCATTAGTGTATTGTTGATATTGAATATTATGGAGTTAGATGAGACTACATTCCTAGGGAGGAAGAAATTTGATAGTGTAGTCCTTCATATTTTATGTTACTCATTCACCCTAAGGGCTTGTTTTTTAAAATTATTCAGGGGTGGAATTTATAGTTAGATGTCTTCAGCTTTCCACAGCTGTTCCATTGATAGGATCTCCCATTAATAGGGTTAGTGTCCCATTAATAGGGTTAGTCTGTGACTACAGAATAAACAGGTTTGTATTAGGGTCCAGTTTGACATTGGATTTAGGTGCTAACAAAATGCACTAAACATTAACAAAAATTTTTGATGTTAGTAATGGAGTATCTTCTCACAGCAAACTAAATTCTTAGCATATTTTCTCTGGTTGTAAATTTGGTCTCAGATATCTCACTTATAATTTAGACTCAGGTTTCATGTCTTTTGGTATCTTATAAACTGGGGAGTAGAGGGAGAGTGCCAACAATTATGGTATATTGCACTTCAAGAAAACAACATTCTCAAATTTTAATAACAAGGCCTCAAGGAGAGATGTACACAGTATTTAAGTTAACATTACTGTTTTCAGTTCAGGTATTGAATACTTAATGTATTTGGACTTAGTAATAAAGTATATAGCCTACAACTTTAAGGACAGTCTGCTAGGAGACATAATCGGAATGAAAATAAACTATTGGATGTGTACACAGTATGATGGATGATCATTTCTTAATATTGTAAGTAGGTTGGGTTTGAATTTAGGCCTCCACAGTGGGTGACTGGGAAAAGTTACTTGAACTTTGTATGCCCTAGTTTCTTCCTCTGTAAAAAGATGATAGTAGTATCTACCATATAGTGTTATGTACTATTGTTGTGAGGATTAAGTGAGTTAAAACACACAAGGTTCCTATTGTAAAAAGTGAGGCATTGTATAAAGATTTTTTAAGAAAAGATAAAAGTCACTAGTAGTCACCCAAAGGTAATCATTTTGGGGGGTATTTCTTTTCCAGTCTTGATTTATGCATATATACTTTTTATGTAATTAAAATCGTACAGCTTTGTATCCTGCTTTTTCTTATGTCATAGACTTTCCATTTATGTCATAAAAATGTCTTCATAGGCAATTTTAGTAGCAGTTTGATAAAATATCCTGTACTTAACCTAGATTTTCAATAAATTCCAGTTGATTATTTCCAACTTGGTAATTTCCAGTGTTTGCTCGTGTAAATAATGCTGTTTTTAATTTTTGTTTTCTTAGGTCTGAAAAAAACGTTTGAATCATGGGTGATGTTAAAAATTTTCTGTATGCCTGGTGTGGCAAAAGGAAGATGACACCAACCTATGAGATTAGAGCAGTGGGGAACAAAAACAGGCAGAAATTCATGTGTGAGGTACTAAAGAATACCGTTTACATTTATGTGGTTTTGAGGCTTATTTCGGTGTTAAAAGACCAATGTTTTCTATGGAAATGTTAATGTGTTACACATTTGATAATGTTTTCTATTGTGACTTGCATGCTATTCTGTCATTATAAATCACTTTCAAGTGAGCATTACTGTAAAACAATCTAGTAGGTAAATTATTCTAGTTGGAACTTGTATCTTCTTCAGCTTCCACTGTACCAGTAGTGCAGATCGGAAAGTTGGTTCAGCTGTTAGCACTTTACTAAGTCCTGTAAAAAGTAGAGCAGTTCTTGATTGCTTTAAGTCAAAGTGCTTAAAATAAATACGAATAGAGCACTTGTTCTTGGGTGTTATAAAATCAGATTTTAATGTGGAACATTCTGTTACCTGAGAAGAGAATGTCTGAGCATATAAATTAATATTCTTGTTTTGGGATTAGCTTATCACTGGACAACATTCACGCTTTTTCTTAAGACAGTTAGTCCATGAATTTTCTTATGTGTGTTATTTTCAGTGTGTTTATAGAGTGTTATCTCCAACAATTAACTGTTATCTGTTAGTGGAGTACTGAATTATAATTTTTTTTTTAAGTCTCAGAATTACCCAGGTCCATCTCAATAAATTTTTTTCTTGACTGTTAAAGGTTCGAGTGGAAGGATATAATTACATTGGCATGGGCAATTCCACCAATAAAAAAGATGCACAGAGCAATGCTGCCAGAGATTTCGTTAACTATTTGGTTCGAATAAATGAAGTAAAGAGTGAAGAAGTCCCAGCTATTGGGGTAAGCACTTATGGCCAGGCACTTGAAATGTATAAGCTTATGCTAACCTAATATGTGTAGAGACTCAGGGTGATAATTTTTCAATGTTGTTTTCAAATATATTAATGTGTTCCTTAGCGAACCTTGACATCGTGCTTTCTCAGAGCACTGGGATAAGTTCCTGAAGATGTGATTTTGTTCTTATTATGTAACTGACTTGTGGG
The DNA here is from genome assembly GCF_000151845.1 of Pteropus vampyrus. NCBI lineage: Eukaryota > Metazoa > Chordata > Mammalia > Chiroptera > Pteropodidae > Pteropus > Pteropus vampyrus. The sequence continues at coordinate 385,834 of NW_011888846.1, read as the reverse complement.
CTTAGAAAATTCCTTTAATCTGTATGTCCTATGGTTTTATGTATTTCATTCATTCATAAACTGATTTTTCAAAACCTGTTCTGTGTATTTCCAAAGATAACATTTTAAACAGACTGTAAAAATAGTGACATTTTAAGACACAGTATTTGCTCCATTGTTACTTCCTTATATACTAGAGAAAATATGTCATGAAGTGAAATATTCTTGTTTTGATACCATGATTATTTTAATTATATTATGTAAGTTTACAATAAAGACCTTTCTCTAGTACTGTTTTTAAGAGAGAAACTTTATTTCTCATTTAATTAAAAAATGAAAATTTGAATTTTCACAAAAATAGAGGGATAATTGACAAAAAGATTCACGTTATGATTTAAATAGATCCCTTAGGTAACTTAAAGATTCAATTTTATAGAACCTTTAAGAATAATATCTATACCAATGTTTACAATTTATTTTTTCTGAATTTTTATATTCTGACTTGTTTATGAAGGTAAAAATACATGGTGTATTTTCTTCCATTGCTCTGGTCCAGAGGACAAGAGATTTTCTAGTATATTGTACCACTAGATAATTCTAGGATTTTTAATACATTGGTTTAACCATCTATAAAATGAAGGGATTGGACAAGATGATCTTGATGATTGTTTCTGGGTATGAAAACAGTTTTGCAAATATCTTTCAAATATTTGAAACCATTGGCACTTGCTCCACGTTTTATGACCTATTCTTTATCTGTTAGCCTCATCCTCTCTCTTGTCTTGCAGTATCTGGTCTGCTAGATGCAAATTCTATTTAATTTCCTTTTATGAGAAAATGTTTTTATTTTACCTTCTTTCTTGAATAATATATTTCACTGTAATAGGATTCTGGAGTGACAGTATCCTTCTTTAAGCACTTAAGGATGATGTTTCATTGTCTTCTTCCATTGTTTTCTGATGGAGAGTAAACTATAATCAAATAACTTCCCCCTATATGTAATGTATTGTTTTCTTTGGTTGCTTTTATTTTTTTTTCTTTACTTTTCATTTCCATAGTTTGAGTATGATGTGAATAGGTGTGGTTTTCTTTATACTTATGCTGCTTGGTGCTTGCTGAGGTTTCTGAATCTGTAAATTTATGTCTTTCACCAGATTTGGGAAACTTTGGCTATTATTTCTTCTGCCTTTTTTTACCCTTCTCTTTCTGGGACTCCTACGTTAACGTGTGTTAAACCTTTTGGTGTTATCTCAAAGGTCTCAGAGGCTGTCTTCTTTTTTCCTTTCTCACTGTTCCTCAGATTGGATGATTTCCATTGATTATCTTCAGATTCACTGATTGTTTTCTCTGCCAACTCCATTTTGTTCTTAAGTCCATCCAGTGAATTTTTTATTTCAGATACTATCTTATTACACTTTACACTTTTCAGCTTTTTCCCCCTCTTGTGGCATTTTACACTTTTCAGCTTTTTCCCCCTCTTGTGGCATTTTTTCTTACCTTCCCATTCATTTTAAGCATATGTTCATAATGTCAGTGTGAATTTCCTTTATCCCATTGAGCATAGTTGTAATAGCTGCTTCTTGACCACTTATTCTAACATCGCAGTGCTGGGCTGTGTTGATTGTGTTTTCTCTTGAGATTGGATCACCTTTTCCTCTTTTTATGTCAAGTAACTTGGATTATATTCTCAGCATTATGATCATTATCTTGTAGAGACACTAAATAATGTTCTTCCAAAGAGTATTGCTTTAGTTGTTGTGTTGTCAAGCAGTTAATTTTGTTGGACTCAATCTGCAAACACGTTTTAGATAACAGGTCAAATTTTACTTCAGTTTTCTGATTCTTTGCTAGGTGGCTATCCTGGGTATGTGTAGTTCGCAGGTTAGCCAGAGATTTGGGTAGAATTTGAGTTTTCACCCTCTTTACTTTCCAGGATTTCCTCCTTACTTTCTAGCAGCTTTGGTGTCCCCAAGCTCTTATCCTCTGATACTTTAGACCAGAAAGATTGAGTTTTCAATTGGAGTTTTAGCTGCCTCACATGGTCTTTCTTTGGGCTAAAAGCCATAATAAAGAAGAGTTATATCTTTGCTGTTTCTTGCTTTCTCATTTCAAATCCTCTCCAGAATCTGCTAGCTCTTATTCACTTTTTAATGCCTACATAAAGTTGTGGGAATCTTTGGTATTTTTTTCTTTAGAGTTCATGTTATCTATAGAAGGGTCAGTTTTGTAGGAGCTTACTTGGCCAGACCAGAAACAATACCCTATTGTCTTCTGTTACTAGCATTTTAAGATGCACAGATCAAATGCTCTGACTATACATTTCCTATTTTCTCTCTCACTTTGTTCTAGCTACGCTGGCCTTCTTGAAGTTCCAGCACCTTTCTGTTATATGCTATCTGTATAAAATAAATCTTTCCATCAGAAAGATTGAAAATAAAGACATGAATAAAACTTTAGCAGGCAAATGAAGTACAAAGTAAAATGGGGTAGCAATATCAATATCAATAAATTTTAAGGAAGAAAGCTGAAAAGACAAACATCAGTTCACAGAGTCCCAATCCAACTAGCATTAGAAATGCTGATGTATATATTGGCAAAACTAAAATGGTAATGTGAGAAAGTTGCAAAGGGATCAAAAAATTGTACTAAACATTTGGAAATTTGAACTCTTGGTTCTAAATGAAAATTAAAAATTAATAGTTACAGGCTGTTTGGACAACAGTGTCTATCAAAACTGGAGTGCCAGAGGAGTAGTCATTTATTCAGAGGAATGTCAAGTGCTTTTATTATTGCATAAGAAATAGTTTTTTTTTTTTAATGAATGAACTAATAACTTTCAGCTCAGCAATTTAGAAAAAACTGGGAGAAATTAATAAAAAATCAGATATTGCTGAATTAGAGAGCACAAAAAGTAAAAATGGTAAGTAAAAATTTTAAATGCTCTTTGTAAAAGATAAAATAGTCTATTCTAGGTCTAATTTTTTTTAAAGAAAAGTTAATACTGCTGATTCACAGTCTTATGAAAAACTCATATGGTTAAGATGGGTTTGAGAATTCAGAATTTTTTGTATTTTAGAAAAGTAATATGATTCACATTACCATACTTTATATGACACCTTTAGCGTATCTGAGATAGAACCCTAAATCAAACTTTATTACTATGTTACATTAATGAGTTTATAAGAGAAAAATATCTACTCACTGGTCAACTTAAAGGCTTTTTAATTTCATAAAATTAAATGCTTTATTACCAACAAAGTACTTAGGAAATGGAGTAGAAAAATACTCTTTGACATGCTGAAAGGTATCATGTGACAATAATAGTAAATACTGTACTAAAAATGAGTCCTAGAACAGAACTGCTCAAAGTGTTTGTTATAGATTGTGAGGAGGTTAGTACAAAAACGAGTAATCATTTAGAATCACCTAGAATGTGGTGACAGCAATTTTGCATTTGATGAATCTAAAAACTTTGGCTTGTATTTTGTATGTCTGTTTCATATTTCTAGCAGTTCATTTTTTGGTATATTTTACAAAAGTATTGTTCCCAGTGGGTTACGTGAAAAAAACTCAAGGCCAGTTCTTCATGGCAGGTAGTTTGAGATGCACTGACCTAGGGGAATTTCTGACAAGACCAGAGTGTCAACTATCACCGCCATTACTCAGTGTAATGCAGTAAGTAAAAAGAGATAAAAGGAATTTGTAATAGAAGAGGGGGAAATGAACTATATTATGAAGAATGTAATTGGAAAATTTTCTTATTCACTGTAGCAGTAAAAATTATAAAGAACTTAATATGTAGTTTGCAGGACCTATAAGAACAATGCAGCAGATTTTTACTGAAGGATAGTGTCAGGAACTCTTAAGAGTCCGAGATTTTAACAGTTCGGCCTGTCACAATTTCATAGATGCTGACAGAAGACACAAGACTTCTGAGTCAGGGACAAAGGATGTTCTTACTCATGGGATAGCAGGCAGCACAAACTTCATGTTTGCATGGTTTCTCCCTTGTCCCCAAATCTCTTGGGAAACAAATCTGCCTCCTACCTTGGAGGGCGATATGATCTCTGTCTTCCAACGTATTTGCTGTTCAAACATCCTTGAAAAGATGTTTAAACACGAATTGAAGAAACCCAAGATATCCATGGAGAATTTGTCTCAACAGATGAAAGAGTTGGTGAAATGTAGAGCCATACTGTATTTCTGGATGGGAGGTTGCATTGTTGTAAGATGTCAGTTCATTATGAAGAAGTCAGTTCTCCTGACTAAATTGTATCAGCAAGATTGGTTAGCAAGAACAAGCGCCTGACAAAAGGCAGCAAAAAAGGAGCCAAGAAGAAAGAGATTGGTGTGATGTGAAAGCACCAGCTATGTTCAATATCAGAAATATTAAGAAAATACTAGTCATGCGAACTCAAGGAACCAAAATCGCGTCTGATCGTCTCAAGGGTCTTGGCTTTTGAAGTAAGCCTCGCTAATCTGCAGAATGATGAAGTTGCATTTAGAAAATTCACGCTGATTACTGAGGATGATCAGGACAAAAACTGCCTGACAAATTTCCATGGCATGGATCTTACTCATGACAAAATGCACTCCACGGTCAAAAATGGTGGACGATGATTGAAGCTCATGTCGATGTCAAGACTACCGATGGTTATTTGCTTTGTCTGTTCTGTGTTGGTTTTACTAAAAAACGCAATAATCAGATTCGGAAGATCTCTTATGCTCGGCATCAGCAGGTCTGCCAAATCCAGAAGAAGATGATGGAAATCATGACTGGAGAGGTGCAGACAAATGACTTGAAAGGAGTGTTCAGTACATTGATTCCAGATAGCATTGGGAAAGACATAGAAAAGCCTTACCAATCAATTTATTCTCTCCATGATGTCTTTGTTAGAAAAGTCAAACTGCTGAAGAAGCCCAAGTTTGAACTAGGAAAACTCATGGAGCTTCATGGTGAAGGCAGCAGTTCTTGAAGAGCTACTGGGGATGAGACAGGTGGAATGAGCTGATGGATATGAGCCCCCAGTCCAAGAATCTGTTTAAAATTCAGACTTTTCACTGTGACAAATAAAACCTATTTGTGATGTTTTAAAATAAAAGTGTTAGTCCTACTACATGTTAATAAAGAATTTTAATTATTTCCAAATTACAGTAACTAAATTGGCTCCAAAGTGGAAAAAAAAAACCCCAAAAACAATATATTAGAAAATAATGCAGAATAAGTTTCAGGATAGAAAAGGCCATTTTATGGAGAATGTAAAAAGCAGAAACTAGATTTGACTAGAGAACCAAAACTAACAAAATACCTTTTGGGCAATAAGCAGTATTAATAAAGTTAAAAGGAAAAGGACAAAAATTTTTACAGCTTGTATGACAGAATGGATAGCACCGAGATGTTAAATTCTCAGGAGTTAATGAGAACAGAATATCCAGATAGAACAATGGACAAAGAAAATGTAAATTAAAGTAATAGGTTGCTATAACAAAAAACAAAACTAATGTTAATAAGGATGTCAAACACATTCTGTAATTCTCAGAACTGGAAAGAATTAGAAAATAGATAACTCTCATAGTGCTGGGCGATATGGAAGTCAGCAACCTTTCTATGGGATATTATGATGCTGTTTTAAATGTTGGCACCTTTTAACTTAGGAATTTCGCTTTTATGAATTGTTTTGTAAAATAAGCCAAAGTACAAAGAATTTATGGCAATGTTGTTTTTTAATTTCTTTTAAGATCAGCTACAATCTAAATACCCATCAACACGATATTGCTTGAGTAATGTATAGGGAGAGAGAGAGAAAGAGTGAGTGAGTGTGTGTATGTGTGTGTGAGTGTGAGTGTGAGTCAGAGAGGGAGAGAGAGACAGGTGCTATGTGCTGTTGAGTTGGCTGACTCCTGTCAACTCTGTATGAATGAGTGATGTCCATATGATGTGCTGTCCTCAACAGCCCTTTCTCAGCTCCTGGTGCCTGCGACTTCTTTTGTGGAGTCGCTCCAACTCATATTTGGTCTTTTCCTGTTACCTTCTATTTTTCACAGCATTATTGTCTTTCAAAGACCCTGCTTTCACATGATGTGCCAGAAGTTAGGACACTCCAGTTTTGTCATTTTTGCCTCCAGCCATGTTTCAGGCTTAATTTGCTCTAAGACCCACTTGTTCATCTTCCTGGTGGTCCAGGGTACCATAGAGCTCTCCTCCAACACTGTATTTCAAATGAATCAATATTTTTCCTTTCAGATGAATCAACTTTTTTCTTGTCAGCCTTCTTCACTGTCCAGCTTTCACATTTGTACATAGTAATTGGGATTACAAGGGCGTGAATGATCTTAACCTTGGTCTCTAGTGACACACTCTTGCTCTTGGTGATCTTTCCTAATTCTTACATTGCTTCTCTTTTGAGTCTCAACTTCCTCTTGATTTCTTGGCTTCAGTCTTCATCTGAATTGATGACTGGACTAAAGTAAGCAAAATCTTGTAACAATTTCATTTTCATTTGTCTATGTTCAAGATGTATATTCTGTAGTCATGATTTTTGTCTTCTTGATGCATAAATGCAGGCCTGCTTTGGCACTTTCATTTTTATCAGAAGTCATTTCACATCATTGCTACTTTATGTATAGTACACTAATACATTGGAGTAGTAAGTCATTAAAATTCATGTAGATCAATATTTAAGGAAGTAGGAAATGTATATAAAATATTTTGCATTTTGTCTTAGAACTTCGTTTCCTCTCTGGAAATCTCTTCTCCCAGATACTCTCTTGGTTGGCTCCTCACTTGTTTCATGTCTCTTCTCAAATGTCACTTTATGAGTGTGGCTTTTCCTGTTCACTTTATTTAAATAGCAATCTCTCACTCCCTATTTTTCTTTTCTGCTTTATTTTTCTCTGTAGTATTGTATCACACTTGACATATGTGTTCCTTGTCTAGCTCTGTGAGAATACAGAATTAGATATAGCTCTGTAAGTCCAGAGCACGTCCGCTTCGTGTTCATTGTTTTATCTGCAGTTCCCAGAACAGTGTCTACCATGTAAAAGACTCCTAACATATACTTCTTGATGTTGAATGTATTTATAAAGATATTAAGTGGAAAAAAGTGAATTAACTATATAGCATAAACTGATCCCACTCTTTGTGGAAAAATTATATTTGTGTACGTGTGTGTGTGTGTGTATACGATCTCCAGATGTAGGATTATGAGTAATTTTTACAACCTTTATGCTTTTCTGCCTGAAATGATAACTTAATAGTTTTATAATCACTGAAAACAAAGATGTTACTATCATGGGGAGATGAGGGGCAGCACATGGGCCTCCTTTGACTATAAATGTAATCGTCCCTGTGAAGGTGAAATTGCTGATAACTGCCTTGACTTTTTCACTTGAAGGTAGCACCCCCTCTGCCCCCCCTTACCGATTCGCCTGACACCACAGGAAATACTGGTGAAGGTTTACCAACCACCATGGGAGGACCTCTTCCTCCACATCTGGCTCTCAAGACAGGTAAGGGACTTGAAAAGTGTGCACATGACTGAGAATAAGTTCTGTGCTGTCTTGCTTGGTCATCATCTCTCTCACCTGGATAAAGAGAAATAACTTCAGTAGACTTTTAATGTTGAGAGAAATCCCAGTGTCTTCATAATTTGCAGATAAACCACCAGCTCATTTAATTTCTGTTATAAAGTGTGGTGCAGCTTAATTCCTTGTTGTCATTAGCTTTTACTAATTTCTCATCTCTGGATAGATTTTGCACAGGCTAGAACATTTGGTTAAACGGTCTTATTTATCGCCCTTTCTTGGTTCTGATTTACTCCTACCAAATATGTTGTAGACTTGTTTATTTACCTTATGGATCCAAGCCCTTGTTGAATTCTATTTATCTAAATTTTTATTGTTATATATACTATAAGATATATTAGGATATTTGGTCAAACTACTTAAGTCTCAGATCAAGTATTTATGAAATGAGAATAACAATAGTACTTCCTAAGATTGTTGTGAGGAGTACATTTTTTTTAAGCATGTAATAAACTTAGTAGAGTTGATGATCACTTGATATTAACTCTTTAATTACTCTGTTTTTTCATCAGGATTCATCACTTTCTTACACCTTTTCAGCTTTTCCTTATTTTCATCACAAGCACTAGCAGGTAGCTTTCTTCCAGGGTTATATTTAGCAGAGAAACAGCTTTTATCATTTAATCAGTTATTACATATGTAACAACTTGAAAAACAAAGCTACATTGATACTGTATGCTGGATTGTCAGTCGCTTACTTTCATTACTGGTAGCTTCCCTCTGCATACCAGCCTTGTAATTAGCAGTTTAGACCTGTACTCCAGACTTTTACACAAGACTTTTAAGTAAGACATGGAGAGTTCAGGCCCATTTCCAAATTGAAACACTGGATTTCTAATTATGGAGTGCCAAAATCTAAATTAAGAATTTATTCTTTAAAATATTTAGGATCTTCCTACAGTTTGATTGATAAAGAGAACAATTACTTTCTTTTCCTTAATAGAAAATAATGGCGGAGTTGGGGCCTCTGGCTATGGTGCTTCTGGGCCTACCTGGGATCGAGGAGCCAACTTGAAGGATTATTACTCAAGAAAGGAAGAACAGGAAGTACAGGCGGTAAGGCTGTCATCACCCTGTGTTACATCTCCGGGAATGTGATCTAGGACTTAGCTCACATCAAGGTTTAAGATACTCACAACTCAATAATTTAGTGATTCTTTTAAGTGGTTATTTGAGACAACTTATTCCAACATGACGTTATAATCCTAAACTACCCATTAAATCTGGGCACTAGAATTGTCTATGACATAAAACATTATTTTTCCTGGTTGTGATAAAAGATCTTATCTACTTTGTAAGAAATAGTTATCTCAGTAAAGCTCATTTATGAGTACTCACTGTAAAAATTCCTACTTCATATAGTTAATGTGGCAAAATCACACAAAAAAGTTTGTCAAAAGTTTCTTAGGAACAATTTAAATACAGTACATTCACTAATAGCTTATTTATGCAATAGGGCCATCAGATACAATATAAACTAATTTTGGCAAATTTCAATTAAGATTAGAAACTATTAAAAGCAGCTTTTGCATTTTAAAGGATGGTTTAAAAAGTATCGTTATAAATTTGTGTGCCGTAAATATTCATAAATTAGTGCAAATTTAATTTTCATTGATTCAACAGACTCTAGAATCAGAAGAAGTGGATTTAAATGCTGGGCTTCACGGGAACTGGACCTTGGAAAATGCTAAGGCTCGTCTAAACCAATATTTCCAAAAAGAAAAGATCCAAGGAGAATATAAGTACACCCAAGTGGGTCCTGATCACAACAGGTTTGCTTGTTTCCCTCTTTCCCGTCGACAGTAAGTTAGGGTTGCTGTGGATATTCATTGTTCTGTTTTTGTACACATTTGGTTCAGTTTGTAGATTAGCATTGAATTATAAAAAGAAGATACATTTCCACAAGAAAAATTGTCATTGATTGGTAATGTGTGCAGCTTTTCATGGTTTTCACTTATGAATATGATTTTAGCTGTGTAAGAAGGTCTGCAACTGTGCAAAAATCTGCTGTTTGTGTTGTAGATTTTTATCTGAAAAGCAAAAAATCATAGCCATGAGTGGTGGTTTGTCCATAATTAAGCTAAAAATCAGTCGGAAGTGGTGAGTTTATTTACTGTGGTGGTGTTAGAGGCAGTCATACTGACTATTTCTTTAATGGGTGAAGTTAGACACTAAAGATTCTCAGAGGTAGATTACATTGCACCGAGATCCAAATTTTCCTTCAGCTTTGAAAGTTGCCAACTCTCAAGTTCATTCTGTTGAAGTTTTAAGGCCTCTTGTAAAGCTGAACAGCCTCAGTCTTTGTGAGTTAAGTTAGCCTGCTTTTATTCTGTTAAATTTATAAAACTGAAAATAAAGGGAGGTTTTGGTAACAGTGACAGTATGTTTCTCAGCCTGCTTGCTGTTCTTCCTGAGAGCATTCCAGGGTGTAGTAATTATTACTCCCAGGAAGGCTCATGTGGATTAGACTCTACTGGGGGCACTGTATTTTTATTGGTAGGGAGGGGAGATTATAATGGAAACCTTCTGGATGATTTAATTTGCAGTCCTTATATGAAATAAATTATTCAAAATACATTAAAAATATTTTCCTTGAAAATCAAAGTGTTCTCCCTTGGATGCGTCTAGCAACCTTAAAATAATTATTACCAAAATAAAACTTTGACACTGTGGTCAAAGCGATGTTCAGAGCATGGTTCCCCCTGATTTCCCCTGTGTTGTTTAATCCTGAATTCTCAAAATACTTAATTCTGATGTCAGCCTTTTAAAAATCCTCAGCGGATGTAAAGGAAAGATACAGTTGTTGAGGATTTTTCTTTAATATTTTGTCTTTCTGAACTGATTAGGCTTGGTAGCGCTTGGTGGCTTTAAGAACAGTTAGATGACTTAAGTGTGCCCTGCAGCTTGTTGTGAACGCATTTTGATGTCAGTATCTTACTGACTTCTGATATAAGGAATTGAAGAATTCAGGATATGATAAGGGAGGCAGAGACAGTCGGGGGGGCCAGGACAGCATTGCTCCCAGTATGTCCTTTATTTAAAGGCATGACAGACAGCAACACCAGAGGTCTGTGTTCATACACACATGTGCTGCTGCTTAGGCTGAACTAAGCAATCACATGGGAAACTGTTGTAAACTGATTTCTGGTGTCGCTGTTCCCCCTAGGTGGAAGAGAATTGAGATTGACTTTAAGCCTGGCTGAGAAACATACTGGCATCGGTGTCATTAATGAAAGGGTGGATGTTGTTCCCCTGAAAGTCAGTGGCCTTTGATCCCTGAAGCCGCTGTGCCTGAAGGTCAGTTCTTTCACAAGAGGTATAGGAAGGATCTAACATTAATTTTTTTCTTAAGCCTCACCAAACCTTTTGTTCACAGCACAAAGTCAGTGTGACAATGTACCTGAGCAGTGGGAGGATCAGAAAGCATAGTTTTCAAAGGACAGTTTTTCCCTTGGTAAAATCTGAATTATTCCCTAGAATCTGCTAGCAATTTTAGCTATAATTTTCAAAAATACTTTGTTCTCCAAAGTATTTAAGTCGATGTGATATAAATAAGCTAAATTTCTTGTCAAGGCTTGCTTCCAACTATAGGCAGATACTCCTGCCTCAGGAGCCACCGGTACATGCTTAGTGTTTATATGTCCCTGTGTATGTGTGCATGCATGCATACAGTTAGCTTATCTTAACAGGTTGCAGTCATTAGTGGGTGGCCCATGCAGAGGAATCTTAAAATAGTCACAACTATAATTTTAAGAGCTTTGGTCCTATTTTATTTCTTGGCCCCAAGCTAAGTGAAAAATTCCTTTTTGTTGAATTCGTTCTAGCTATTCAGAGTACAACCTTTGGAAAAAGAGTAAGAGTAAGTAAGTATAGAATGTAAAACCCTAACATTTTCTTTTCATGAAAAATTGGCTCATCAACTTTGGTTATATTAGTCTTGTGCCATGTTGTACATTTGAAGTTTATATACGTTATTCTATAATTGAACAGAAGTAAATGTTTATTTTTTTATTTATATTTTTCGCTGTTATTTACCTGAGCAGTTGGAAAACCTGCCTGATTTGGGAGTCCTAGATTTAGTACTTTCTAACATTTAAATTCATAACCTTGTTTGTATATGTTGTTACAGGAGCTTTATTGCAGAAATGACCATTTACATCAAGCAACTGGGCAGAAGTAAGTGTTATGCTCCCCTCATATTCTGAGTCTTGTTTAGTAGAGTAATAATCACATTAGAGTCTTGAGCTACAGATACATAGCTTTATTTTATTTATTTGTTTGTTTGTTTATTCTTTCTTAACTCCTACAGCACCTGATATTCCTAAGTGGTCTCCCATCCAAGTACTAACCAGGCCCAACCCTGCTTAGCTTCCGAGATCAGACGAGATCGGGCACGTTCAGGGTGGCATGGCCGTAGACCACATAAGCTTTATTAATTGAAAGAATGTATGATATAAGGTAGCATCTTGGGTATTTTAGAATATTAGTACTTATATGAATTAGAGGGCCCAGTTTCCCAATTCGCATGTGAAAAAAAGGTGATGCTGGTGTTATATTTCAAAGGGTAAGAGATGGTAAGCTACTTAGGCGTCTGCCAGTGGCAGCGAACTTTAAAACATTTTTTATTTTTCTCCATAAAAGTTTCAGTTTAAGTAAAACTAGCTAAGTGAAATTTTTAAAAGAGTAAATTGGACGATAGAGTGGATGTATATAGCATTTAAAAGTCATAGAGTCAAGAAGAAAAGTTGAGAAAGTTAACCTGAGGAAACAAAGAATAGATTGGGGTTATTTATAAAGGAAGTAAGAAGGCAAAGATGTGATGCGTTTTATTCTTACCCGGTAAGTTTACAGCAGTGTGTTGTGCTCCAGTGATAATGAACCACCTCTGTGTACCTGTTTTGTTACAGGTTTTGTGACTTTGAATAAATGACACTTTATATCACTGGGATGCAGTTAATTGAGAGAAATGGCCTACGAGTCTTTCCAGCTTGGGAATTCTCCAATTAACATTGATGTTTTACATTTTGTATATGAAGGACTTTCCTGATAAGAGTGAAACTTTTGAATTGAATGAATCACCAGGAGACGATTTTGAATTTTTTATTCTAGACTTTAACAATAAGTTATTTTAATTGAGAGGGTAGGATGTTAAGGGAAGAGGATAAAGGTAGTCCAGCTTCTGTCAGCCATTATCTGACCGTCAAAATTAGACTGAATTGGCTAGTTAGGCAGAAAGGCATCTGTGCCTGTCCCTTCATGCTTTATATCATCTCTCCTAAAGCTGAAGGATATTGAAGGAGAGGAAACTTTATATTACAGTTTAAGAGTATGAGTAGCTACTAGCTTTAGTCTAATAGTGTCAGGATCAGCAAACTACAGCCCTCTGGGCAAATACAGCCCACTGTCTGTTTTATAAAGAAAGCTTTATTGAAACACAGACTCATTTGTTTATGTCAGGGGATAGCAAACTTTTGTAAATATTTTCAAGTTTTATTGGTCACGTATCACACACTTATTTTTGTCATATTTGTACAACTCTAAAAACATAAAAACCATTTTTATTTCCTGGGCCTATAGTTTGTCAAACCCTAGTAAAGTATTGTCTGGATGCTTTCAAGTTTTAAAGCCAAAGTTGAATAGTTGTGACAGATCATGTAGTCTGTAAAGACTAAAATATTTATTACCTGACTTTTTATAGAAGAAGATTGCTAACCCCTGGTCTGCATAACCACTTTGGATCTATTTTTCTTCCTTTGTTTTGCTTTTTTGACTCTTTGCTTTTCAATAGTTAAACTATATTTTCTTCCTGTTTTAATGTTAAATGATTTTAATGATGACAACTTTTATTGAAATAGGTTATTTGCTTTTATAGTGATGGTTTATATGTGTCTAGTGTCAGCCCATAATCAAAATGGTTGGTTACTTAGTTGATAAGCTATTATGGAATTGCTTTTGATTAGCAGTTAGAATGAAAAAGAACTTAGACCCCATGACTTACTCTATATTTGGGGGGTTTTTAGTACCTAAGCCTCTAGTTGCTTATGAAATAAGATGTTTCTTTACGAGTTACTCTTCTGTCTTTGATAATCCCGACCTTAACTTATAGGGATTTTTGCACGTGAACATGGATCAAATAAAAAACTGGCAGCACAGTCCTGTGCCCTGTCACTTGTCAGACAGCTCTACCATCTTGGAGTGATTGAAGCGTACTCTGGACTTACAAAGAAGAAAGAAGGAGAGACAGTGAGTCTTTAGTCTTAGTGGCCCAGAGAAATACTGTAAAAGTCAGTTTAGCTCTTGTTTAGTAACTGGTTAAAGAAGTTTAATTTATAGTTCTAGGAGTCTTACCTTAAGAAATGGAAATGATCTCACTAATTATCTGTGTCTGGCCAGTGCTATGTGCATAGTGGGCAGTAGTTGAAATAATTCTTTCGAGGAAAGGAACTAACTCCTTGTTGGCTTTGGGAATATCGTAGACCTGACGTTGACCACATATTCTTGACCCTGCTATAGTAAATTGAGTGGTGCTCGTATGTATGTTGCACGATTTATATGGTCATCCTTTCTCTGTAGGTGGAGCCTTACAAAGTCAACCTCTCTCAAGATTTAGAGCATCAGCTGCAAAACATCATTCAAGAGCTAAATCTTGAGATCATGCCCCCAGTAAGCATACAGTTATTTAGTACACTTTTGTGTGGAAATTCTCTAGTCAGACAAGCAACTGGTATTGGTTTTTGGTTTGTTTTTCTTTTTTAAAAAATAGCCTGATGATCCTTCTGTGCCTGTTGTACTCAACCTTGGCAAATTGGCTCACTTTGAGCCATCTCAGCGACAAAGCCAAATGGGTGTGGTTCCTTGGTCACCTCCTCAATCCAACTGGAATCCTTGGACTAGCAGCAACATCGATGAGGGGCCCCTGGCTTATGTGAGTGCAACACTATTTTTGAGATCAGACTCTTGTATTTCACTTTTGGGTCTATTTCATTAGGATGTCTAGGTAAGAAAACGGATTCAGTTTGAAGATTAGTTATGTGCTTTTGTTTGACTATTGTCTGCCCATTTTACAGGCTACTCCAGAACAAATAAGCAGGGATCTCAAGAATGAATTAATGTACCAGTTGGATCAGGATCATGATTTGCAAGCTGTAAGTCTTTGAAGTAGATAGACATATGGTGCCCAGAGCTTCAGAACTTTCTAGGTATGGGCCAAAGGATAGCGAATAATATATTTTGCCCTTTTTAGGAAGGTAGATCAAAAATTTACCAAACTGCTTTCTTAGTTACTGCCAGGTGTCGTGGTCTTGAGTTACAGGCCTAGGATTCTTAGTTAATGTAGGTGGGGAGATTTGGGGTAATAACTCTTTTGGTGATTTTCAGGGTTTTTTTCCCCAAATACAACAACATTAAAATATTAGAAGAAAGGGAATGTACATGGAATGTTCAGGGAGAAAGGAGGGAAATATGGTGTGGACAAGGCTACTAGATAGATTCTTTAGAAATTTAGTGAGAAGGGGCAATTCTATTAGAGATACAGATACATACATCCTTTTATGAAAAGTATATTTTGAGTACTAAGCCAGTGGAAAGGAATAAATTTTTATAGAGATGGCAAACTTTTTTAGCATTGCTTCTAATGTATGTACTGGTAGAAACTCGACTGAGGTGTAACTGAGGTTTTTTAATATAGATTTTGCAGGAGAGAGAGTTACTGCCTGTGAAGAAATTTGAAAGTGAAATCCTGGAAGCAATTAGTCAAAATTCAGTTGTCATTATCCGAGGTGCTACTGGATGTGGTAAAACCACACAAGTTCCTCAGTTTATCCTAGATGACTTCATCCAGAATGACCGAGCAGCAGAGTGTAATATTGTAGTTACTCAGGTAAGTAGTAAGCCAGCTTACTAGGTGTGTGTCTGGTGTGGATAGAGTTCGAAGGTGGAAATACCTAGAGGCAGGATCAATCCTAATTCTTTGATCAACTTGCCTTTGTAGCCGCATAAGGTTCTGAACATGGTAGGGCATTAGGCCCCTTAACATTTAAAATAAAACATAACAAAAACTTAAGTCTTATTTTAATCAATGTCCTTCACTGATAAGCTAAACTGAACCATATGGGGGATTCTTTTTCTTTGGGCTCGAGGGAGTCTTTGAGCCTAGAATCAAACATACTAAGAGTACTTTCTCTTTGAGTTCACATCCAGATCTTGGTCTTCTTTGTCTTATCACCTAATAATATTCAGTGAAAACTAGTCAGAGGAGAATAGGCAAGGCTGGCAAAACGGGTAATGGTTGACTTTTACCAAGTGCTTAGTGCATGCCGTCGTTTCGGAAGATAGCCGTCCCTCATGTAAAATAAACCCAGAACTCAGAAAACAGAAAATGGAGCCAGATATGTTTTGTGATATCTGATGCCTTAGAAATCATTTTATTGCAGCCTAGTTTTATAACCATGTATTTAAATACCCAGATGAGAAATAGAGGTGCAGTTCTGGGACCTGTATCTCTTCCGTTAGACAGCTCTAAGATCAGAAATTATTACAGTTCTGGGTAAATGTCAAAAGGGAGTACATCAAAGAGGCAGATACTAGAATACTGCGGAAGAACAGTTTGAGACAGACTCTCGCCTGCCTGTGGTTGGGAAGTGTTGCCCAGTGTCTGGCACACACTGATCTCGGTGAGGACTCAGTAAATGGTACCTGTTTCAGTTAAAGTGAACACAGATGAGCTGTGAAAAAGGGAGTAAGACTGCCTGCTGCTAAGACCGGACTCCAGGCAAGAGCAGTAAGATTCTGTAGAGAAAACGAGATCAGCAGATAAATGCACTGAAAATGTAAAGAAAAGCTCTTATGCTGGAGGATAATTTGAAGTATTACATTGGAATGATTTAACATTATCCCTGGCTTCCATTACTTCTACTTTCTAGTTGCACTTAAATTGGTTATTGTGTTATTTTTAACACATTTAATAATCCAAATACAGCATAAAGCTACAATAAGCAAATAATTGAGGAAAAGATTAGATGGGGAGTAAAGAAAATTCATATTACATCCAAAGTCATTTCTATGAATTTAGGAAAAATAATTTCTGTGACTTTTTTTTTAATCAAAATGAAAAAAATCTCACTCTTGTTCTGAAGCACAAATAGTATGTGGCCATGGTATTTACTGTTATATAGATATTAATTATGGTTCTAGAGGTCTCCATAGTCTTGATTCTTCTTTATAGTTATTCGTAGAATATAGAATGTTTTAATATACTATAAAATAGCTAAAGGAGGAGCAGGTAAGCCATATGTGAGCAGTAGATCTGATGGCGTACATGGAAAATGAGGTTTTACTCGTGAAACTTGCCTCGTATGTACTCACTGTCAGACAGTATATAAAATAATGAAGCACCAACGAGCAAGGGAAAAGGGATAAATTATTTAAGAGATAAGTAGTAGAGCAACTTTTTAGGCTATCAGGTGGTATGTAGTTAAACATTTATTAGTAGTATTTTACATTGAGCAGTATTCTACACAAAATGCTTGTGAATATTTATAATGAGAATTAGATTTTTTAATTGCTTTTTTTTTCTGACTGTAAAAGTAATGGATAGCCATTGGGAAAAAAATGAGAAAACAGTAAATTTTGAAAGAAAGCAAATTCTTGTTCAGAATCCCACCATCCAGAAGGAATCATTTTCACTCTTGGTCTCCATCCTTTCAGGCTGCATGTGCATACACTACGTGCAGACCGTCTTAATCCTCTTTATGTAACAGTGGTGTATTAGAGCAACCACATAATTTTTTTAATGACTTCATAATCTTCCATTGTATGCATATGCCCTTATTCTTAAATAATGGAGCTTTTCGAAGATTGTTTCTAATATTTTAGTAGATATGTTGGGATGACATACTTGTATGTACATCTTCATACAGTCGTTTGGTTATTTTATTGGAATAAATTCCTAGACATGGAGTTACTGGATCAGAGGGTATGCATATTTTAACTTTCTGCACTTTGCCACACACCTCTCAGGAAAAATCACACCAATTTCCAGTCAAATTAACTATGAATGAAAAAATGCTTCTCTTTTTAGTACGTATCTTAAATGTTTTTTTGTTTGTTTTAAAATCAGGGCTGTTGCAGCTGGAATTTGGTATGTCAGAGAAACATACAAAATAAGAGGAGGAGATTGCGGGGACATTTATTTCTTTGCTGTTCGAATAGCCTTGATATTTGCTGTTCACACTCAAGTTAATTTAGCTGATAGGGCTCTGAAGACGGTTGTTTTAGCACCTCATGTTAATTTGTAACACCTATCATGGATGGCGTCCTTGAGTCTCTTAAGACAGTTGTGTGGGGAGCAGTAGAGTTAACTAATATAGATATGACTTAGAGAGTATTCCATATCCTGCCCATATTCATTTTAGATCTGAGGCTGGAAACTACAAAGGTGGTTTCTGAAAGTAGCCCCAAGGTGATTTAAAAGCGACCCCTAAGTATTGAGTGACATACAGACAAACATCAGAAGAGTCCGATACCATACTAGGTAGATTCTTCTAGAAGCCAGCTATTAAGTAGAAATGCTGAAAACTGTAGTGGTCAGTAAAAGCTAGGCTAGTTCAGGAAGTTAGGGCACATAAACCAGATAGAATGTTCAAAAAGGCATTTTTTTGACTCCTTGTCTTTGTGGACAGGATAAACATGAATAGGTAATTATACACTTACTGTACTTATTAATGGTCCCATACGCTGATGGATTCTTGTATTAGTATATAGAAATTAATAGATCATGTTTTGTATTCAAAGGATATTGATAGTTCTAGTGAAGTTACTGTTTTTTTTGTTGTTGTTTTAAGATTGTATCAGCCTTTGATTTCTTAATCATCTCATGACCTGGAATATCTTCATATAGGTACTTAATACGAAACAAAAAAAAAATTTCAAGCTAGGAATTGAAATACAACCTGTCAAGAACTTTTTGACAAATCAAATTCAAGGCAATTTAGAAGCATTCAGTCTTTATAAGTCTTCATGTACCTCCGTAGCTATATGTTTAGGACATAACATCTTCCAAGTAAATACCGTTTTGTGTACTTAAAAGAAATGGAACACTTTCAGAAAAGTTTTCGGAAAAATCAAGGTCTAACACTTAAAGCATTAACCAATAGCATTCCCCTAAGGGTTGAGCATATGTATGGCTGGAAACAATAATATACACTTAGTTTTCCCTGCTATGTAAACTCATCAAACAGGAGTGATTTCATTCAGTTTCTTATCTCTTAACACCTTCTGTGGCACCTGATACAAATATGCAATGAATGCTTGCTTTGAGTTAATAAATGAATGCAAGGTGGCCACGGTAGATATGGCAGAGAAGGAGATCGTTCGCCTTCCTAATACCCATACATCTCACTTACATTATTTTGTAAACATGTGCCTTCCCTGTTGTAGGCAGTTAAAAGAACAAGCTCCCCACATGTGCTCTGCCCCCTCCCTTATTGGAAAATCACTGAGTATCATTAAGAGTTTAGGCAAATGGTGAAGAAATTGTATTGTCTGTAAAAACCGTGGAATAACTTTGTATACAAAGTGAAAAACAGCATTTTTTAAGTGTCTACCATTACCATTAAGCGGTAAGTTTTGTGTCCGATTCTTTAAAAAATAAATTTCACAGCTTCCTAAAGATATCATTACTATTATTGCTTCTGTTGATTACTGAGCTAGCAGTAGGACAGATTTACTACAATAATTTAATAACCCTGATAAACAAGTGTAACTATAATTTTTTAGCTTTTAAATCATTTTTTCTTTCTTGTCTCAGCCAAGGAGAATCAGTGCAGTTTCTGTGGCAGAGCGCGTTGCGTATGAGAGAGGAGAAGAGCCTGGGAAAAGCTGTGGCTATAGTGTTCGGTTTGAGTCTATACTTCCCCGCCCTCATGCCAGTATAATGTTTTGTACTGTAGGTCAGTAATGTGCTTTATTTTGGTCTTTCATTTGAGCTTATATTTATAGTGTTGTTTTTGAAGAAAACTCGTTAACAGCACGGAATGGCTGGAAATAATAAATCAAGGAGCCAGTTTCAGAATTCTTGTTTGACTAGAACTTTGAGTAGTTTTTTCCTTCATGGAAAGCATTATGTACCTGCTGGTTGTTGTAGCTTAGAGAAAATGAATTAGCTTAAGTTACTAGAGTTAAATCTTGCAAATATGATGCTGAGGTTATATTCATTGAAGCATAGTTGATTGTCTAGAAAATTATTTCTCTGCATTTTTCTATCTTCCCTAACTTAAGTCAGCATAGAAACTCATCTCCAGCTGTTACTCTGATTTTCTTTTCAAGGTGTGCTCCTAAGAAAATTAGAAGCAGGCATTCGAGGAATCAGTCATGTAATTGTAGATGAAATACATGAAAGAGACATAAATGTAAGTAACTTGAGCATCATGGTAAGGTACTAATGTTAATATTCTGAGTAAAAAGAAATCAAAATAGAATCTCTGTTTTTCTTTTCCCACCGTTTACATCTATGAAAACCATGAACTTGAGCCATTAAGGTGTTGGACACCATTTTTTTTACTGAGCCTAGTAAATCTTTTTTTCCTTGTTAAAATCACAGAGTTCTAAAAGTAAAGACCTCTTACTGTAAATGAAGCATAATTGCAGTGATCAGTAAGAGCTATCATGATTGAACAATTGAACTAATGACTCATGACTATGAATAGCTGATGGAATTTTAAAATCAGGTTTTCTTTGAATTGGAGGTTTATCTGTGATAAGTTTTATAATTTTTAGATGTCATATGATTAACAATGTCTTTTGAAAGTTTGCAGCTCTAATCTTTTCAGATGTTAATGATGATCATGCCAGAACTAGGGAGAAACTAGAATTTATCTCGCATCTTTCCCTCTTTTGGTACTTGGCAAAGCTTGAATAGAATTTATTATATAATTAATAATTTGAAGATTGATATCATAAAGTAATGATTTGTTTTTATACCACTGTTTTACATATCCAAAGAAAGGCATCAGCGATTGGGCAGTATGTCATTCAAATTGTCACCAGCTTTTATTACTGAAAACATTTGTTAGAGTTCTTCCTCCACAAGATACTTTTATAGCTATTGTTGTTAATCATTTTTAGTTTTGGCAAATCTTTGATCTTTATGATTGAGCTAAAGCAAATAAAAAGTTTGGATGATTTATCAGTTGATTTTTTAAATCAGAAATTGAACTGTAAATGTCAGATAAAATTTTTCCTCTTTTTGTCATATGAATAAATTTTAGCAGTACTCTAGTATATGAAAAAGGAAATCCCAAAAGATTACATAAAATAAACATTCCCATAAAGTCAGAAATAAGTAAATTAAAAAAAACATATATATATATACACACACACACACACACACACACATATATATATGCTAACATTTTTAAGTATTCGTATACATGAAATGAAGCTATATGAAGAAAATATAAACAAGATTCGGAATGGTGGTTATCTCTACTTGGTGGGGAGGCAGTGCTGGACGAGAGGGCCACACTGCCAGAGAAAAGTTGTGCCAAAGTTCTAGCTTTCGTGTTCTTTGATGGGTTGATGGATACTTTGCAATATTAAATAATAAATGTCTTGGCCATTATTTTGTTTGAATAAACCATTTTAGAGATTAACTTGATAGGTGATTACATAACTGATTTTTGGCTCATCATGAATTTCCCCTTTTTTAATTTTCTCTTCCCTTCCCTTGCCTACCTGAATAGCACTCATTTTTAATCCTCAGAGATATTAGGCTACAACTATTACTGTATCTCACCATAACCCTTAATTTTAGGCTTCTACACACCACCTAAGAAACTGAATTTCACTGATATTTTACAGCCGTTTAACAAAGCTTTTTTGTGTAGCTCATTAGCATGGACTTCTTATGTAATTGTGTGTGTGTGTGTTTGTGTTTTAATAGACAGACTTCCTTTTGGTCGTGCTGCGTGATGTGGTTCAGGCTTATCCTGAAGTCCGCATTGTTCTCATGTCTGCTACTATTGATACCAGCATGTTCTGTGAATATTTCTTCAGTTGCCCCATCATCGAAGTTTATGGGAGGACTTACCCAGTTCAAGGTAAATGTTGTGGGGGTGGGGTGGGAGGGTGAATATCTTTTGTGCTCCTTGGGAGCATAATTAATCAATTTCTTAATTCTGGAGATTAATAAAATGTTCTTTATAGTTTAAAAGACATTGAAATTGAAAATACAGGCCAAATTAGAGTATCAAATAATATCATAGCATTTTCAGGGTTTTAATCAAGCAGTAGTGAGTACAGTCTTAGGCGCAAGAACACGTTTTATCGACTGCTAGTGGAGTTTGTGTATCCAGTAAATTTCCTGCCCTTTATTTATAGCCAGACTTAACTCTTAAAATTATATACAGTCAGATGTAAATTGGTATAGTCTATAAATGATCTTCGGAAATACGGTTAAAAGTTTAAGCAGCCAGGGTCAAATTAACCAGAGAATCTTAGACCCAGAGCAGGCAGATTTTTAAAATGAGATCAAGGTGAGTGTTTCAAGAACAACTATTTCTAATAACTATAAGTAATTCTTTAAAAAATTTTGTTATCACCATTTTCTAGCAGCTTGAGTGAAAAAAAAAAAAAGAATCATGGCACAGTCTAATTGAGGGCATGAAAATCAGGTAAAATGTTTTCAGCTTAGATAGGAAATGATGAATGGCTATTTCAGGGTGCTAAGTTTTAAAATTCTAAAGTTAAGAGTAGCTCTGGAATAAAAGCCAGTGCAGTTTTAGCTCACGGGAGTACTAAAACTGCTTTAAAAGCATACTGGGATTGAAAAAAACAAATATATGAATGAACAATGGTAGGAGCCAGGCTTACTGTTGGTGGGAGAGGAAGGCTTGAATGAACCATGTGGTACTGGATTACAGTTGGAGACATCACTAAGTAACTAGTATATATTCGTTTATATACAAATGGTTAGTTACAGAAATAGAGAGATGTATGACTACATGGATTAACATAAATATATATTTTCTAGCTCTGCTGAGTGGTCTTTGAAGCATTTGACATCCCAGTAGCAAGAAACATGCCAACACTCAGATCTTATTTCCAATACTATTTTCCAGTTAAAGAACCAGATGTCCTGGGAGAAATGGCTGATTCTAAGGTTAAGGCAGGGAATATAAAAGATGAGCCTGGACTATCTTGTAGTGCTAGGAAATAAGGAAGTGCTTTAAAACAAAACAGTGATGGAGACAAAGGGACTTAAGAGCTACCCTGAAAGAGCTCTCAGTGCTTACAGCTGGAATAGTTTGAGCAAAAAAATAAAATAACATTGTATTGGATTATAACCCTCAGTATAAATAAATACCCAGGAATCTGTATGGGAGTTAAATAAGTAAATGGATAATAAAGACATTTTTCATAAGAAGAATAATAAAAAATATGTCGATACTCTCCCTCAAAAAGGTGAGGCTTAACTCCCTTCTCTTGAGTTGCTGTGCTCAATGACTCGTTCCCAAAGAGTAGAGTCTGGAAAGGGGGAAACGAGAGTAACTTGACAGTGTAGTAATTTGATAAATAACATCTTAGGTGATCAAGATGAACATCATCAGTGATGAGCCATGTTAATAGTATGTACCCCGGATATAATGTGATGAGAATGGCACTTTGGCACTCTTAGGGCTCAAAGGGTACATGTTCAGATTATGAGACCCTTCTGGGCCCATCAGAGAACCTCAGGAGCATAATCAGCAGATGTTGCAACCTTTGCATCAAGGCCCTTCTTCAGAGAAATAACTGAAAGGAACCCATTTTATATGTACATCCTAATAGAGGAAGGATGGACTATGGTATGTTATTGTATCAATGTTATTTTTACATATAGCTCCCACACCATGAGAGAGTACAACATAGTACATGTGCACAATAGGCATTTTATGAATGTCTGATTGAACATGTGTATAGGGGATGCCCTGACTGGCTTTGTAGGAACATGTGTAAGAGATACCTCACCCTTCTTTAAGGTCCACGAGATGATTGGGAAAAGAGGTTATTGCCACTGGAATCAAACACTGAGTTTGATTGGGAAAAGAGGTTATTGCCACTGGAATTTCTTGGTAGTTGTGAAGAATCAAATTGATAGGTATTAAGGTAATTTTGAATTTTGAAGTAGAAAATGGGTTTTAAAGGTTGCTCCATTCTGAAAGCTGGTAGAACTTACCTAACTGGTTGTCCTGGCAGAATATTTTTTGGAAGACTGTATTCAGATGACCCACTTTGTTCCTCCACCAAAGGACAAGAAGAAGAAGGATAAGGACGATGATGGCGGTGAGGATGATGATGTAAGTGAATTTCAAAAACGAATTTTCATTATGGGCAAATTGTTACCAAGAAGAGAATGGATTTTAGTAAAAACATGCAATGAGTTAGAATTACAGAAAACTTGTTTAAGAACTGACTATAATGCCTATCTTTGAATTAATTGATATATGTTACTCCAAAGGATTGCATGTTCAGCCTCAAGCTCTTTACATATCATGAGTTAAATCATCTCTGGCATAAAAGTCAAAGAAAAAGAAGAGAAAAGAGTAAGCAGTTTAAAGGCCACACGTGGTTAGAGATAGATCCATTTTATGAGGCTTTGCTACCCAAAGTGTTTTCTGTGGTCCACACACCCGGGAAGCTGTTAGAAAGGCAGACTCTTGTGCCCCACCCCCCATACACTAAATCTACCTTTTATCAAGATGTCCATATACAATATGGAACTGGAAATGTGAAAAGAATGAGCAATATAAGACAACCAGCGATGCAGAATTTGATAGGAAATAACCTGGGATTGGATATTTTTAATCAGAAACCTGAGAAAAAGACCCATTGTAACAGCTTTGTTTCTCATTGCTGAAGGCTTTTTTTGTTATTGATTCTAAGGCACATGTTTTGGGAAATACCACCTTATTTCAGAGATAGTTGAAAGTGATCAAATATCCTGCCTGCAGGACGCTTATTTAAGAATTAAAAGACTTCGTATTTGCGACGAGCTTGGGAATTACACAGGGAGGTATTGTATATAGATAAAGTAATTACATGGTGATTGATACAGAGGATCATAGGAGCAGTTTATTAATCAGTGAGGAAAATGTTTTTGAAAAACCATGAGTTTATAGTAATAAGGGAAAAAAATACTCAGTAGAAGGAGTCATTAGAAGTTTCAGAGTCAAATATAAGAGTTTGCTTGAATTTTAGTCATGTCCTATGGGAAGTATTGGTCACTAGAAAAATGAAGTATGTCAATGTGCAATAGGTTCTACAGTTTTGGAAATTAACATCCTTCTGTATACCTGAGACGACTAATCAACTAGAATTAACACGGTAATTAGGTGTCATTTGGATGTTCACAACAAATCTAAGAAGCTTATGAGCTGTAGAAATTGAGACTGTTCAGAATATGTCTCCCTATGTTTTGCAGGCAAATTGCAACCTGATCTGTGGTGATGAATACGGTCCAGAAACAAAGATGAGCATGGCTCAACTGAATGAAAAAGAAACTCCTTTTGAACTCATTGAGGCTCTGCTGAAGTACATTGAGACCCTCAATGTCCCTGGAGCCGTATTGGTCTTTTTGCCCGGTTGGAATTTGATTTACACCATGCAGAAGCATTTGGAGATGAATCCACATTTTGGTATGAGTCTTTGAATTCTCACATGTATGAGTATGAAAATAAATACTTTTGCTTGTGCCCTAGTCGATACATAAAAACAAAATTTAGTGTTGTGGCCATTTTTGAATAAAAATAAGCATAATGTAGAACAGTTTTAAACTAGGCTCCTATGTTAGACCCTAACTTTTCTATATTGTTATAGGAAGTCATAGGTATCAGATTCTACCTCTGCATTCTCAGATTCCTCGAGAAGAACAGCGTAAAGTATTTGATCCAGTACCGGGTGGAGTAACCAAGGTAAATAATGAACATTACAGTTATGGGGTTGGAAGTGACATAGATATTAAACAGATGTTACTGGCCTTCAAAGAGCTATCAAAAAAATTATAATCTGTCTGAATTGAGAAAAAATGGAGAAGTCTTCTCTTTTGGAGTTTAGTAGGTTTTATTATCCAGTCAGTATGCGAGTGATTTTTTTAAGACTTCTGTAATTCTGTTGTCATTTGTTACATAAGTAAATCAATCCTTTCAAGTATATAATAGGAAAATATTTTCTGATTTGTAATTTTCCTTAATATCGTTTCTCCACAGGTTATTTTGTCCACAAATATTGCTGAGACAAGCATTACCATAAATGATGTTGTTTATGTCATTGACTCCTGCAAGTAAGTTCCCAACGAACCTATTTGCTAGACTCTGTCTTTAGAATGTTTCACGTAGTATTTAGTATCACTTAACAATCAAAAACACCTTATTTTTAAATTCTTGTGTTCTCATTCCATCTAAATTATTATGCATCTTATACTAGGTTATAGGCTAATTAATCATTTCTCTTGGTGTTGATCATCATAAGTTAGTTATGGTAGGAAATGACAGAGCTTAACACTCGTAACTTCTTTGCCTTTGTCTGCTGGTGTTTTGCTCATTTTCCCTTGGGTGTTTCCATTGACTATTGCCATATGGTAGCATGCTGTTTGGTTCATAAAGATGATCAGTGTTTTGCACATGACAATATCCTACCTGTATAGGATACTCATTTAAAAATTAAAAGACTATATTCGGTATAAGATGAGCCTTGAAAATATACAGGGAGGCATTGTGTTTAGATAAAGTCATTGTATAGTAATTGATACACAGTCAAAATTTGATTCTCTCTGGCTGTCTTGTGCCTCATGTCTTCCCTGCATCGTCCCTCAACCTGATTGGCAATTGAAAAAGATTTGACACCACCCAGTTTAGAGAATGGTGAATAGTATGCAGCTCTTTTGTGCCAATTCCAGTCATTTAGTGCCAGCTGCCTGTGCGTGACATTGAAGGACCCTGGGGCTAGGGGTTCAGAAGGACCATGCAGGCACTCCTTGGTGAGGTCATGAGAAGTGCCACATATTCTGGTTCAGCATAACCTTTAGATCATAGATAGCATAGGAAACCTACAGAGCTAAACTAGACTTTGGAATAACACTGGCTTGAATGATTATCACTTACATTTATGTGCCAGATCATGTTTAAATGCTTTCCATTTATTGATTCACTTAATGTTTATAAATAAAACCACATGAGGTAGATGATAGTATGATGAGGAAAATGAGGCTCAGAATAGTAACTTTGCCAAAATATTCCAGCTGGTAAGTGGCACATGTCTGTTACATTGCCTTTTAGTAAGTTGACAGGAGAGTGCAGACTCAAATTCTTATTGGTCCTCCTCACAAATAGACATCACAAGTAGGCATGAATATCTGGAAATCACCACTTAGTGGAACTATAATAGTTATGTATTGGTAGCACATATGAGTCTTAGAATTAACTACTCTTTCCTATTTAGGCAGAAAGTAAAGCTTTTCACTGCTCACAACAATATGACCAACTATGCTACAGTATGGGCGTCCAAAACGAACCTCGAGCAGCGGAAAGGACGAGCTGGCCGTGTACGGCCTGGGTTCTGCTTTCACCTCTGTAGCCGAGCTCGTTTTGAGAAGTAAGGTCAATTCTGGAATAACGATGGAAGTTTTTGTTTGTTTGTTTGTCTTGTTTTTTGTTTTTAATGCCTACAGCACCTGGTCTTCCTAGGTGGTAGAAGTTTTTTTTTATCCCATTACATACCTCTTCTCTATCTCTGCCCTGCCATGAATTTGACAAATTCAGTACATAAATGCCTCCAGTTAAAGATTTTAGAGGAAACTTATTTCGGATAATGATATTGTGATAAGAATGAAAAGAGATCAGAAATCGTCGCTGGTGGCGTGTTTAATTTTGGTTTACTGTTCACTAATAACCTTTTATTTTTTAACATTTAATTAATTTTTTTTTCATTTTTTAATTACAGTTGACATTCAGTAATATTTTATATTAGTTCAGTTGTATACCGTAGTGGTTAGAAGTTTATGTAATTTACAAAGTAATACCCCCAATTGGTCTAGTACCCACCTGGCACCATACAGTTACTACAGTATCATTGACTGTATTCTCTATGCTGTAGTTCACGTGCCTGTGACTATTTTGTAACCACCAATTTGTACTTCTTAATCCTTTCACCCAATAACCTTTTAAAAGAAGAACATATGGACATTATTTTGGCTTCACATAGCTTTATCACTTTGGGTTACTGATACTTACGGAATGGTTAACTTTCTGAAAAATGTCAAAGTGATATTTTTGTATTTATAGAACTCTTTTTTTTTTTTCACTGTTAGCCATCACGTATCTCATATCCCCACGTGCTTGAGAAATAGAGGGCATTATTTGGATATGGAAACTAAAGTTTAAGAAGTATAGTTGACTTCTCCAGGACTGAAATCCAAGTCCGTTAATATAGGGCCTTCTGGGAATGTATGTGGATGAGACCTATTGGTTAAAAAAAAATTATCTCTGAATTTCAGATTTAAAATATGTATTTAGTTGTTTCTGGATATCTACGTGGCGTACATTAGCTTTAACTAGTAGTTAATAAAGGTAGACTTAGAGATTTTCTGTGTGTATGTTTATCACAATAAGTGTTATGGGACAGACAAATTCTGAAGAAAAACCAAAGAAGCTTTGATTTGCTTTTACACTGCTAACCTGCGGCTCCCAGGTAATTGTAAATATAGGTTTATTTTAGCGTCAGAGGTTAACTCAGGAGACTGCACGTTTGGATGATACTAATTCTTTTGAAAGGTTAGATTGTCCTTTGGGCTGAAGAAACAAGTACTGTACTCTAACATCTCAGAGTAAAGCAGTTACTAACCAATGATGCATGAGTAGGCGTATAATAAGGGATTTTTGTTCTTTTTTTTCTGTTGAATGAGAGATATGCTATATGCATTTATGTAAACCTGATTTAAGCCGACCTAAGTCTTGCCAGTAGTGTTGGAATCACCTATAAATTGTTCCCATGGATCTTCATCACGAATGGTTTATAGAGAATAAGCCTGAACTAGAAGTGTAGAGACCTGGGTTTTAATGCTGTTTGTGTAAAATGATCTCTAAGATCATTTCCCATGGCACTAAAATTATATGGACTTGGAAAGGGCGGAGGTTGTGGGGAAATAAATGTTCTTAGCCTGCATCTCCCTCAAAAGGTCTTGCTACCATTTTTAGCCCGTATTTTTTAGCAGAAGAGACCTGAAGAAGCAATAAGTAGGGGTAATAACTCTAGGGGTTTGAGATAATTTTTTCATTCTTCATTCCCCAGTTGAAAATGCCATCAGCTTATAAGTGTAGTCATAAGCCCCGACTCAGCCGGTTAAGAGAGTCTTCTCCAGAGAATTTTTAAATATAAAATGTTCTTTCATAATTGTAAAAAGATGAGAAAAGGGCAGTTCTATATCCCTGATTATCTCTGCAAAGATTTTTATTAAACTTGTATGTATACACAAGAGAGGATGGTTATTTTGTGCTTGTTTTCTCTTAGACTCGAAACCCACATGACACCAGAGATGTTCCGGACACCGTTGCATGAAATCGCTTTGAGCATAAAACTTCTGCGTTTGGGAGGAATTGGCCAATTCTTGGCCAAGGCAATTGAACCTCCACCTTTGGATGCTGTGATTGAAGCAGAGCACACTCTTAGAGGTACTTACAAATATACAGACCTACCTGACACATGTTAAGTATACCATCTGCCTTGTTCTGGCAAGTAACACTTAAATGAATTAAGATACAGTCCACAGGGCTGTGATGCTAAGGTTTCCAATGTCTTATGTGCTTAGTATGATCAATATTATAAAATGAGCAACACGAGGTAAGAAAGAGCTAATGTGAGTTTTACTTTGGAAAAGGCACGGTGTCATCTCTTAACCAATATTTAACAGTCAGAATATGAATCACTCATGATACCCAGAGTATTTTATGTGCATCTCTTAGAACACCTATTTTTTCTAATCACACTTTTGATTGAAGTGGCATAGTATAGTGGGAAAAAATAAGGACATTGGAGCCAAGGGATCTGAATTTGAATTTTGAACCTAGAACTCATTAACAGATGGCATCAGACTTGGGACATGTAGGTACTTACGCTGCTATTAATAGTTTTTACTCTATAGACCTCTCATGGGCCGTATTCACTGTATTCAGCTTTAAAACCTTC
The DNA here is from genome assembly GCF_000151845.1 of Pteropus vampyrus. NCBI lineage: Eukaryota > Metazoa > Chordata > Mammalia > Chiroptera > Pteropodidae > Pteropus > Pteropus vampyrus. The sequence continues at coordinate 356,056 of NW_011888846.1, read as the reverse complement.
AAGGCCTAATTTTAGTGCCGTTTTCATATTAAGTGCTCCAGAATTTGGTTTGTTCTATTTCCGAGTGAAGAGAATTGTTGGCTATAGGCATGGTGCTGGCAGTTGGCTCGACAACTAATAGAAACTTAAGTGCACTATCCTAACCTTAATCTATAAAGAAACATTTCGTCTTTGCCTAGGTTAAAGGGGTGTTCAGTACTGTTTCTGCTCACAAAGAAATGTCTTCCCACAGAGCTTGATGCACTGGATTCCAATGATGAGTTGACTCCTCTGGGACGAATCCTAGCTAAACTCCCCATTGAGCCTCGTCTTGGCAAAATGATGATAATGGGGTGTATTTTCTAGTAAGTGCTTTGTTTTATTCTGATAGTTAAATGATAGAACAATTTCAGAATCTTATAGCCCTTCCCATGAAAACAGGATAGACATAGATAAAAGAGAAAACTAAATGTTCTTAAGTAGGGAAGTGGCGTACTTTAGATACTGGAAAAAGTATGAAATGAAAAGAACAGTTCCAGAAGATGGACACCTGGGCCCATCTTGTTGAGGGAGAGGACAGATTTCTCAGAAGTGCAGTTCCTCTCTTAAGTAGTTGTCCTTGAAAGAGAAACAGCATTAGGAAAACTGGTATATTTTATCAGGAAGTTTTGAAGATTTAAGAGATTTAGTAAGATGGGAGAGAATAGGAAAGGAAAAATATACACTACTTGGTCATAACTTACGGTAAATATGCATCCGAGCTCATTTTTTTCCTTTCTGCTTCAGGAGAGAGCAGCTGTGAAGTTATTTGATGAGCCAGTTTCAGTGCTAATAAAGCAGTATTGTAGCCAGTGAAGTCAGTGGCCCACAGTTGACAATACTGCTTGAGCTGCTGGAACAAGAATGTGATTGGGATTGAATTTTCCTGTCTTTGTTTCAGTGTGGGTGATGCTCTCTGTACCATCTCCGCTGCCACCTGCTTCCCAGAGCCTTTCATCAGTGAAGGAAAGCGACTGGGTTATATCCATCGAAATTTTGCTGGAAACAGATTTTCTGATCACGTGGCCCTTTTATCAGTATTCCAAGCGTGGGATGATGCTAGGTATGGGTTTGAAAGAGTTGCAAGATTTGGGGAACTGTCTCTAGTTTCTAATCTGTATCTACTTCTCTGGGCTTCGAGAAAGACGCTTATCATACCTCTTTATTTTAGAATGGGTGGAGAAGAAGCAGAGATACGTTTTTGTGAGCACAAAAGACTCAATATGGCTACACTGAGAATGACTTGGGAAGCCAAAGTTCAGCTCAAAGAGATTCTGATCAATTCTGGATTTCCAGAAGGTAAGACACGTATACTCTCAAGACATGTCTGAAGTGACGTTAATGTGCACACACGTTGACAATGCCGTGTATCTTTTATGTTCCCAGCTCTTAGTTCTTTGAACTGTATCAATTTTTCACATTAATTTAGTCTTTTAAAAAAGGAAGCAAAGGTTACGGTGCTCAAATTATAATGTAGTGTTCACAGATGATAATGGATGTTTTTAAAATTTTTGTTCTTTTGGGAGTTTTTAAAAATCTTTTGTGAAGAGCACTGGTTTAGCTTTCAGCACTCTGAGAGCAAGTAGTTCGTTGAATAACTTCAGATAGTGGTTTGCGAAGTGATTTGTCAGTCTGCCATGTGTTCATTTTTATATGTGAAGTAAGCTCTACCATGTTACATTTTAAGTGGCTTTAATTAAGGTTTAAGTGTGTGGACAGTTACAGAGGACTTTTATGATGTGTGACGTAGAACCAGTCCAGCTGTTCATCTTTTGATATGTAGTTGAGCTCTTGTACTTCTACATCTAGACTAAGAGACAAAGTTACTTCCTAAAGCAATGAGAACTTGAACACATAACCAAAAGTAGGACCTGTTAGATGAGAGACAGAGGTAGTTAGGCAGGATGGCAGATTTTAAAAGGATAAGATCTAAATTACCGGTCCCCAACCTTTCTGGCACCAGGGAGCGGTGCTCCTGTGAGAATCTAACGCCTAATGATCTGAAGTGGAGCAGAGGTGGTGATGCTAGCGCTGGGGAGTGGCTGCAAATGCAGATGAAGCTTCGCTCACTCACTGCTCACTTCCTGCTGTGTGGTCCAGTTTCCAACAGGCCACGGACTTGGGGACCCCTGATCTAAATAACTTAACAAAGTAATTCTCTTCTGTTGTAAGCTGACTAAATTTATAATTTTTTATTAAAATCAAAGGAGAAAAGAACCTTTTTTATGTGATAGAATCTTCACAACAATCCTGACCTGCAGATAATATTATCCCATTTTATAGATGAAGAGAGCGACATAGAAGTTTAAATTACTTGTCCACAACTCATTTAGTTCGGAGGTTTTAGGTCAGAACTCAGGTTTGTCTAGAAGGAGCTATATCCATGCTCTTAGCGCTTCACTGTCATATTTCCCAAACAGTGATGAAGTACTCATTGAGCATAGTCTGGTGAAAACATCAGCCTTGTTCCAGTGGGTTCCCATGGATCATCACTCCATCTTCTGGAGAAAGAACAGCTGTGTAAGGACCGCAGATGGAGTACTTCGACTGTGGTCCTGTCTGAGAATAGATGATTAATAAGGGATTTATTATTTTTTATAAGTAATCACTCCAAGCTTATGTTATGGTTGAACTTGTAAGAGAATACAATTTTAGTTTTCCTAGTGTAGATACTCAGCACAATTTCCCTTTGAACTTAATCTGCATGAAGAGTTCTGAGACAGGACGTTAGGCAAGTTATTTGAAAAAAGAAGATGAGAGAAGAATCAATTCTCCTAATTCTCTTAATAATTTACATACAGTGTAAAGATGAGCCAAGTAACTGATTTTTTTCTACCCCATTCCTCTTAACAGATTGTTTGTTGACACAAGTGTTTACTAACACTGGACCAGATAATAATTTGGATGTTGTTATCTCTCTTCTGGCCTTTGGTGTGTACCCCAATGTGTGTTATCATAAGGAAAAGAGAAAGATTCTCACCACCGAAGGGCGTAATGCACTTATCCACAAGTCATCTGTTAATTGTCCTTTTAGCAGCCAAGACATGAAGTACCCATCTCCCTTCTTTGTATTTGGTGAAAAGGTAAGAAAAGATTAGTTTAGAAAAGTTTACTTTGAAAATTCAAATTGTCTCAAATTGTCTTTACTTACTAATATGTGATGGCAACATGACTTAATTTTCAAATATGCTTCATCATCATTATGTCAGCTGATGGGCAGTTGGAATGGCAGCTCTTTTCTCTTTCCTCTTTCCCCACCTACAGATTCGAACCCGGGCCATCTCCGCTAAAGGCATGACTCTAGTCACTCCCCTGCAGCTGCTTCTCTTCGCCTCCAAGAAGGTCCAGTCAGATGGGCAGATTGTGCTCGTAGATGACTGGTACGGATTTTCAGATGTGAACTCCAAAGTGAATTCTTTAACTTGAGCTGTGATGAAATTTAGCTGCTGATCTAACTTAATTTGTGAAACAAACATGGCAAAATCGGTGGCACAATGAGATGCTTTATAACATTGTCTTCTCTTGGAGAGTAGTGTATCTTAGTAGTATAGTTCATACTTGGTAGTATGTCTTAAATTGACTATACCAGTAGAAGCAGATGCATCAGGCATCTACCGCCATGAATACTGCACTAAGGAATTAGAACCATGTTGGAGCTTGGGTACCACTTTCGTGTACTCTATACTTTGGTAAGAGATTAAGGGTAAGCATGTAGTAAGCATTTGGCAAAAATGGGATAGAGATTAATGAACAGTCAGTAGGCTCAGTCATAATCTTGAAAATTTGTAAAAATAATTTTGAGTCTCTTATTTTATTCTTTTATTGGATGCCGAGTGCTCCATGTTGCTGACAGTCATATTTTGTACTCTATACTTTGGTAAGAGATTAAGGGTAAGCATGTAGTAAGCATTTGGCAAAAATGGGATAGAGATTAATGAACAGTCAGTAGGCTCAGT
>NW_011888846.1:345834-352032 GCF_000151845.1 Pteropus vampyrus | reverse complement strand
CTTTCGTGTACTCTATACTTTGGTAAGAGATTAAGGGTAAGCATGTAGTAAGCATTTGGCAAAAATGGGATAGAGATTAATGAACAGTCAGTAGGCTCAGTCATAATCTTGAAAATTTATAAAAATAATTTTGAGTCTCTTATTTTATTCTTTTATTGGATGCCGAGTGCTCCATGTTGCTGACAGTCATATTTTGCTTGATAGACTTTGTGGTTTATAATAACTGTCAATAGCCAGCAGTAAATTTTCAGACATTAGAACAGTTGTTATTCTTCTTATCTTTGTTTACCTAAGTATGGGTCCATTGCAGGAGTTGAAAGTGTTGGTACTTGGTAAGAAGTTAAATTTATTCCATCCCTTGCCATGTGTGAAATTGAGAGATAATAATCTTTCTCTGCGTATCTTCATTTTTTGAAATCATTTTTCTTTATTTTAGGATCAAACTACAAATATCTCATGAAGCTGCTGCCTGTATTACTGCTCTCCGGGCAGCCATGGAGGCTCTGGTTGTTGAAGTAACCCAACAGCCCGATATGATCAGCCAGCTGGACCCCGTTAATGAACGTATGCTGAACACGATCCGCCAGATCTCTAGGCCGTCCGCTGCTGGTATCAACCTTATGACTGGCAGTACACGGTGAGTACCACAGTACCTTGTCTGTGACCTAAGCGGAGGACGGGAATCATACCAACATGAAATTCCCACAGTGCATGGAGGCCCGGTTATTTAAGTTAAAATTCTAGGTAGATACTGAATGTGGAATTTATTTCTGGTTGACACACTCAGAATAAGGACGTTTGCTTTTGTCTCTGTGTTAATAATCTCTTACATTAGTGCACGTTAGAGATAGAAAGGCACCTTAAAAGTATACACAAATCAAACATATTGTTGGCTCAGTTTGAGACCTCCACATTAAAGCGAGTCACATGAATTTTTGTTTTCGCAGTGCATATAAAAGTTATGTTTACGCTATTCTGTAGTCTGTTAAGTGTGTGATAGCATTATATCTACACAAGCAGTGTATATACCTTGGTTAAAAACTTCATTACTAAGAAATGCCGTCATTGGCTTCGTCATAATCTTCATGCTGGTAGAAAAAGGTCTTCCTTTGATGTGTAAAAAAATGCAATATGTGCAAAGTGCAATAAAACGAAGGTGTATGCCTGTATAGAGTCCAGGGTGGGTCACATGACAAGAAAGTGACAAAACCCAGACAGTCCTCTTCCACAGTGTTATTCTGCCCTTTCCAAAGAAAAAAGGTTGATGAGGGGTGAAATTGTTGCTTCGTCAAATGAGAAGCATCAAAGTTTATCTTCGGGAAATAAAAAACATGGATATCTTAAAGAAGTGTGAAATTTCTCTTAATTCTTGAAATGTTTCATTTGCTTCCAGGTTTTTTTTCACCTTAAGTTTTCTTTGCCCACACTTTTTATCTGGAAATAATTGATACCTACAGAAAATAATAGTATAGTGAACACCCATATAGTCTCTTAATTTAGGTTCACTAACTGCCAGAATTTTGTGACACTGGCTTTCCTATGTGTTTACATGAAAGCACACAACAAACCTACCTCTTCGATTAATCATTTGCAATTAGGTTGCAGACATGACATTTTACATCAGTATATGGCAGCTATTTTTAAGAACATAGTTACACCACAATCACACCCCACAAATGTGTTATAATACTAATATATGAACTAAAATTTTACAAAACTAAAATTTTTCTTGTTATAAACTATTAGAATTTTAATTATATGTTTCATGGGTTCTGGTTTCCCATTTTGATTATAAATGAGTTCATATTTTAAATTTATTAATCAAACACATAGTACCTAGTATGTGCTAAGCACTGTGCTAAGCGCTTTTCTGATATTAACTTGTTAATATTTGATCTAAGATGTAAATTGATCATTATTTCAAGAAGTTAAGACCCAAGGTCATAGAGCTAGTGAATGGTAGAGCTGGGTTCAGACTCAGGATGGCTCCTGAAGCAATATTCTCATTTATCCTGCTGTACAGTTGATCCTTGAACAACATGGGTTTAAAGTACCTGGGTCCACTTATACATGGATTTTTTTTAATAAATAGCCCTTCATATTCTTGGGTTTTGTATCCAAGGATTCAACCAACTGTGGATCAGAAACAGTATTTCTGATCTGCATTTGGGGATCCACAGATACAGAGAGCCGACCGTATGCATTGTTTTCCACCATTTCATATAAGAGACTTGAGTGTCTGCAGATTCGGGTATCTGGAGTGGGTGGTCCTAGAACCAGTCCTCCACAGATAGTGAGAGACGACTGAAGTTTGGAGGATAGGGTCCGAAGTTATATGCAGATTTTGAACTGCGTGGGAGATCAGACCCCCTAATCCCCACGTTGTTCAAGGGTCACCTATACTATGGTCCTCCTAGCAGATCAGATGTACAGAAGAATTATTGAGAAGGAGACTCTTCAAAAACAAAACTGGAAAAAGATGTATAGCAGATACAAATGCAGTTCTCATAGATATTTAAAAGAGGAGAGGTAACTTTTGACAGGAAAGGTGGTGATCCAAGGGGGCTACACGTAGAATCAGCTCTGCGAAGGACAAAAGTCCAGAAACTAGAAAGAATGGGATAAACATAAGAACGAAGTTAGGATGTGCGAATATGCTGGTGGCCTAATATGTAATAGGGGGAATTGAAATGGGGAAAGCGAATAGATTAGATAGACATGCAGTAGAATCTACAGGAATTGGCAGTGGATTATGTGGGAGGAGCAGACCCTGGCCATATTCCTGACTTGGACAGCTGCTGAGTTGGTAGTGCCATCTGTAGGCTGCATAGGAAGATTAAGTTGTTTTGAAGTATGGTGAACTGGAGTTGTTGGCAAGACATCTTGATTTCTGCAATTTTTCATTACTCTTCATTTTCTTTGTTTGCCACATGAAACAGATTTAGACATAAATTACTCAAAGACATTTTTCAGAAACATTTCATAGTTAATGCAGGAAAATATTTGGTGATAAAGATAAAATAATTTACCACCAGCTCCAGGAACCTCTAACATATTATTGCTTTCTTAGAATGCTATGTAGTTGAGCTGAGTGAAAGAACTGTCTTAAAGTTGTAAGGACATACTGCCAAAATTGAAGGTCTTTAAGAATGAACCAGAACTTTTTAAAAAAAAAAAAAAAAAACAGATGGTTACAGTTGATGCCTCCTCCTGTGTCTATTTTAGAGTAGCAGATTTATTTCATTTCAGTTTATATTTGTGTAATTGGCTTCATTCCCTTTATTCATTTCATTTTTAAATACGACAAATGTTTATATTTTGTGACTAGTTGAGAAATATTAAGGATGCTTTGCTAAAGCGGTGGCTTTGTGCTTTTCTTAGGTATGGAGATGGTCCACGTCCTCCCAAGATGGCCCGATATGACAATGGAAGTGGATATAGAAGGGGAGGTTCTAGTTATGGCGGTGGAGGCTATGGCAGCGGAGGCTACGGAGGTGGCGGAGGCTATGGTAGTAGTGGAGGCTACGGTGGCAGCGGCTATGGTGGTGGCTCCAACTCCTATCGGGGAGGCTATGGTAGAGGTGGTGGCAGAGGCTATAGAGGCGGCTCCCGAGGTGGCTATAGAGGCAGCGCGGGAGGAGACTACAGAGGGTCTAGTGGAGGAGGCTACAGAGGGTCTGGGGGATTCCCGCGAGGAGGTGGCCGAGGGGGCTATGGGAGCGGCTACTCTGCTCAAGGAAGAGGAGGTGGTGGCTATTAAGGCTTGGTTATGTCGGTGCCTATGCATAGACCATAGAAAACAACGCATGATACCTATCTTCCCAAGTCGTTTACATGCTGCTGACCAGTAAACCTATTTTTTCACCCATTCTGTGGTTCAGTGTGGTTTAAGGAAACCAAGCATATAGATACATTAGTGATTTTGTTTATATTATGTAAAATAATGATCTATTATAAAAGTACCACAGTTTGTATTTTTTCTTTAAGGAGTAAAGATTTGCTTTTAAAATTGACTTGATATTTTCTTGGCTGTAGTTTAATACAATAGGAAATAAAATATTACACTGAATATGGACCATTTAGTTATTGTAGATCTTGCACACTAGAATAATTTTACAATATCAGTTACATCTATTAGTTTTAAAACATCAGAGGAAAAATTGTTTCAGAAGTATACCACGTGATAATCTTGTAGTAGTTAGAATAATTCGCCTTGGAATGAGATTGTTATTCTTGTAACAAATACTGGTCAGTACACAATTCACACGGACCTCTGTACCTGAATAAGACTTTTGACCCAAAGCTGAACATTTTGGCTTTTTCCCAAGCTTTGTCTTTAAAAAATCTTAAGACTAAGGTCAGCATTCTCTTTTATAAGTTAGGTTCCAGTTTAAACAATTAAAAATCAATCCACAAAACTCTTGAATAAAGTTTATACCTAAGCCAAGAATGAAAGTGGATAGCATATTTATCATCACATATATGTATTTCAGAGGATATTTGTAAGCTAGTTTATTTTAGTTGAGATAGTCATACATTTATGACACTTCACAATTTCCATTGGATTTTCACATATTTCTCAGTCGAGAAATAACAGTACAGTAGAGATTTAAAAGGCTTTGGATTAGACAGAACTGGGCTCAGAACCTGAAGCTGCTTTCTGACACATGGGTGATCTCAGGCAAGTTACGTTTTGCCTTAGCGTCCTTTTCAAAATCCTCTTCCTGTCCTTTATGTTCTTTAGATCACCTTCAGCAGTTAACTGTCAATAAGCCGATGGCTCCTATCTGCAGACTCTAAAGTCTGTGTCTCCAGCTGAGCTGTCCTTTCTGAGCATCAGGTTACTTACAGTCACAGTAGAAATGCTACTTCCAGACATACAGTACTGCTGGATGCTTGGATACCCCACTGAAATAACTCGATACAGTCGACCCTGAGCAGCACCGGGTTAGGGGTGCCAGTCCCCATCCTATGCAGTCTAAAATCCATGTATAACTTCTGACCCCAAAAACTTAAGTCCCTCAGTAGTCAGGAGAATTGGTTCTAGTACCACCCCCCCTCCCCCAAGGCAGATACCAAAATTATCAAGACACTTAAGTCCTTTATACAGAATGGCATAGAAAAATGCATACAGTCGGCCCTCTGCATCCCGGGAATATGTGCTCGATCTGTGGTTGTTTGAATCCGAGGATGGGAAACCTGGGGAATATACAGGGCTGACTGTATATTTATTGAAAAAAATCTGCATATAGATGGACCTGCGCAGTCCAGCCTGTGTGTTCAAGGGTCAGCATACTTCCAAATTGAAGGAAACCCCTCAGCTCACCTTGTGTCCTACACTCTGTTCTTGCTTTATCACAGGAGTTTCAGCTACTTAATTGCCAAAGCCATATGTATTATAACATCTAATGAATTCTACATCCAAAACACCTCACTGTCATATTTTTATACGGCGGCTGTGGGTGTTCTATTCAGGGGATCCTTAGTTTGGATGTACAATGATGCAGCAACCTCCTAACAGGTCTGTCCGGCCTGCATTCAACCCGTTCTGCACACTGACGCTGTACAAGTAAACTTCCCACACAGATCTTGCGTCGCCACCGCCCCCTCTTGGCTTAAGCCAGTGGTTCAGTGTGAAGGCTAAACTGCCCCTCACTCCTATTCTGCACGCGGTTCCACTCAGCACCTCTGCTGAACTTCTGGCATCTCAGTGGACCATGCTTTCTCTTGCCCTTTACACATGTGAAAACTCCCATAAAAGGCATAAATTCAGTAATCTGCCTCTTGACTGGTACTCATCCCTCCAACAGTTTCAGCTAGAAATGAAAAATCAAAAATGACCACAAGAGATGTCAAATTACATTCGCTAAAGCTTGAAGGAAGCACTCGGGCATAGTTCCAGAAATCTTTTAGTGTTCGGCTAAAAACCTAAGGAGATCCTTGTGCAGGTTTCTAGAACTTTTTCTCTCTGCAGTTCCATCCTCTCTTCACCACAAATTTTAGCTCTCCTCCCCAACTCCAGTCTCGCGCTTCAATTCAGTGAGACTGTTGTGCTGTTTGCTTCTTTCTCCCTCTACCCACGATCTAGGAAGTGCCTCCATGGAGAAAGTCAGGATGACCTTAGGGCTCATCTCAATTGTTTCCCTTATTTGGGGGATCATGATTCTTCATTGCCTATTCAGTGTATCAAGGCAGTGT
>NW_011888846.1:339152-345389 GCF_000151845.1 Pteropus vampyrus | reverse complement strand
CATAAATTCAGTAATCTGCCTCTTGACTGGTACTCATCCCTCCAACAGTTTCAGCTAGAAATGAAAAATCAAAAATGACCACAAGAGATGTCAAAGTACATTCGCTAAAGCTTGAAGGAAGCACTCGGGCATGGTTCCAGAAATCTTTTAGTGTTCGGCTAAAAACCTAAGGAGATCCTTGTGCAGGTTTCTAGAACTTTTTCTCTATGCAGTTCCATCCTCTCTTCACCACAAATTTTAGCTATCCTCCCCAACTCCAGTCTCGCGCTTCAATTCAGTGAGACTGTTGTGCTGTTTGCTTCTTTCTCCCTCTACCCACCATCTAGGAAGTGCCTCCATCCAGAAAGTCAGGATGACCTTAGGGCTCATCTCAATTGTTTCCCTTATTTGGGGGATCATGATTCTTCATTGCCTATTCAGTGTATCAAGGCAGTTTGTGTGTGTGTGTGTGTGAGAGAGAGAGAGAGTGAGTGAGTGAGTGTGTGTGTGTGTGTGTGTTTTTAGCTTTTTAAAAATACATAGTTTAATTTTCTCTTTTACATGGAGGAGGAAATCAAGTACCAGTTTTGGCTTTCATAGTTTTTATGTTTCATAAAACTTAAGTCAGTTCTAATTGTTGGAGAATCCATTTATGACAAAACATCCAGCAATCGTTCCTCTGAAGGAACGATCAGACTTAGCAGAAGGCTACATGGAGTCTTGTGTGGCAGAGTAATTAATACCAGGAGACATCAACCAATGTATTGCATTTCCTTTCTATCTCAACCATCCCACTACAGTCTGCCTAAACAAAGAAAATACAGTTTGAGATTATCGGAACGTTTTTCCAAAACAGGCTGGATGCAGTAGGGGGAAGAGAATTTAGAAAGAAAAAATATGGAAAGACACAAAGATGCTGCTTACCACCCCTTCCCCCACCGCATATTGGGGTTTGGGAGTATAGTGAGAGTTGGCACTGACAGAATGGGTCTGCTCTAGAAATTCAAGCAGGGATAAAGACCTGATTTTGCACCTGTTCTGTGATTGGCAGCTTGCATACTTGGCATCTGTGCTGTGCACTTGTAAACTTGAAGGTTGTAGCAGTAACAACCCAACAGCTTGCTTTAGAGCTGAGAATGATATGGAAGGGAATTGTAAATTTACTTTGGGCCCAGAGAGATGCTGATGTGCTGGTTGCAGGAATTTAGAGCACTGTGTGTCCAGAGAATATGTTGGCACAGTGTCCTTGAGCAAGCGGCTACAGTTTGATTGCATTTCTTGTGCTGTGAAACTACACAAAAAACTCTGGACATCACCTGTTCCAATGGAATGGGCCAGCAGAACGTGAACAGTTATGTCAGCTTAGGGTCAGTACAGACCCTAGAACAGTTGTGTCAGCTTAGGGTCAGTACAGACAGCTTCTAGAAAAAAGACATCATTGGCTGTGGCCAAACACACATTTGCCAGTTTCTCTCCCTCTAACTCTATCAGCAGAATTGGGATGGGAGGATGGTAAAGAACACCAGAAATGGAATTATGAATTGGACAGGAACTGACATGAGTTTTAGTTTTGACTGGTAAAGAGCTTCCTGTATTCCACTGGATTTACCTGAAAGGCTTAGATTTGAATTGGCCAGAAGCCAGGAAATGCACTGAAAGTGTGTGCGTGTACCTTTGGTACTTGTGCACTGTCCTTTTACACGTAGTATAAAAGGTTTCTGATGGGGGGGGGGGGGGGGTGCGGAAATTGCACCAGCGAATCAAAGTTAACTGATTGAGGTGACCTGCATTTATCAGTACTTTAGTGATCGTTTAGCTTTTTAAAAAAATCTACTTCCTGGAAACTAATTAGAGTGACCAACTGTCTGAATTTGTCCAGGACTGTGATATCCTGAGACTCGGGAAGTACTAAAACTGGGTAAGTCCCGGGCAAATCGGGAGGAGTTGGTCGCCTAGGATTAATCTTAATGGCAGATCTTTCAGGAATTTCCAAACTTTGAAATTGTATATTTCTTTCAAACCTAGAAATAAATTTAAGATAAAGAGTACAAAGGAATTGGCTGCATAACCTTAACTGGTTAGCCAATATAATATTTTTCATGTTAACCTATAAAAATGTGAAATTAATACTTAGTAATTATTTTTAATACTTTAGTTATTTCATTTATTCAAACGATTGAAGTTTTATAGCTCTTTTAAAAATAATAGGAAGCACAATAGGATTAGGTTAAACCTACTGATCTAAATAAAATCTAAATTTTTGGCATCAATAATTGTCCTAAACATTTTCAAATTAACCTAGTATTCTACTGATACCTGCCAAATGGTTTTAAAATGTTATTGGCAAATAAAATAAATGTTAATCTTTCTTATAGAACTATATAATCAAAAATATCAATTACCAAAATATATATAATGGCATAAGGTGTTTAGTATTAAAATATTGGTAAGATATAAAGTTGCCTGAGTTTTCTATAGAACAAATCCGTGTTCTGTGGAAAACACACATTTTGTTAAAAACGGCTGTTTTAGGCTTCAGTTGAACACTAATAAAGAATATGTAAAAGTAAACTTAAATATTATCTAGTTCAGTTGTCTTAAGCTTTGGGCGGGTAAAGAGGCTTCTTGGAGAATATGAAAGCTACAGATTTTCCACCAAAGGCATGTACTCAAAGTTTTTAAATTAAAATTTCAGGTAGTTCACCGACTCTTGGAACCTGTAACACCTGTTTTGATTCAGTCATTGAAAGTATAGTATATAGTTTTCATACTTTTCACTTTAATACTTTGGGAAAATTAGACCAGTCTTCAACTTTATTGCTTGCTGGTTCTAACTGTTGCATCTGTGAGATCACATGCATGTACGCCCCACCCTGCTCTTGTAGGCATAGCAACTTCTCTACCTCGTGCTGCCCGGTGCCTTTCAGTCCTTTGCAGCTGCCTCCCACTTTCTCTGCTTCTGCTTCATGAACTGGTTTCCAGTCCACTCTTCACTTGAGACTGGCCCCTCGCTGCTGCGGGCAAGGCCACTTCCAGTCCCTGACGAAAGGCAAAAAAGGGTTCTAATTCATCCCTTTCATTCCACACCAAGGCCACTCTTCTAATCAATTTGTGGTCTTCACCCCTGCAATCTTAATGTTTCCATCCATAGCAACTGTGATGAAACGTCCTTAAACATCCTGGATTAGAAATCTCATTTCATTATTTCTCATAGGCAGAGACCTATTAGTAGCATTCTTCTGTAACTATTTAAGTTATTACTTGCCACGCACAGTACCATGTAGGATGTAGTGGTTACTATAACCTAGTGCCTATACAACAAGAAATTTAATTTATAGTCTTGTAGGAAAGCCACATAGAGCAGAAATAATGGAACCATCTCTCCCTTAGGTTATAAATTAGAATCTCTATTAAGTGCGTACAAACCACGCCTTGGATAGGTGGTCCTGGTGGAAGAAACTTCTTAAACCCCATTTGAAGATTAGAATTAGGGTTTGTCTTCCCTAAATTGGTTAAGGTAGGTGGTAGGCAAAATAATGTGTGACCCTGCCTCCCCTCCCCAACCCCCAAGGATGTCCACATCCTAATTCCCAGAACCTATGACTACATATCTTATGTGGCACAAAGGAACTTGCAGATGTGGTTAAAGTTAAGGACCTTGTGATGGAGGGATCCTGGATTATCCAGGTGGGTCCAACCTAATCATGTGAGTCCTTAAAAGTGGAAGTAGACAGAAGAGTGGGTCAGGAAGATGAGACTGAAGAGGAGGCAGGAGAAATTCAAAACAGAAAAGGAACTCCATCTGTTGTTGCTGGCTTTGAAGATGGAGGAACGAGGCCATAACCCAAGTTGGTCACTGGAAGCTGGGAACAGCCCTCAACTGAGAGCCATCAGGGACACAGATCTCAGTCCTACAACTGCAAGGAACTGAGTTCAGTCAACAGCCAAATTAGCAAGAAAACAAATCCTCCCCTTAGCCATCCAGAAAGGAACAAAGACCTGTCAAACACAATGATTTTAACCCAGCGGGACCATGTCAGACTTCAAATACAGAACTGTAAGATAGTGTTGTTTAAGCCTCTAAATTTGTGGTAATTTGTCATTAGGTGGGAAAAAGTAGGATTGGGAAGGTCGAGAGAGGTAAATTTAAGATCAGATTTCCTAGAAAATCTTATAACCGCTTTGTGTATGCTTTAGGAATTTAAGAATAGGAAAAAACGATTCAGAAGTGGGCCTGCCTGGAAAAAGAAATTGTTTGGAAACTAATGGCAGCGGCAGAAAGGAGGCAGATAACTATGAGTGAGAAGTTTGTTCACTCAAGGCTATTGCTCTTTCTGCTCACAAAAGATCCTGTCTTTGTCCATCACCTACTCCCCTTAAACCAGAAACAGGGAGGTGGAGGAAGAGGACTGGGAAGGACAACCCCCACTCTTACAGTTCATTAAATTCATTATAGAGAGACTGTGCTTCTTAAGGCCTCCATAGACAATCCTTGGAATGATCTTTTGTGTCACTCGGCTAATAAGACCTTATGTTTAAAAAAAAAAAAGAAAAGAAAGAAAAAAAACTTCAATGAAACACTGAAGGGGACTATACCTTATTCAGCTCTCAGCCTCAAGAGATTCTCCATGGCAACACAGCACCTCTGCTAGGTTACAGATAACACTAAGGAAAAGCTTAAGTGTTTGAGCCTTTTATACTCTAAAGTCAATATAAGTTTCACTTTGTAGAAAAGACCACTGGTTTCTCAGAAATGAACCCCTATTTTAGAGGACACTTGGCCATTCAATTTAAAGATTATATTTCCTACCTTCATTTGCAATTAGGTGTAGCCATGTGACTAGATTCTAGCTGGAGGGAGGCATGAAAGTTGAAATAATGTGTGTAACCTTTTTAGACAGCTCCTACCCTGTATGCTTGCCTGGAATTTAGACATACTGGCTTGAGCAATGATTGCTATGTTGGACCATGTGGTCATTTTGAATGTAAACCAAACAAGATAGAAGAAACCTGAATTTCTAGCATGGAACACCTACCTACCATTTGGAACATCTGCTAGCCCTATATTGAGTACCTCTGGACTTCTCGAATATGAGGGACAAATACATTCTATATTGTTCACCTCTCTTATTTTGAATTTCCTTGTTTCCTACAGTTGAACCTGATCTTGTGTTACATACAGTGCTATCTTACCCTATTCCGGTTGCTAGCACTTATAAATGGGAATGACTCAGGAATTAGCTATAAACTTAATTTTTTTTCTATTCTCTACATAGAACACCTAATGCTTCTTATTGGACTACAAATATTAAAAACAATGTTTAAAACCACATTTGTTTTTGTAATTAAATAGTGATGGTGGTACCATATACTAAAAATATACTTAATATCACTCAGTTATATACACTAAAAGGGTGAATTTTATGGTTTGTGAATTTTATCTCAAACTTTTATTTTTAAAAATCTTAAAATCAGTCATTCAATGTAAAAGCATTAAAATGTTTAAATATTTTTAAACTACCATTAAAACTACCACTGCTGTGTGAGATGACGTTTATTAAACATCTATCTGAAATATACTTAATTAAAACTGCCATTTCTGTGGGAGATGATATTTATTAAATACGTGAAATATAAAACTTTAATAACACAAATCCAGATGCTTTAACTTGTGACTATTCTGATATCCCCCTTTA
Organism: Pteropus vampyrus; assembly: GCF_000151845.1. Classification (NCBI taxonomy): domain Eukaryota; kingdom Metazoa; phylum Chordata; class Mammalia; order Chiroptera; family Pteropodidae; genus Pteropus; species Pteropus vampyrus. Next base: position 339,714 of record NW_011888846.1, on the reverse strand, counting down.
AGTTTGCTTCTATTTTATTATTATTCATTTCCAGATTCAGATTTTGCATTACTTTGGAGAGCATATTTTCATCTTTTTTATCTCCTGAAGCAGCCCCTTTGTTGAGGGCTTCTGCTACAATAAAAAATTGTTCTGTTGGTTGAAGAATGCTAACTCCATAGCCGTTGTTGTTGTAAATATGATTATTAGTCATTTTCAATTTGGGTGCCGGAAGAACCTGTTAAAGTATTCAAGGAGTTAGTTTTTCAGTAATTTCTATAAAAATAAAATACGAACTAATGAACATATAAACTCTAACACTTATTCTTGGGTTAAAACATTTCTTTAAAATAAGTGAATCTCAGTTTTGGACAAATGTTATTTTCCTCACCCTAGATTAATATAATATTACCTACCAAAATGTTTAATGTGGAAACATTAAATGAAGCTTTCAACTTATTTTTATCAGTTATTGATAAGGATAATCAATTCATGATGAGGTTACAGCAATATTCCATGAAGCTGAATTTTAATAAACAAGATAAATATGAAAATAGATAATCTCAGATGACAATGATAAACA
>NW_011888846.1:333704-337742 GCF_000151845.1 Pteropus vampyrus | reverse complement strand
TCTAGAGTCATATGACCAGACTCCACCACCACAATACCATCAACGGTCCCTTGTTGTATCAAAGATAGATTCATTAGTTTCACATTATCGGCTTTGGACACCACAAAACTGTCATGAGAAGGTTCAGAAGTAATCATGATTTCTTCTCTCTTTCCAACTCCTGATTCATAGGGACAAAGATACATAATTAAATCAGTAATCCCAAACTTGAAAGCCCTTTAGTCATTCAATAATACTTGCTATTACTAAGTTTTTCTTTTCACATATTTTTAATAAGTGATATATATAAATACTCAGTTGTTAACTAATTGGATACTTAACTGTAATGTAATCTTGTGTCCTTATTTGATGCCATGATGGAAGGCTGGATTTATAATCAATCTAAATATACTTATGGCACTTATTCAACATACTCATTCCACTGCGTATTTCTCTAAATTATATAATCAGCAGTTATCTACAAAATGTCTAGGATACAAAAAGTATTTTACCATATCCTAGTTTCAAAACCATAAATTACCATACTAAAAAATGACTGACAGAGACTCTTGAATTAAGCTACAAGATTAATGTAATCATATCTATGCTTTGCTCTAGAGTAGTCAAAGCAATCATCTAAATTTAACATAAATCTAAAAATAAGGGGCTGGATCTTCAAGAAAGCTACAGATTTTTTAAATTACAAATATGACCCTTATCTATATAGTTCAACAAAATATTACTGATTACAATCATCAAAATCTAGTGAAAATTTTATTCAGTTTTTGCATTGATAGGCAAAATTTAAGTCATCTGTTCTTTTTGGGGGCTAGACAGTGGGAATGCTCATACTTTAACGTAAAAAGGCAGAATTAAAGATACTAAATATGTTCATAACCTAAACCTAAATAAAAGTTAGTTAACTCTGCTTTTCTACTATTTTAGTAAGTGTGCAACCTTTTTGAGAAAATGCTGGATATAGTTTAATATTGCCTTATATTTGGATTTTCACACTAAAGTGATATGAAGTACAATGGAGATAGATGAAAACAAAGTTGTTTGGGTAAAAATATAGATGGCGCTCATAGAAAATATGAACGTTTCGTTTTCCTTTCTGGTTTTGATTATTTAAAATCTATATTATCATGGGGAAGAAGTAGTCTCATTGATTGATTTGCTCTGGTGCAGTCTGTCTAAACGAGGTCACTTGTACAGATAATATACTCATAAACCAGTGAGAAAATATATTTTCTTTTTAAAGTGAGAAAATCTTACTTGTAAAAGGCACATAAAAGATTTTTGTGAAACAAACTCAGTTCTAATTTCTAATAATTTGATTAACCATGTTTATAACATACATTTTGGCCAGTACACATTGCTATAAAAAGATTGCAAATGATGCCTAGCTAACCCTTTATAATGATGTCATCAGTCAATAAAGCAAGATTTACAGCTTGATATTCTCCTGGAAAAATAACTACCGTATCTCCACTATAACAACTATCCACAGCCAAATCCAAATCATCATGCTGTTGGAGAAGTGTGTCTGAAGGTAAGTCCTTTACCTGAAAAGAGGAGAAAAGACAGCACCACCTTCAACAATAGATTAAACTTTTGAAAGAGGTCATTTTAATCAGTTAACTTACTGGTAATGTGCTTTTCCCAAGACTTACCTTGTATGGGTAATATACTGTACTTACTGTATGTATTTATGTTTGTTAAATGCTCAGAGTATCAGCCCATCATTTAAGGGGATGGTGAAATGAGATTTTATGATCACTAACAATTTTATAGCTATTAAATACTGTGTGCCAGAAGTCATATTTTGAACTTTACATATTACCTCCTAAGCTTCACAACAGTTCTTTGAGGTAAAGTATTATTATCGCCTTAAAAATTTAAGGATATTAAAACTCAGTGAGACTGATTTGCCCAAGGACACAGAGCTAGTGAGTGGTGAAGCTAAGCTTTAGATCCAGGTCTTTATGATACCAGATCTTTTTCCAGTATACTACTTTATTTTCTTTAACTCAACTGACTCTACAATTTCGATAAATCAACAAAATGTTATATATTAAAGATTGTAGAACTAAAAACAAAACATACTAGGAATTTACAGTGGGGTAGAAAAAGGTAGAGAACTTTATTATTAGTGCCATGAAGAGTGAAAAACTTTAAAATTTGGAAACTAAAAATATATTGTGAAAAAATACCTATTTTATCCCAATAGAAATGGCATCATTAATATATGATTTTTCTTATTACAAAAGTGGGTTAGGACCCTCCACAATGCCTTCATTTTAACTTAATCACTTCTTTACAGACTTTATCTCCAAATACATATGGTCACATTCTGAGGTGCTGGGGCTTAAAATTTCAACATAGGAATTTTGAGGAGACACAATTCAGCCTATAACATCCCCTAAGATCAGGAATAAGACAGAGATGCCCACTTTTACCATGTTGCTATTCAACATTATATTAGCCAAAAGTTCTAGCGAAAGCAACTAGGTAAAAAAAATAAAAGTTACCTAAACTGGAAAGGAAGAAATAAAACTATCTCTATTTGCAGACAACATGATCCTATATATCCTGTACAAAGAATTCACCAAATATATAATAACTAATCAATTCAGCAAAGTTGCAGGGTACAAGATCAACACACAACAATGAGTTTTGCTTCTACATACCAGCAATGAACAATCTGAAAAGGAAAATAAGAAAACTATAAAGAGAAGGAATAACCAAATTCCATTTATAATAGCATCCAAAATAATAGAATGTCTAGGAATAAATTTAACCTGCATAAAAGATGAAAGCCTTATATGTCAAAAACTGTAAAACATTGCTGAAAGAAATTAAAGAATACCTAAATAAATGGGGAAAAATCTCATGTTCATGGATTGGAAGATTTAATATTATTAAGATGGTGATACTACCCAAATTGATCTATAGATTCAATGTAATACATATCAAAATTCCAACAGCTTTATTTGCAGAAATGGAAGAGCTCATTCTTTAATTCATATGGAATTTCAAGAGACCCTGAATGTACAAAACAGTATTGAGAAAAAAAAAAGTTGGAGGACTCACATTTCTGATATCAAAACTTTCTACAAAGCTACAGGAATAAAACTGTGTGATACCGTCATAAGAATAAACATATTGACCAATGGAATAGAATTGAAAGGCCAGAAATAAACCCATCCCATACCACCATGGCCAGCTGATTTTCAACAAGAGTGCCAAGACCATTCAATCTCTCTACAATACTGTCGGGACATTTGCAAATATATGCAGAATGAAATTGGACCCCTACCTCACACGATATAAAAAAAGTTAACTCAAAATGGATCAATTACCTAAATATAGGAGCTAAAACCATAAAACTCTTCAAGGAAAACATGAGAGTAAATTTTTATGACCTTAGATTTGAAGATGGTTCTCAGGTATGACACTGAAAGCATCAAACTTTAAAATTTTTGTGCATCAAAGGATATTATCAAGAAAGTGAAAAGACAACTATGGAATGGGAGAAAATATTTGCAAAGCATACATCTAATACTAGGTCTAGTATCTAGAATATTTTAAAAACCCATAATCATCAACAGCAAAAAGACAACCCAGTTTAAAAATGGGCATAGGACTTGAATAGACATTTCTCCAAAGAAGATATACAAATAACCAACAAGCATATGAAAAGATACTCAACATCATTAGTCATTAAGGAAATGAAAGTCAAAACCACAGTGCAATACAACTTCATATCCACTAAGGTGCCTGTAATAAAAAAGATAATAAGTGTTGGAGAAATCACAACCCTCATACACGGCTAGTGAGAAAGTGGTTCAGCAGCTGTGAAAAAGTTTAGTATCTTAAAAAGTTAAACACAGGATTACCATATTAACCAATAATTCTACTACTAAGTAAATACCCAAAATAACTGAAAACAAGTAGTCAAATAGACATTTGTAATGAATGTTCATAGCAGCACTATTCACAATAGCCAAAAAATGGAAACAACTCAGATGTCCATCAACTGATGAATGGATAAAGAAT
>NW_011888846.1:329471-333517 GCF_000151845.1 Pteropus vampyrus | reverse complement strand
AGTAGACTATTCAGCCATCAAAAGAAACGATATATGTTCCAATGTGGATGAACCTTGAAAACATTATGCTGAGTAAAAGAAGCCAGATACAAAAGGTCCCATAGTGTATGATTTCATTTATATGAAATACCCGGAATAGGTGAATTTATAGAAACAAAGAAAATTGGTAGTTGTACAGGGCTGGAGGGAAGGTGGAATGAGATTCACAGCTTAATGGATATGGAATTTTGTGTTGAGGTGATGAAAATGTTTGGGCACTAGAGAGAGGTGGTGGTCACACAACACTGTGAATGCATTAAATGTCACTGAACTGTTCACTTTAAAATGGTTAATTTTTTTATGTGGATTTTACCTCAAAAAAAAAAAAAAGGAAAAGAATAAAGATACAAGAAAGAGAAGGAATAACCAAGACCATATTGTCTTTGAGGAGACAGGTGGCAACGAAATCAGTAGTACAGATGGAAGCGAATTTAATTCATCTTGTGTCTGGTATATTTTCAGACACAGTTATCAGATCTTGTAGCATTACAGTTAAAATCTGAGAGTACTGATGATACATTATTGCAATATGAATGGCAAAACAAATAATAGCAGTTGACATTTTTGTGGTAGGCACCTTGCTAAAAGATTTATATAAAATAAATCACTTAAGCTTAACAACTCTACAGGATAGACTTCATTTCTCCCTTTTACAAATCAGGAAATAAGAGAAACTATGTAACTTATTTAATCTCATACAACTATTAAGAAGCAAAACTGAATCAAACTTAGGTTTGTATTATTTCAAAGCCTGTGTTCTTCTCCATCACTATCCTGCCTGCAGACAGAAGAAACAGCATAGAGCCCGTGATGAACAATGGGGATTCTGCTGTTTCTTCAAGATCTGGGAGGAAGACTAATTAATGTTTAACTTTAGTTTAGGCACTGGGAGAAGTACTTATTGTCTTTGCCAGGAATGATTCAGAAGCTGGAGTGCGTCTAAACCCGTCACGATTTGAGAACTTGGGAAGTAAGAGAGGAGGAAAGGACTGATCCTTAATTCGCTGGGCTGGAAGGTTATTTATGACGTCAACTGAATAGAGAATGTAGGAGGACTGTGTACTAAAAGATAAGTTCAAACTTACAATCGTTGTATGTTAGACACCCAGGTAAAACGCTTAGAAGGACAGATAGTAACGTAGGCCAGCAAAGAATAAAAGCAAGGAGGGAAAGAGCAAGGCGAATAAATTTACTGAAAAATCACCATGTGCCAGGCACTGCTAGGTATTTTATACATAACATCTCATTTCATCCTATAAGGTGGCAGCGGTAAACATTTATTAAGTACTTACTATGTACTGGGCATTATTCTAAGCGTATTACAAATATGAGCTCAATATTCACAGCTGTATAAATAAGAAACATAGCATTATCCCCATGTTATAAGTGAGGAAGGTAAATAACATGTTGAAAATCACAAAATTAGTAAATGACGACGCCGGAATCTGAATCCAGGCAGTTTGGCTCCAGAGCCCATGCTCGTAATCCCAGTACACGGTGTTTATCTCTCTTTTTAAAGCACTCTGCGAATAAGGACATTGACGTTCAGAGGTGAGGCAGCTTGCCCAAGATGATACAGTTATTACGCGGTCTCAGAGAAGCTATAGGAACACTGGGCTATCTGACAACAAAGTCCATGTGTTTTCACCATACCACTTGTGACAGTCACTAACAAAGATGGCGGGCTGATAAAACTTTAAGGAGAGAGGACGGAGCAGGAAGAACACTGAGTAAAGAATGTTCAAAGTTGAGAAAACTCTTAAAGGCTATATACATAGCTATGACTACTATCAAATTAAAATATTTTGTCAACCTTAAAGGTAAATCAGAAATCAAAGATCTAAGCAAAGTGGAAGTTCACGATGCTGCCTTCTTAGAGACTTCCTCGCCTTACCCTGGCCACCCAAGTTCACGGATATTCACTTACACAAATGAAGACGGGGCTGCAAAGCACTGGGTAAAATCAAAGACATTTCTCATCACGTAGGAAAATAAAGCCAGAACCAGACTTCAAAAAGATTAATAAAAATGATCAAATAAGGCTAGAGATAAAAGCAAAACCTATACCTTACTTTTTATAAAGATGTTTTAAAAGATGTTTACAAAGATAATTGGTAGAATAATTAATGTTATTGACTAATCTGATCCACTAAGCGATTAAAAGGAAAATTAAATTTTGTTGAAAATAATAAAAATGATAGGAGAGCAAACAAGACAAGTCTTATCCCTCTCCCCTCTCCCTGCCGGCTTGCTTTCAGTGTCTCATCCACACCATACTCTCTTGTCAAACGTGCATTCATTTACTAACTCACCAAAACCACTGGGCACTTACCACGTGCCAAGCATCGTACTAGGTGATGGGATGTGTCGTAAACATATACCCTTTGCTTTCCAGAAGCTCATATTCTTGTAAAAGAGGCAGACGTTCAACAGATAGCCACAATAAGTATTAAATACAGTCATGGTAAGGGAAAGTGCCGGTCAGAGAAAGTGCGGGGTGCTATGTCAGTATCTAGCAGTCTAAGGCATTCTGGAAGGTTGAGAAAGGTTGGAAATGTTTAAATTGAGGCCTGAAGCTTGTGCAGCAGCTCTGTGAAACAATATTGTATACACTCGGAAGTGACGTTAGTGAGGGAGAAATTGGCATATGAAGGTGATGAGGGATATGATTAGGGTAACTCTCAGAAAATGTAATTAGCAGCTGGGTAGATGGTGATACCATTTATTGGAAAAGAGAACTCTAGAATATAAAGAGGTCAGTGAGTAAGAGAATGGACATTTGAGTTGAAGTACTTGTGAGACAGATAATAGAGTGGTGATGAGCAATAGGCAGTTGGACATAGAGGTTTGAAGCTCAGAACAAAAACCGGGCTGTGGGTAAACATTTTAGATTCTCAGTATATATAATCAAAGTCATGTGTGAAGATCAGATAAATCACTTAGGGGTAATACAGCGCAGAAGCAAGGTCAGTACCAAGCACTTAGAGGACAGAAGGAGGAAAAAAAAGCAACTGCAAAGAATGAAAACCAGGCAAGTTCAGTAACAGAAGACAGAAAAAAAAGAATATTTCAGGGGGAAAGCTGTGAAATGCTGAGATCAAGTGAGATGCAAATATTACTCTGACTTAGAACATTTTTCCTCTGGGGCTGGTTAAATTTATAGTCTTCCTTCAGGGTTCATCTGGGTTATCTCTTCCAGCCAGCATTGCCAGAATTCCTAATTCTGACATATGTACCCATCCTATGTGCATCCTGTACATATTCCCATCATAGCATTTATCATTCTGCGTTATAATTGCCTATTTACTTGTCCATATTGCCACCATAATTCAAATGTGTCGAGTATATGAAGAAGCAAGACTGTGGGTCTGGTTCAACACTCTCTCAAATACGGTCTTTCTCATATTTGTCTCCCATCCTTTCCATAGCTATGAGCAGAGTGCCTGACAACAAAGGTTAGTACTCAGCAAATCACTGTTGACATTTATTTATTTAGTACCTAGTATATGCCCAAAACGCTAAGCTGGATATAATGGGGGAAATAAAGCATTCATGAGTCAGACAAGAACTCTACCTTCAAAGAGTTGCTTTTCTGATCATAGGCAGCTAAACTTAAATGAACAAGAAAGAATAAAGCATATTTCTTACCATGTCAGTAGTCATCACTTTGGCTACAATATGTGTTATAGTCTTTCCAAAGTCTCTTTTTCCTTTCCTACGCCTCAGAATTCTTGGAAAGAAAGGTCCATGAACTCTAGAGTTGAAAACATTCATGATTAAATTAACATGAAAAAGATTCAACCTATGCTTACCTAGAAGATAAACACTTGGCACTAAGCATCTTTGAGAAATAGGTTTCACTAATTTTAAGTTTCTTAAACGAGAACAATGAACGATTAAAATATTTTAGACAACCGAGTGTTTAAACCCTTGAACTCTAAAATCTTTTCATTTTAATGGTTTGTACCTGAAATCTGCATGCAACCCACTACGATTAATACCTCAAT
>NW_011888846.1:319486-328721 GCF_000151845.1 Pteropus vampyrus | reverse complement strand
CCAAAGTCTCTTTTTCCTTTCCTACGCCTCAGAATTCTTGGAAAGAAAGGTCCATGAACTCTAGAGTTGTTAAAAACATTCATGATTAAATTAACATGAAAAAGATTCAACCTACGCTTACCTAGAAAATAAACACTTGGCACTAAGCATCTTTCAGAAATAGGTTTCACTAATTTTAAGTTTCTTAAACGAGAACAATGAACGATTAAAATATTTTAGATAACCGAGTGTTTAAACCCTTGAACTCTAAAATCTTTTCATTTTAATGGTTTGTACCTGAAATCTGCATGCAACCCACTACGATTAATACCTCAATCACCTCAACTTTTCAGTACAGTAGAAAAGTTTCCTAATTGGACTTTCACAATCTGCTGAATTGTAGACTCCCACAAAGCAGAGGCAGGTTATGTCTGTGATGCTGAGTGTGATGCTGGGACTGGCATTGCCCTCAATGACCACTTTGTCAAGCTCGCTTCCTGGTTTGACAGTGAGTTTGGCTACAGCGACAGGGTTGTGGACCTTAGGGTCCACATGCCCTCCAAGGAGTAAGAGTCCCCTGGACCACCAGCCCCAGTAAGAGGAAGAAAAGCCCTCAGCTACGGGGGAGTCCTTACCCCAAGTTGATTCCCAACACCCTGAGAATCTCCTGACCTCCAGTTTCCACCCCAGAACCACTGAAGAAGGGGAGGGGCTTAGAGAGCCCTACCTTGTAATGCACTATCAATAAAGTTCACTATACCCGCCCCCCCCAAAAAGAATGTTTTGCAACATGCCTAATTTTAGATACTATGTTTGGTTAACACACTATTTCCTTTCAAAAGATACGCCTCTGGTCTCCCTAGAGCTAGCTGGCTCTTGGCCTCCCAGGAAGAACAATTCCAGCTTCTCTCCTAGTCGTTTTTATATTGTTTGCTGTTCAGCACTTCTAATTAATTCTATTCTTTCTCTTTGTCTGATTTTCTTGACAGTTCCTGTTTCCTATCTCTTAATCATTTAAGTGTCGTCAAAAGAAAAGATTTCGAGGATAACTTTTATCGTAACCCTCTGTCCGCCAAAGGGATGCCTTTCCCAACAATGCCGACTTAGCATTAATCTTAGGTGTAAACTTTTGGTTCCTCTGTAGCACTTTGATTATTGTTTGATGCTAATGAGATGCAGCTTTAGTACCAATGTTTTTCAGCTGATATTTCAATTGTCAAATATTTTTGTGAAGCTTAAAATTTCAGGAAACCAGTTCTAAGAATTTACTGAGCAAGTTATTAAAATTTGAATATCATAATAGCAACGTCCTTCAAAGCAAGTTTCCTTTAACATTTCAAAATCAAACCCACTCCGCATTTTTATACCTATTTAAGCAAGTGGTTTTGATATTGAAGAGAGAACTACTCAGAACATTTTTTCACCATATACCCGATTACTAGCTGCTCAAGGAGTAAAGCATCCTATGTTCGGGAAATAACAGTTTATCGTGCAATGCTAGTTTTTAAATCAAAAGTGTATATCAGTATTTTTAATCAGATTTATAAAGGTATAATTTATATAACAGACATTCAGATTTTAAGTGAACCATGTCATGAGATGTTACAAATGTATACACCCATTAAACTCAGTCACGACAATCGAGACACAGAACATTCCCGTCACACTTGGTGTTGTATCTAAAAACTCATTGCCAAAGCCACGCTCGCCTAGGTTTTCTCCTGTGTTTCATTCTAGACGTCTAGTAGTCTAGTTTTACGTTTAGGCCTATGGATCACTCTGAGTTAACTTATGTGAAAGCTTTTTTCTTGTCGTAAGGATGGTAATGATAACTCACAAGCTCATTAGGTGTCAGAGCTGGATCTGGAAATCCTTGGTTCTTTTCTGTAGTTTCCATTTCTCTGCTGAGATTTTCCATTTACTTGTTAACACCTAATTTTCCTTTATTCTGTAATCATGTTTTCCTTTAATTCTTTGGACGTATTTATAACAGAAACTTTGAAGTTTCTGTCTGATACTTCCAACATCTGGGCCCACTCAAAATCAGTTTCTATGAACCGTCATTTTTCCTGAGTATGGATCTAATGTTATGGTTTCTTTGCTTGTCTATTGATTTTTGGTTGAATACTGAAGGTTTGGATAATCTATTTTGGTAACTCTGGACTGTGTTACGTTCTTCGGGGGGCTGCTAGCCTTGTGTTCTACCAGGCAGTGAACTTCCCTGATCTCACAATGTAGACTGTTTCCCTTGAGGTGTGCAGCAGCTGGCACCTCTGCTCAGCGATCTCAGCTCCCAGGCTCCTCCTCGGAGCCTGGTTCCCAGATCTCTCCGGCCCAGCAGTGCGAGCCGCGCTGAGTGGTTAGCCAGGGATCTGGGCAGAGCGTCTGCTCCAGCTTTGGATTCCCCCGTGTGCAGCTCTTTTACTTTCAAGATATTCCACCTTCGTTCCCAGCTGCTCTTGACGGCACTGAACTCTGTCCTTTGTCATTTTGAATCGGACTGTATTTTTTTGCTGCCAAAGCTACGAGAATTGGTGATTACCCTCAGACCAAAAAGCCACAAATTCCCATTTCTTACCCATTCCCAGGAGAAATCCATTTCAAGAATAAACTTTTATGGTTACTGCCTGCTTTTAGTCATTTCATAGTGCCTTCAAATAGTTGGATACTTTTAATATATTTTGTCTGGATTTTATAATTGTTATCTATCGAAGGATTTGACCAATTAACTCACCCCACCATTCCCAGAACCTGATACTGTGTGATTATAACTTTTAAGATGAGAGAACTCTGTTACCCTATGCCATTAGAATCTAAAGTCTAGATTCAACTTTTGTTGAATATGCATTTCTAGATAAGTATAATTCAAGAATCTTATCTATATTGATTTCCCAAAACCCCAAGGTTTTGTTACACAGGAATCCCAATAACAAGGAAACATCAAAAGTAAGCCCTAGAATGGGATTCTTGGTGATTAAAAAAAGTAGGTCAAATTTGAAAGAAAATACAAAAAGAAAAGATTTAGGCTAACAGTTAATAGTTAGATATGTAAAATGTGGCTCAGAATTCCTAAGGCAAAGAATGAGTAAAGGTAGAACACAAAAGAAGGAGTTTAACAATTAAATATGAGATAGTGAGAAGTCCTTTGACTTCATTCAAGATTTTTCATTAATTTGGGGAACATGATCAAGAATTCCTGTTTCCCCTTTATTTAAAACAAAGACAGAAATGTAAATATATTTTACTGCACAGAGTGTAAAAATATTTTAATATATTTTGAATTATCCTGTAGAAGGATGCTGGTTTAATCTATATTGTTTTATTTATCCTCAAAAACAACTTATCAACTTATGTTGGTTAGAAAAGCAGAAATTATGAGGCAGCCAAATTAGTCAATTCTCTACTTTACATATTATATGTGCAGGAGGTCTGTCTCCTTTCTTATGCTTTGGCCAAAATCAAAAGGGTAAAGATAAAAGATAAGGACTAGATGTATAAGGTTTTTTCATCAAAAAAAACTCTGCAATAATTTCAGTCAATTCAGATAATAGAAAAATAATTATCCAATATTGGTAGTTGCACCTTGTGCTTATCTCATAAATCGGGTATCTAACTTCATAATCATTTCAGTCAGGGTAACATATATAAGTTAAGCGATATGATAAAAGAATGTTTCTATTTAAAATAGAGCAAATTATTACCGGAGGCGTAAATCTTCCCACATTTTCAGTAATCCACAGAGCATTACTATCTCATAGTATTTTTTCCAGCATTCAACAGCCTCTGCTGCCGAGGGATCTTCTTTAATATTGCTCTGATACTCAATGAGCTCGACACGCTTGTTTTTATATTTCTCCAAAGTTTTTTTGAAACGTTGTGCAATGGGACCAGGTATTGTTCCATCTTGTATATCACACCACCTGAAAAGTATCAATACAGTTATAACCTTTATCTTACATAATGTGCTCAATAAGTTTCTAACTATACTTACAAATTGATTCTTTCTTCAATCAAAGCAGTATAATTCTCACAACTTTCTTCATCATCCCAGTCTCTCCAAAGAAAGTCATAAAAAAACCTATGATGAATCCAATTAAGATGAACATGATCAAAAACAGAGAGTAGCATGTTTAGAATTAAAAAGACATTCTGATGTCAGAATTTTTTACGTGAATCTTAATTATTAAGAAAATATTTTTAAATGAGCTTCCGGTGAATTAATATTAAAGGTAAACTTTACAAATTTGATTATTTGGATTCTGTTTTAGGTTACTGCAGATAATGTTTCTTGAATTGGAACTAAATTTCAAGTTTCAGATTTCATAGATTTTTGGTGATTATTTTGTTCACCAAAAAAATAATGCTTAAGAATATAATCAAATTTGTACATCAAGGGAAGGAAAGCATTAGAAAACAAACATGCGCCAGAATATTCTGTACTGAGTTTATGGATAGCAATCATGATATAACTGATGACATCTAGTATTTGTAATGTCCTTAAATGTGAAAAATGAAATCTAATATATTTCAGATGCTTAAATATGAACAGAATTTGATATTACTTACCTCTAGAATTTTTTAATTCAATTTTTGTAAAATGCAAGATTGAAAAATAGCGAACTTTTCGTTGCCCATATAAATTCTTCACAAGAGAATATTTTAATTAAAGAAGTTACAAATATATTCATTAAAAATGGACAGATTGAATTCAGCAGTGAGTAAAAATTACATCAATATTCATAAATGCTTGTGTAAACAAAACTTACGTATTAAATTTTTGAATACAATCATTATAACTTTCAGAAGTACAAAGCTCTGTTACCTTACGACTTCCAAGGCCAAAGCAATGTCCTGTATGTCGGACCCTTGTCCTTCAACAGGGTACACCTCCAGGAGAGGCACACTGTGCTCTAGTTCTTCTAGAATCTCGTCCACCAAACCCCTTGGGATGTTTGCAATGTTAGAAGAAAAAGGCTCCGCAACGGAAACAGTAACTTTGAAACAAGACGATGAGCTTTGGTGTGGTTTACAAGTTACCTAAAATAAATATAAAATTCATAATTACAAATGAAAGCAAATAAACTACAAGGATCTTTCTCATATATGAGCTACTTATAAAATTCTTTTAAATTTTAATGACTTCTCTAACCAATACATAGAATATAGATCAATATTAAATACTAACACAATTTTTTCTTAAACACATTAGTTTTTAAGTTCAGGAGAGGAATCATATATCTCCATTATTTATTTCTAAGTTTGAGTTGCCAGACTTTTGGATTTTATAGAAGAGTAGTGTTTTAAAAGGTTTTTTTGGACTAATTTTGCCATGAAAAGACATAATCGAACTATAAATCTTTAAGTTGAAAATATTTAGCTTTATAAACAATACTATGTTGTGTTTACTTGGCTCATTTCACCACAGTATAGTGATAACCTCCAGCACTTCCCTGAAAATCAGTGCTTGAGAACCATTGTTTTTAAAATTAATAAATTATATTAAATATTAACACAAAATTAACAATTAATAAGTTGGTAAAAGGGTACCAACTTTTAGTTATAAGATAAATAAGGTCTGAGGATCTAATGTATAGCATAGTGACTGTGGCTGATAACATCGTATTGTATAATTGAAATTTGCTAAGAAAGAAATGTTCTCACAGAAAAAAAAAAAGGTAAATATGTGAAGTGATAAACTAACTCCATATGGGGAATTGTTTCACAATGTATACATTTATCAAATCATCACATTGTCCACTTTACAGATCATACAAGTTGTCAACTATATACCTCAATAAAGCTGAAAAAATTAACATTTCCAAAAACAACTTTAAAAATTTTCAAGTACATGTCCAATAAAATTATTTTTAGGTAGAGTTTATTTACCTAAAGCTACTCATAGCAGCTTTATTCATAACTGCCCAAACCTGGAAGCAACAAAGATATCCTTTGTAGGTAAACAGATAAACTGGTGCATCCAGACAATGGAATGTTATTCAGTGCCAAAAATAAATGAGCCATTAAGCCATGAAAAGATATAGAGAAACCTTAAACGCACATTACTAAGTAAAGAAATCAATCTGAAAAGGCTGCATAGTCTATGATTTCAACTACATGACATTCTGAAAAGGCAAAACTATGGAGACAGTAAAAAAAAAATAACCAGTGGTTGCCAGAGGTTGGCGGTGGCAGAGCACAGAGGGTGTTTGGGGCAGTGAAAATACTCTGTATGTTATAATGATGGATATATGACCCACAACACCAAGCGTGAACCCTAATGTAAACTACAGGCTTTGGGTGATGTGTCAATGTTCAAGGCTCGTCAGCTGTGACAAATGTAGCACTCTGGCGGGATGTCGATAATGGGAGAGGCTGTGTATGTGTGAGGGCTGAGGGTGTCTGGGACATCTGTGCCGTCCTCTTAGTTATACTGTGAACCTGATTCCAATATGTTGTATTAAATATTAACACAAACACTTCCAATCATCAATTTTGAAAAATTTCAAGTACGTGTCTAATAAAAGTCCTTATTTTTAGTTAGGTAAAAAAACATTTTAAGTATGAGCAAGTGTTATAGCATCTATATATATATCTTTCTATAGATAGATACATATATGAATAATCATTTAAATATAGGAAGCATCTTCAATTCACTAACCAAACTTTGAAGTACAAATTTTATAATCTACTTAATATAAATTGTATTTTTCAAAGAAGTTATGGGACAGAAAAAAGTAGGAAAATAGAATAATGGTTTAAAACTAGATGTTTGAATATAATAAGTGATCTTCAACCCACATTTGTGACAGAACAAAAACATATTTCCAAAAAGTAGGTATAAAATTTGAACCTTATATTTAAAATTTTTAGTTTTGGTGTTTTAAGTCAGTATTATACATGCATATAGTTTAGAAGCAAATGGCGACAGTGGATTTGTTTTGAGAAGTAGAATTTCTTGACAATCTCCCACCACACTCTAATTCTTGTTCTTAGGGGGCAAACATTTTTAATTCTCTTAGCTGGTTATTTTGACATTCACCTCTTCGTTTTTTAAATTTTATTTTGTTAGTTTCAAGTATACAGTACATTGGTTAGACATTTATAAAATATAGTTTATAAAACGATCCCCCTAATTGCTCTTTCTCTCCTCTGGCTCTCCACCTAGCCATTGCATTAATGCTGACTGCATTCCCTGTGCCATGTTCCCTGGCCCCGTGACCATCTATCAACTACTAATGTGTACTTCTTTAACCCTTCATCCCTTTCCCCCAGCCTTCTCCCCTCTGGCCGACCTCTTATTTTTAACTAATGTTCTTATATTGCCATTTATAGTTTTCATTTGCTTCAGTTTTTGGCATTATATATTGACTTCTTAATCTGAAAGACAAGAATTTAGTTGTCTCTTTCATTTCTTCCTATCCCCATCAAATACCTACACTCTCCTGGTCCTTCATCCACTAATATAGTTACATCTTAGTATTCATCATTTACCTTAATATATTTGAAAATGCTCTATCATGTAAGCTGATTAGTTTTCTTTCTTGAATGAACTTGTTTTCTCAGGAGTCAATCATTGTATTGCTTTTCATGTGCTCAGTTTTCTATGTGCCTTTCATGAATTTAACTCCAAATTCTCTAAGTCAGTAAATCTCCTTTCAATGTGTTCAAAATACAGTCGGTTGTGTTGGAAATGAAATACCAGTTTCATTTTCTTGAAGCACTCTTTTCCAGAAGTCTCTGACTAGTTCTAATCTGAACTGGCTCTCTAAGCCTGCTACACACATAGCTGTTACCTCTTTACCATCATACTGGAAGTGCCTTTGCTTTTCTCTTATGTTGGCCTTTCTGTATTTTGGATCTGATGTCTCCATATTACTTCCTTCCTTGACTGAAGATGACATCCATTAACTTCCTGAGAGGGGTACACTGGGTGTAACTTTTGAGATCTCACATAATTGAAAGTATCTTTTTTCTGCTCTTATGTTCTGCCCAGGCTCTTTCCGTGCGTGCTCCACATAGCAGAATATTTGTCTTTTCTTTTGAGCTGATCATAGAAAAGTCTTCCAGCTCTCATGCCTGAGGGATATGCCTTAGCTGCCTGTGTTCTAGAAGCAGAGTCAGGGTGAAAGGCAGAGGATTCCAACGTTCATTATCAGTAAACTTTATTCCCTTCTCAATGGGATAGTCCCTTTCCCACCCATGCGTCTCAAGCCAGCTTCTTAAATCTGTAGGTTGACGTCTGTTGCTAAATTTGGGAAATAGCCATATTTCTTTGACTATTTTTTCAGCCCCACCTTTTCTTCTCTTGTTCTGGAACTCAGAAGACAAGAATGTTAGGTTTCTGTTATAGTCCAACGCATCGCTGAGGCTCTGTTCTTTTTCAGTCTATTTTCTCTCTGGGGTTCAATAAAGTAATCTCTATTTCTATCTTCAAATCCATTGATTGTCTCCCTGGACTTCATTCTGCTGTTGAGCACATCCACTGAGTTTATTTCAGTTATTGTACTTTTTTACTTCTAAAACTTTGGTTTTTCTTTATGTGTTTTCATTTATTTGCAGCGACTGTCTATCTCTTTGCTGAGATTGTAATTTCATGTTTCACATGCATTTATAATTGTTCATCGGTGTACTTTTTGATGGCTGCTTTAAAATCCTTGTCAGATAATCTAACATCTGTGCCATCTCAGTGTTGGTGTCTGTTCTTTAATTCCATTCTAGTTGACATCTTCCCGGCTCTTAGACATGAATGAGAGTGATGGCAAGTGATTTTTCTATTGAAACTTGGACATTTTGAGTATTATGGTTTGAGATCTTTGATCTTATTTAAATCTGTCGATCCTCTTCTGACATCAGTCTGGCATGGAAAGGGGGTTGCCACCTCGGCACTGCCAGATGCGGGCGAAGTCCAGATTCTCCGCTAGACCTTTGCTGACTCCCCCCTTGCAGGGGGCGGAAGGATCTCTCCGTACTGGTAGGTGGCTGTCCAGGCTTCCGTTTAGTCCACATTGACACCAACGCCGGGTAGGCGACGTTCCTTCCCACCCAGCTTCCGTTTCCTTCCCACTAGGTCTCCCTAACACCACTCTGGCAGTGGGGTTCGTGTGCTTTGATACAACTTGGCGAGGGTAAGCTCTGTGATTGAATATATGCCGCTCTTTATCTGTAAAAATACCACTTACTTCTCCACCCGACATAGAACTGAATTGTTTTCAGGCAGTGTGCACTGTAATGAGTTTCTACCACAAGTTTTTCTTGT
>NW_011888846.1:307903-319436 GCF_000151845.1 Pteropus vampyrus | reverse complement strand
CTCAATGGGATAGTCCCTTTCCCACCCATGCGTCTCAAGCCAGCTTCTTAAATCTGTAGGTTGACGTCTGTTGCTAAATTTGGGAAATAGCCATATTTCTTTGACTATTTTTTCAGCCCCACCTTTTCTTCTCTTGTTCTGGAACTCAGAAGACAAGAATGTTAGGTTTCTGTTATAGTCCAACGCATCGCTGAGGCTCTGTTCTTTTTCAGTCTATTTTCTCTCTGGGGTTCAATAAAGTAATCTCTATTTCTATCTTCAAATCCATTGATTGTCTCCCTGGACTTCATTCTGCTGTTGAGCACATCCACTGAGTTTATTTCAGTTATTGTACTTTTTTACTTCTAAAACTTTGGTTTTTCTTTATGTGTTTTCATTTATTTGCAGCGACTGTCTATCTCTTTGCTGAGATTGTAATTTCATGTTTCACATGCATTTATAATTGTTCATCGGTGTACTTTTTGATGGCTGCTTTAAAATCCTTGTCAGATAATCTAACATCTGTGCCATCTCAGTGTTGGTGTCTGTTCTTTAATTCCATTCTAGTTGACATCTTCCCGGCTCTTAGACATGAATGAGAGTGATGGCAAGTGATTTTTCTATTGAAACTTGGACATTTTGAGTATTATGGTTTGAGATCTTTGATCTTATTTAAATCTGTCGATCCTCTTCTGACATCAGTCTGGCACGGAAAGGGGGTTGCCACCTCGGCACTGCCAGATGCGGGCGAAGTCCAGATTCTCCGCTAGACCTTTGCTGACTCCCCCCTTGCAGGGGGCGGAAGGATCTCTCCGTACTGGTAGGTGGCTGTCCAGGCTTCCGTTTAGTCCACATTGACACCAACGCCGGGTAGGCGACGTTCCTTCCCACCCAGCTTCCGTTTCCTTCCCACTGGGTCTCCCTAACACCACTCTGGCAGTGGGGTTCGTGTGCTTTGATACAACTTGGCGAGGGTAAGCTCTGTGATTGAATATATGCCGCTCTTTATCTGTAAAAATACCACTTACTTCTCCACCCGACATAGAACTGAATTGTTTTCAGGCAGTGTGCACTGTAATGAGTTTCTACCACAAGTTTTTCTTGTGACCCAAACTTGTGATTGTAAATGTTAATTTCTATACAAGGATAATTGACTTTTAAGGGAGTCAAATTTATGACTTCAGAGATGCCACAATATTTAACCTATAGACATAGAAAAGCAAAATCTTATCAGATGAAGGTTTGGAAGTTGATGTATTAAATACATATTATATTTTTTTATAGGAAAAAAATCTTAATTTTATTGAGTTTTCTGATCCATTTTTTTCTTTCCTAATCTGTTTAAGTTTCATAATTCAGATAAGTGACAATTAAAGGAAAATGACAGAAAAGGAAGGCCCAAATTTGTTAAAGCCAAAATTACTAATTTTTAAGAAATGTACGTTTGTTATTTTTATGTTATTTGAACAGTTGAAACTCGGCTAATAAATACTGTCTGATACTAGATTCCATTTGCTGATAACTCTTTCCAGGTAAATGGGTGTTAATATCCGTCCTTTGCCTTCTTTTTACACTAATTTGCTTAGAAACTTAAAGTAGAAGTAAACTTTTCTCAAACTCTGTTTAAGTATCAAAGCTCCAAATTAATAAGGTTATAATTTGGTCTTAAAAAGAACTAATCATTTCACTCAAAAGATAAGGTAAAAATTATTCACCTCAACCAGTATACCAACAAAAGGGATAGAAGCTTCTTCATATTTCACAAAGAATAACTCAGGATTAGTTTTCCAGACTCCAAGCCATTTGTCTTTTAACTTTAATTTTTCTGATAGGTATTTACTCATAGCCTCATCAGCATCTTCTGCCTAGCAAAAGAAAAAAAAATACATGTATAAAATATATGAACTTCTAATTTATATTTATTTTTACAGATTTCTGTTTAAATATGGAACCAATATACCCTAAATAATGAAAAACCTGGAAAATAATAGATTTTAACTAAACCTATATTTAATGTAAAATATCATAAACATTAAAAAATTAAAAGAGATCTATTCAGTCAGTAATTCAGAGATAAGATATCTACTTATTTATTTTTTAAGTAATTTGTTTTATTAATCCACTGAGCAGAAAGAACTATAATTATACATAGACAAAGTAATTATCATATTTAAAAGCACAGTAATTGTTTTTTCTGAACTTTAAAGATATAATGACCTATTTAAAATGTATTCAGTACATAAAAATTAAAATACCATTCCATTCTGTAAAACAAATGAGCATATTAAACATTCAATAAATATTTGCCCATTTGACTTTTCAAATTTAAATTAAGCCACCTCAAGGATGATAAATAATCTAAGCTCTTATGAAACTCAGTCATTAGAACCCTTGATTAATGACATAATTTATATAAGCATTTTTCGATGGCTTTAAGAGACCTAGCTTTCTCCAACCCTTGATATCAGATAAGTTGGCCATTAGTCCTAATTTTATGGTAATTGTTTTTAAAAAATTTTTTTTTTTATTAGGAAATATGGTTAAGCTACAGAAAAATCTGACAAATGCAGAAAATATAAGGAAAACAAAATCACCCTTAATCCTGGCAGCCAGTATATAATTATTGTTGATATTTTGGTGGATTTCCTTCCATTGTTTTTTCTACATATGAATTATGTTTTGACTCTTGATTTTTTTTACCTTAATATTATAGCAAAGCATATCTGCAGTTCTTGAAAACATAATTTTTCAGCTGCATGCATGGTTTTCCATTATGTGAATTCACCACAAGTTCTTTACTGCCCCTGTGGTTGGAAATTTAGTTTCTAATTTTTAACTTTTATAAATCTCGCTGCATGACTATCCTAGTACATAAATATTCCATAACTTAAAAAAATAGGCTAGAAACATACAATATTAGCTCTATTCAGTGTTACCAGGTACAGTATTTATCTTATATACAAAACATCATTCCACGCCCTCGACTGATGTCTGGGGACCATTCTTAGGGTGTAAACATTTTTAGCGTCGCAGTCAAAGTCAAGGCTAAGGAATCTTATCCTTACGTTCGGGCAAGGATTATTAAATGAAAAAGCTAAGATGTGTCCCTAGACCTTGATAAGGCCTGTCTGTCTTCATTTTTTAGGAGTTCTTGGAAAACCAGAAAAAATACTATCAGAGTTGCCCCATTAACTGACAGATTTTCCGTTCGGGGGAAATCAAATTGTAACTCCTTTAGGACAGGGCCCGAGCACACCTGGTAAGGTGGAAGCCCTTTACATGGTGAATAAGTTTGATTTTTTGAAACGCAGGTTTTCTCTGTGCCCTCTGTACCACCATCGCGCTGAGAGTTCGACCCGAACTCCCCCGCCGACCCCCTTACACGGGTCCTGCCCTGGATTCCGGTCAGTTTTCTTCTCGTTCTCACCTTACAGCTCTGCAGCACCTCGTCGCAATACAACGCCACCTTCTCGTCCCGCCACATGCCCCTCATGGGGGACACGCAGACTGGGGGCAGTGGCTGCGCCTCCTCCTCCTCCTCCTCCTCTTCCTCCTCCTCCGGCACGGACAGAAGGGGCTCGTCTTCCTCCTCCGCGGCCCCCTCGCCCTGGCCCTCGTCCTGAGACACGGGTTGGAGCTGGAGCTGGAGCCGCCGCCGGGCCGCCTCCCGGCCCGCCTTCCCCTTCACGGGTCGAGGGGAGGCCACCACCGATCGCACTGGGGACATGCCGCTCTTCAGGGTCCCCGACGCCGCCAGTTCCCCCGTGGGAGCGAAAACGACCTTCTCGCCCGACCTGCCGGGACTGAGGGTTCGGACTGAGTCCTCGGGCACCGTGACTCTGAACTCCGACGCCATCGCCCTAGCACCCCGAGGGCCAGCTGCGGCCGTTAGCCACCTTTCCCGCCCTGCGCCGCGCTGGCCAATGGGCGAGCTGCGCCCTCAGAGCGGGCAACGAGCGAGGTGGCTCGAGGGGTCCCGCTGGGGGGCGAGTTGGGAATGGGGTGTTGGGGTGGGTCCAGGTATCGGGGACGGCTAGAGATGTTGTGGGTCGAGGCTTAGGGCGGGGTGCCACAGGGCGGGGCGTGAGAGCGGAGCGGGGTAGAGGGGACCTTTCCGAGCAAGGTGTTAGGGACGCGGCGTGACGACGAGGGGCGGAGTTTGGGGCGCAGCGTGATTTCGAGGGGCGGGGCTTGGGCGCTTGATGTTACGAGGTGTGGTACAATGAGGGGTGGGGCGGGGCGAGATGATGGAGAGTGTTGAATTGAGTGGGGTGCCCCCAATAGGTGGTGCCCACACCCAGACGCTGGCTCCACCCCCACTTCTCTCAGAGTAATCCAGTGACAGAATTCTCACTCCAAGGCAGGATTGTTTAGGGTCCTCATACATTTTCTGGGTCATTGTGAGTCACCCTTCAGATCATCATGACTTAACAAATGCGCCACCTACCACTCCACGCATACCTCTCCGCACAAACACAGCCCGAAAGAAAATTTATTTGTATATCGGGAGGCGATAGTAACTGGAACCGCCTGGTTATTACTAGCGGAAACCCTAGTGACAAATTCAGCCATCTAGATTTCCCCCCAACCTATTCACACAGTTCCCAAAATAAAATTTCCTTTACATTTTAAACAAGTCACTTTCTGCCAAGAAGGATAGGTTAGTTTATTTTCGTATTTCTCTTGTGCTGATCAAAATTCTCACATAAAAGGTTATGTAACTGTTTAACTGGATGCACATTTCCAGCTAAGGAGTAATGTGTGCAAACTATGAACCCTTTCACAGTAAAAGTTTGCTCAAGATATTACATTTTGGAAAAGAACAGAGACCACTCACTTCTGTTATTTTACTCTTGAACGCACATTTTGCCAATTGGCATAACTTTTGTTTACCGTCTAGCTGGGAAGTCTTGCGCTGGGGCTGACAGCTCCCACAGAGAACAGCGCTGGGAAAACACCTGCCTTGCTTCACGCTCATCTGGAAGGACATTGTGTTAAATTGAGAGTTTATTTTGAGGAAAATACTAGTATTAATTTCATGGTGCTGTAGTTCGGAGAATAATTACAACATTCACCATGTTTTGACTCTAAAGTTTCTTTCCTTTTGTCAGGAGTCCTGGATTTTGTTTAAAATGATACCTAGCTATAGATTTCACTCATCAAAGGTACAAATCTATTACTCTAGCCTTTCTTCAAAAAGTTTGTTTTTTAATAAATTGTGGGGTTTTTATTCTTAGGTTAAGAATAATAGGGATCACTTGTCCCAGTGAAAAGTTCAAAAACAACTCCCCCTCCAAGAAAAATAGCAAATAATAATTATTGCCTAGAGACCTGCTATGTGCTAGGCAGTCCGTAGATGCCAAAGTTGCAGAAGTAAAAGACAAAATTCATATCCTCATAATCCTAGTGAAGGATGCAGATAGCTCAGTAGATGATGGTGTTTGGTAAGGACCACGATAAATTTTATATATATGTGCGTGTGTGTATGTGTGTGTGTGTGTGTGTGTGTGTGTGTGTGTGTGTGTATTATATATATATATATATGGTAAAGTGTACATGTATATATACACTTTAATCCACATTGTGGGGAAAAATGGACCTTTCTTCCCAGAAGAAGTGATACTTGTTGTCAAATGTTTTCCAAAGAGTGTGTTAATTTCTACTCGTTAGCAGATAAACTCCCTTTCTGCACCTAAGGCACAAGGAAGGTTGGAGCTAACATTCCAACCCAGCGAGGGGTCAGTGGTGGTTTTACAGAGGGGCAAAAGAACTTGGTCTGGGTAGTTGGTACAGCTGGAATAGAGGGACCAGATAGGGACACAACCTCAGATTGAAGAGACATGCAAAAGCTATATCACAGAGGGTCATGTGTATTCTGCATATAAAGAGTGAATTCTAGCGCTGATAAACTCTCCCTTATCCAGCTTTATATTCCACTCTCTGATCCAGCTGCTGCCAGTGTATGTTGGCCGCTCCTTAGGTTACCTCATCCTCCCTTAGCAGACCGGGTACTTCTCTTGCTGGGTTATGTTGTGTCTTAACCCTACTTATTGGACTTGGGGCCAGGAGGGAATATGGGGTAGATAATCAGGAGTGATGCATATGGTATTCCGAAGCAGAAGCCCACGCATCACCTCCAAGCACCAGGGTGACTCTGGCCTTTAATGGGGAGAAGTGATCTCAGAAGGTTCAGGGGAATCTGGGGATTCACTGTTTTTAAATCTGTCAACCAAAATGTCCCCATCCCAAGTCTCGGGATCTCACTCCTTCCCAGTCCGAGCCTGGCTTTGCTTCAGCAATCCTGCTCCAGCTGAGAACTTGGCCTTCCCGGGACACAGTTCCGCTTAAGCCCGGAGCTCTCTCTCTGTGTTTCGGCGTACTTTGCACATGGTATTATAATACACTGAAAACGCTTCACGTGCAGGGACAATGACATTCACATTTTTTATCCCCAGTACTTAGCACAACCTTAGGCACGTAACTAGTAGTTTTAAGAATTGTACCATTATGAAAGAACAATAAGTATTTTTTCCAGCTTCAGTTCTGAAATGTATATCTGTCCTTCTCATCCACTAGATTGTCACCTGCTTGATGCCCAGGATTAGGTTCTACTCATCTTTATTCCACTGCACAATTTATCGAGCAGAGTGTTCTCACATTGCCAGCTCTCAGTACATGTGTGCTAAATCCTATAGGTGAATACAAATACTCGTATACTGTTATTCTCTTTGGGTTGGACTACCTGCGGGAGCGCTGGGTTAAATACGCATGCTGACTCCAATATACAGATGATCTAAATTACAAAAGCTTATTTAAAAAATAGAATTTCTTGTTTTCTATCAGAAAAAAAATAATTTCCCATCAAAACATCTTTGCTTCCTGGGTCACCGTGAAGCAGAAAGTAGGCTTGTAAATTCTTCTAACCCTGGAGTCCCTCAACACTGTCTTTGAGATCTTTTTTTCTTTTTGGATCTTACAGGGAAAGAACAAAGCTCTGATAAGTAGTAACTGCTGGCCCTCGGCAAAACAAAGAATAGATAAGGCTCACTGACATTTCAGAGATCCACCCACACGCAGTTTCCTTGATTTCTCATTATCTAGAGTGCTGACGTGGGGTAGAGAGCTAGGCAGATCCACGTGATATAAGTATGAAGATACAATAGGGGCCGGAGTGTAGTAAAACCAGCTCTGGGATTGGGGGGATGTACTAGAGAGACAGAAGAGACCTGGAGGATTCTCCTTTTTTTCCTCCTAGTGAAGACTAACCTGACTTTAGGTGAAAAGTTGGGACTAGAATTAAGAGGAACTGAGTGATCCCATGAAGCAAAAGGTTTGGCCTTCCAGAGAGGAGAGAGAACAATTCATTCATTTTACAGATATGTATCGAGCACCTACTTTGTGCTGACAGGGTATTAGGGGCTGGGCATATAGCAAAATACACAAACATCTCTGAGATTGCATTCTGGGTGGGGAGATAGGCCATAAACATGTTTGTTTGTTTGTTTGTTTCAGTAGGATTTCCAAGAGAAATGAAAACATATATCCACACAAAAATTTATACATGAATGTTCATAGCAGCATTCTTTATAATGGCCAAATATTCATCAGCCGATAAACAAAAAAAGGAAGTATAGTATATCCATACAACGGAATATTCAATGGCCATTGAAAGAAATGAACTGCTGGTACATGCTACGACATGGAAAAACCTTGAAAACATGCTAAGTGAATGAAGTCAGTCACAAAAGCCCACATGACATATGATTCGATTTCTAGGAAATGTCGAGAATAGGCAAATCTATAGAGGCAGGAAGTAGATCGATGGTTGCCTAGGACTCGGGGCAGTGGGATGGTTTGAGGGGGAATGGGGGTTGACAGCTAATGGGTCTTTCAGGGGTGATGAGAATGTATTACAGTTAAAAGGTTGCGCAACTGAAAACATACTAAAAATCATTGAATCATATGCCTCAAGTGGGTGAATTGTATGGAATACGAATTACACCTCGATTTGAAAAAGTAAAATTTATAGTACATTAAGTGCTATAGAGAATGATAAAAATATGGGCAAGGTGTGAGCAGGGATGGGGGAGTTTGGTAGGGTGAGGCTGGAGACACGATTTTCGTAGAGTAGGGAGGGTGGGTGACATTTGACTAAAGATAAAAGGAAGTCAAGAGGAAAATCTTAGACTCTGACAGCTGCGAGGGAAGGAAGGTTTTTTTCCATCACACAGTCATTCCCAGAAGGCAGTTCAGGTGTAAGAAACACAGGTAGGTAAGGAATAACGGCAGTTTTGGAAAGTACTTAGTACTGCTAACATATTACTCCAGTATCTCCCCACGTGATAAGAATTTTTAAAAGGCTCACATTGCTTAGAAAACACTAAATGAGCACATCTGAGGACTTAGGGGTTTTAGAAGTTTTGTGTGGTGAAGGTTTGGTGTCTGTTGATTTGGAGGTGCACACAACAGGATGCTGTGAAATGTTTTGTTTTTCCTTTTGGTTTTCTCGGTTGAACAAATAAATATTAATAAATACTCCAGTCAGCAATTTATTCCCAAATATTATAATTTTTATCTCTTAGAACACTAATCTTTCCCTCTTCCTTAACTCTTTGACGTCAACTTTGTAAACAAATATTCTGGTGGATGCATGCTGAACAACTCTCCTGGAAAAGAGTGTTTCTCCTCATTTTGGCCACAAGAGGGAAGCAGAGAGCTTTTTGGCAGTTCGAAGGCCTCCATCCCAAAGGACTGGGTGGAGCCTGAGCGTATCTTTAGTGCCGCCAGCTCCAGCTCTGACTCAGAAGCAGGCTGCACAACACTTTGCTGAAGGACAAGTTCAGACACATTTCTCTAATGTCTAACACTCCTCGAACCTCAAACGTGATGTTCTGCTAAATCTTCAAACTTCGACAATGTGTACCAACTCCCTGATACCTGTTTGGTATTGTTTCTGTTTTTAGCTCTTCTGAAGGTAAATACAGGATTTCAATTTTATTTTACATCACGCAAAGGAATCACCAGACAAGTTTCAAGGCATACGAATTCCACTAAAGAGAGGCAATACAGAGCATGGACAAGGCACAGCCTAAAACCACTGACGAGAGCTCCTGGTAAAAACCTAATGGCCCAAACTTGCCTTAATAACTATCAGAAGTCTTACATTTCAATCTTGACAACAAAGGACACTAAGGATGACAATAGCTAAGTGGCCTACATTTTGGAAAAAGACTAGATATTTAATATTTAATTTTAATAAATCTATATAATATAAAGTATTAATAATTAAATTAATATTACTAAAGACATATTAAAAGTCGATAATGAACACTAAAAGACAGCCACTCTCAACTGTTGTGGGGAGTAGAAATGGTTAAAGATTTCCAGGGCAGAATACTTTCAAAATTTTAAATATGTTTAACTTCAACCCAGCAATTCCACCTTTAGAAATCAATTTCCCAGACATGCTTGCATATGTGCACAAAACTATTCGATATAATAATTATGATAACGATGATAATAGATAGCACATAGCACTCACTGTGTGTCAGATGTGGTTGAAGAACTCTGCAAATGTTGACTAATTGAATTCTAAAAATAGCCCATCGATACCCACTTTATTGATGAGGAAAATGAGGCACAGAGAGCCCAAGTAGCAGCTACAAAGGGGTGGAGCCAGGATTCAAATGCGAGGCATCTGATTCCACAGTTCATGTCCGCAGCCACTATGCCGTGCAGTGTGGGGCATTTACTGTAGCGTCGTTTATAGTGGTGTTAAACTGGACACAACGCATCTATCACTGTTGCAATAGTTAACCGATGATACAGCCCTTTTATCAAAATGAAGTCCGTCTAGATGCGCTGACTCAGAAAGAGCCCCAAAGACATATTGTAGAGAAACAGGAAAAAGAAAGAAGCGATTCTCAGAGTAATACATATAATATGATCCCATTTATGGTTTTTTAAATTGCACATTTTTATTTGAGCACATATAAAGCTTAGACCCTACAGACAACATCCAGTGCAGTTGAAGCCTTTGGGGAGGAGAGTGGCATTGGAGGGGCAGGGTGCGGGGGAGGGGGGGAGTTTGTAAAAGGGGAATTTCACGTTTTACCTTATATAATCCTGTATTACTTATATGTTTTAAAGTAAAATACATTTCTGTACTACAGTAATACCTTTTCAAAGAAAGAAAATGACACGGCATAAAAAGAGAAGGGACTATTCACAAGCAGTCCAGTTAACTTCATATCACAAAGCAGGAAACCAGGGTACATTGTCACGTGCGCGACCGCCGAGCGAAGTCAGAGGCTGCCTGCCCGACTCTGGTCCCAGGCTCCTTTACGTCACATCACTTCGCCTTTACCCCGGCGAAACCTCTGAAAATGAATTAATTGTACGCTATCTTCATGTTCTTTCAGTTAGATTTTATTTCAGTGACTTGTAATTACTTGGCCTTTAAAATACTTTGGAAGGATATATAATGTCAGTCATTCAATCAACAAATATCTATTAAATCAAGTAATGACATTACCGATTAGATGCTAATGGGTATACGCCAGGTACCATGGTGGACCCTGGACATATAATCTTGGTCAGGATAAATATAGTGTTGCCTTTGAAAAATATGGGAAAATGCTCGCCACATAGCCACATATTAAAAAGCAAAATGTGAAGCTGTATATGCTAGAAGAAAATGCACAGAAATCGCCTTAGGAATCTTAGGGAGTTTTATGTGATTTTTTACATATTTCCATGTTGGTTGTTTTGTTTTTTTTTTTAATTTTCAATTTGCATGTATTTCTTTTACAATCAGAAAAAAATATTTTTAAAGAATTAAATAGCTCCTTGTCTAAGTTTGGAAGCCTGTTGAATTCTATGCAAAAGGAAGAAGGTCATTATATTAGAGGAAATGAAATGGTTCCTGGAGACAGAAAGAAAGGCCCGGGCCACCTCCTCTCCTCTGACACTAAGCACGCGTCTACGGGATTCTCAGAGCAAAGGCGGCTCAGAGAGCACGGAATGGAAGTGGCAGACGTCCTTTGTCGCATTACTGGGGAACATCAAGCCCGACATTTGAGGGGAAAGGACACCGGGAGCCAGGACAGACTAGTGGTCTAGCCCTCAGGCTTTGGACAGTCCAGCTCGACACCTGACTAGCTATGCCACCTTGAGAAATGTATCGGCCTTTCTAAACTTCCGTTTCTCCATCCGTAAATGGGAGTAAGCGTAAGAATTATATCATTGGGTGGTTATGAGAGTTAAAAGAGTAAGTGTGTGTACAAAGCTCAGAACCATGGTTGGCATATAGTTGTGCATAGTTGGTGTTAAGTGCCGCTCAACTCAGCAGCAGAACCTAATTCTCACTTCGCTGATCACACCTGCATACACAGTTCACACATACAGTTCACACACAGATGTGCACTTACACACTAAAGTACATGGGCTATACATACCATAGAGGAGATGACGTTAGAGCTATTTCAGGCAGTAATACAAATTAGTTCATTTATCTAACACTGGACTAGAAATAGAACAACCATGGATATTAAAA
>NW_011888846.1:305055-307328 GCF_000151845.1 Pteropus vampyrus | reverse complement strand
CCTTTGTCGCATTACTGGGGAACATCAAGCCCGACATTTGAGGGGAAAGGACACCGGGAGCCAGGACAGACTAGTGGTCTAGCCCTCAGGCTTCGGACAGTCCAGCTCGACACCTGACTAGCTATGCCACCTTGAGAAATGTATTGGCCTTTCTAAACTTCCGTTTCTCCATCCGTAAATGGGAGTAAGCGTAAGAATTATATCATTGGGTGGGTATGAGAGTTAAAAGAGTTAGTGTGTGTACAAAGCTCAGAACCGTGATTGGCATATAGTTGTGCATAGTTGGTGTTAAGTGCCGCTCAACTCAGCAGCAGAACCTAATTCTCATTTCGCTGATCACACCTGCATACACAGTTCACACATACAGTTCACACACAGATGTGCACTTACACACTAAAGTACACGGGCTAAACATACCACAGAGGAGATGACGTTAGAGCTATTTCAGGCAGTAATACAAATTAGTTCATTTATCTAACACTGGACTAGAAATAGAACAACCATGGATATTAAAAATATAGTAATAAATAGGGTGATACATTAGAAAAATTTTTTTCACATTATCATTTGGGGTTCCTCTTTGTTTATAGAATAGGTCTTAATATTTTACTATATCCACTGCTTCACATGTCAAATCCCTTAAAAATAACCAATAATGGAAAGACTCTGAAAAAAAAAAATGGCCATAAGATAATGCAAGAAGGCTCCCAAATAAGCAAAGGCTTGGGTGCTCCCCCGACAGGTGACCAGCAGAGCCGTCAACCTGAAGGGACCACATGGACTTGGACAGTGAGGATATCCACGGCACCCATTGTGACTTAGCCCTTCCTCACTGTTCAGTGCCAGAAGTCAGGTGCTTCAGTTTGCTGATGCTTTGAAGAACGCTTTGTCGCAGACTCCACTTTGTGTAATAATGCAGCACCCGCTAGATTCTGAAGAAAAGTAACACAGTTTATTAAACCTACGGTGAAATCATAAGATCATTTTTCAGCAAGTAGCCCTACTGCCGAGGGTCTCCTTGCAACCACGAGGGAAGCCAGCCTGGCTGCAAATCCAGCACAAATTAGGACGGACTGAGAGGCAGACCCTGATCCAACCGTACCTGAAGCCTGGAACCGCCTCTGGGCTCTTCGATTACATGGTCCGGTATATCCTTATGAATTTTAAAAAATAACTAAAAATGGATAGTTTATGTTGTATATATTAGCGAAGCGGGCCAGGTACTCCGAGTGGAACAAGTGAGTTTTCATGTCACACCAGAATTTTCACGGTAGCGTGTTCATTCCCTACCTCTAGAAATCCTCAGTCCCGTTTCCACTGGAATACTTCTTAACTCAGATACATTTCATATATATTAAAAGTCTAAGCCATAACATGTTTTACTGGTGGACACGTTTCACAAGTCAGCTTTTGGGGTGCAGGGTTGGAAGGCTCACGCAGTGAAGGAATCGCTGCTGGTGCGAGGTCCAGGAGCCTTGGATGACCTGGGACTCCTGCCAGATGTGGCTGGCCGAGGGGCTGTGGGCTCAAGGGAGCCATGTGAACAGGCTCTGTTCCAGGGAGCCACTCGCCCGTCTTTCTTCTGGGATTTGTCGCTGGCGGGAACATACAAAACACTGAGGGAAGGGAAGTGAGCTACATTTTAAAGAAGGAGCTGCTCGACTTAAACAGAATTTCTCTATACCCTTCTCTTTGATCTCAGAGAGTGTGTAAGAGGAAAGAAAAATGCAAGCCCTGTCTTTACCTCACAAATGCTGGAAAACTTGAATTACTGAATATTTTTAACTGACTTTTGCCTGTTTAGATCATCGAAACCACCCTTAGGGAGCCCAGGATGAATATAATGATGGGGAATCAGAAAAATCCAGGCAAGGCCAATTCGAAGCAGGTTCCAATTTGACTTATAAGTGTAATTAATTTTATCTCGTAGCCTTGAAAAGTTAGTCTCTTTCTGAAGAACTTGGATCAGGGGGTAACTAATGGATTAGGAAAAAAAATGAAATCGTTTAAGGTAGAATGATTTGGGATGGGTTGGGACCTCCCTAGTACAAAATAATTGAAGATTTCATGGTTAAGTTATTCATCAGTCTCTCTTACTTCATTTGTTCAGTTGCATTTCTTTGGCACACTTTATCACACCCATGACATATTTTTAAAATAAGGAATATCGTACAAATAGCTTAAGTCAACGTTGAGGGCCTCCACTTAACTGACGACCTACCCGACACTCAGAGCATTAACTCTTGTGGCGAAGAGGCTACTCTATTATGCCT
>NW_011888846.1:302701-305005 GCF_000151845.1 Pteropus vampyrus | reverse complement strand
GCTCTGTTCCAGGGAGCCACTCGCCCGTCTTTCTTCTGGGATTTGTCGCTGGCGGGAACATACAAAACACTGAGGGAAGGGAAGTGAGCTACATTTTAAAGAAGGAGCTGCTCGACTTAAACAGAATTTCTCTATACCCTTCTCTTTGATCTCAGAGAGTGTGTAAGAGGAAAGAAAAATGCAAGCCCTGTCTTTACCTCACAAATGCTGGAAAACTTGAATTACTGAATATTTTTAACTGGCTTTTGCCTGTTTAGATCATCGAAACCACCCTTAGGGAGCCCAGGATTAATATAATGATGGGGAATCAGAAAAATCCAGGCAAGGCCAATTCGAAGCAGGTTCCAATTTGACTTATAAGTGTAATTAATTTTATCTCGTAGCCTTGAAAAGTTAGTCTCTTTCTGAAGAACTTGGATCAGGGGGTAACTAATGGATTAGGAAAAAAATGAAATCGTTTAAGGTAGAATGATTTGGGATGGGTTGGGACCTCCCTAGTACAAAATAATTGAAGATTTCATGGTTAAGTTATTCATCAGTCTCTCTTACTTCATTTGTTCAGTTGCATTTCTTTGGCACACTTTATCACACCCATGACATATTTTTAAAATAAGGAATATCGTACAAATAGCTTAAGTCAACGTTGAGGGCCTCCACTTAACTGACGACCTACCCGACACTCAGAGCATTAACTCTTGTGGCGAAGAGGCTACTCTATTATGCCTCAGATGGTTGTTCTCAGACCTTCTTATGCCTGTCATGCTTGTTGTTTAACCCACATCTCATATGACAACTAAGCAATTTGAAGTGATTCGAACTTCTTGAGTGTCTCCAAGGCCTTCAACTTAGTTTTCACAGGAATAATTTTTCTATTTTATTGACTCAGGTTATTTTAGAAATTCAGTTATGTAATTAGATAAATACAAACGAAGATGTCACAGTGAAATGTTACCAATCCAGAAGCCTATTCGTGGAGGCTGCTCCGGCCTAATGTCATTGTGATGTCATATTAGACACTGTGTACCTCACCAGAACTAAGGCTGGTGCTATATCAGTGTTACAAGCTAGGATAGTGCAACAGATGTATCTCGCTCGTCCCCAGAAGAGAAACTGAAGACCAGCTGAAATAGTTCAATTAAAGAATTGGGAATTGAGAGATACAGCAAAGAAGTGGAGAAACTGATATCTAAACAATAGCAAGATTAAATCAGATAATCAGCTAGGTTTTTCTGTTGTCTTTTTTTTTCTCTTCTTTTTAAAAATTGAGGTCTCAGAGCATCTTAAATATTATTAAATCAGTTTGTCTAGAAATTTCGTGTAAAAGCGGACTGGGATAAATTCAAGACACAGCGAAACATGGGTAGTACCTTCAAATGGTATTTTTTAAGATAAATCTAATCATGCCTTTTCAGCATTCAAAACTTAACCTAAGTCCCACCGTACCCAGCTATAGCACTATGAACAAATTTCTGGGGCCTAAGCATCATACGAAGTACTCTTTGGAAGTTCTTTCTGGTCCAAAAGTAAATACTCTCAAACAATGGATCATGGTTGTGATATTTCTCAGAAGTGAGCTAAAGACAGCATGACATGTCACCGGAGCACAATTTACTCGGCATGAAAAGTTCCAATTCACAGAAGCTGTGGGGAGGAGCCCCAGTTTAATTTGCCTGAGACTGTAAATTTTGGAGGAAGAGCAAGTTTGAAAGTTATTTTCCTCAGTCTAAAGTTTATTTTTGGTTTTTAAGGACCCCATGGCTTCTGAGGACACTGAGGTAAAGCTTGCCCGTGGTTTATACCGTGAAGCTACAGTAACTAACTCTGGTGGTTTTTTTTAGAAATGCATCGAATAAAGTTGCCTTTGTCAGCAAACTGTTAGAAATAGACTGTTGATTAACCCCTGCTCAAGGTCTGGTGTTTAACTTCCTGAAGTAAACATTTGCAGGTCATGGCAGTGACTCCGTGTAGGTTTTACGTATCGTTTCAGGTAAAGAGGTAAAGGTATGAATTGGTAAACCACGCTTTTGGTCGATGTACTGTATCAGGTCTCCGTGTTTAAGAGCTGAAATTGAATGAAACTTATAAATGAAATCAGACTCTCAGATTCTGAACTATAAATTCATAATGATTTCAAGAAAAATATTTATAACTTTACAATTTCCTTATGAGATCATGATTTTGGAAATACAAAGATTTGCAGGAAAAAAAGCTACAGAATCTCTAAAGAGTTTTTAAAACACTTTAAGTTTGTTTGTTAAATTTCTGGGACACAGTAGGAATTGAATCATTTTAGTACTTGCTAGA
>NW_011888846.1:293474-302651 GCF_000151845.1 Pteropus vampyrus | reverse complement strand
GGTTTTACGTATCGTTTCAGGTAAAGAGGTAAAGGTATGAATTGGTAAACCACGCTTTTGGTCGATGTACTGTATCAGGTCTCCGTGTTTAAGAGTTGAAATTGAATTAAACTTATAAATGAAATCAGACTCTCAGATTCTGAACTATAAATTCGTAATGATTTCAAGAAAAATATTTATAACTTTACAATTTCTTTATGAGATCATGATTTTGGAAATACAAAGATTTGCAGGAAAAAAAACTACAGAATCTCTAAAGAGTTTTTAAAACACTTTAAGTTTGTTTGTTAAATTTCTGGGACACAGTAGGAATTGAATCATTTTAGTACTTGCTAGATTTCTGGAAATAATTACCTGAAAGGAGATTAACACCTCTCAACTAGCCCAGCTCCGTGCTAGTGTTTGTTGGCAAAGGGGCTATTCATTCATAAAGCTGGACCCACTCGGCCAAACAATGAGACTCTTGGTGGCTGTTCAGGTAGACTGCAAGCCAAGAAAAAGGGATTGCCTCATTTCCTCAAGACTGAACTTTTGATCAGTGCTGTGTGGCCAAGCTAAAAAGTTAGGTGGAATTTTGAACAATGCTTTCATGGCATTTCAGAAGACACCACCAAACATCCTCCACTGAGGCAGCAAAATAACAAGCTGGATGGAGTGAGACAGAAATCTGTTAGAGAGATTCACCTCAATCCCTACAATGTGCACAGAACTCTCTTGGCATCTGTCAAAGCTGATGAATATTTTACAAATGATTATAAATTATTCACTTTGGCAAATCTAGAGTTGTGATATGGGCCTTATTCATAACTGTCGAGATTTTAGTAACTAAAATGGGGTGCACTTTGCAAGACGCTGGGGTACAACAACGTCTGAAAAGCCCCTGTTCCCATGGACCTTATATTCTAGTGTTGGAGACAGACCATCAACATCTTTTTAAAATATATTTTTTTGACATCGCGATTAGTGTTTTGAAGGAAATAAGGCACTGAGAAGAAAATAACAGAGGAGAACTAATTAAACGGGGTGGTAGGAGAAGTCCTCTCTGAGTCGGGGACTTTGAACTTGAGACCCGAACAATGAAAAGAAGCCACCTATGGGAAATCTGGGAGGAGAAACAACGCAGGCAGAGGCATCGCACGGGCAGAGGCCCCGCCCCGCAAGGCAAAGAGCCTGGCATGTTAGAAAAGAGCCGACGGAAGGCCCATGTGCCTGGAGCGGCAGGACCAGGGGAGGGCGGCATGAAGTGAGGATGGAGAGGGAGGTCAGTGCAGGTCCTGTAGAGAAGCTTTTCTCAGAAATTTTGACCATGACTCAAGAAATTCATTTTATATCTCAGCCAGTACTATTAACAAAATGTTACACATTTTGTTAAAACCTACCCTAATAATGTGTGCTAATGCCTGTGATATTTTCCGTTCTGTTCTATCATTTCATTTTAGAAGGCTAGTCATTAGCCACTACATTGATTTCCTGACCAACTAAGGGATTTTTGCAGACACACAGGTGAAGGTCCTTGTAGGCCAGGGTGAAGAGTTTGGGATATTATCGGGAGTCTTCTAAGGAAGGGGGCGTGATTTAAAAATGAAATCATTTTAGCTACTGTAAGAAGAATGAATTAAAGGATTACGGAAAAGGATTATGAAAAGGGGCTGGACCGGCTATGGTATTTTTGCAGAAGCCAGGTGAAAGGTCGTAGCAGCTTGGGCTAGGGTGATGGCAGTCACGGTGGAGAGACATGTTCAGATTCAGAACGTATTTTATAAGTAGAACCAGCAGGACGTAGTGAAAGATTGGATGGATGGGGATGAAGGAAAGTGCGTCATCGAGAGCCAGTGCTAGGCTTCTGGTCTTAGTAACTGAGAGAATGCGCTGTTTATTAGGATGAGGAAGGCGACTAGGGTAGAATAGGATATGTGGTGGAAAATAAAAAAAAAATTCCACTCTACACATGATGAGTTTGAGATGACTCTGAGTCATCTAAGCAGTTAATTGTGCAACTGGAGTTCAAAGAAGAAAGCTGAGGATCAATAAAATCAGGGTCTAAATCAAACAAATTGTTATCGAAAGTCGTGGAAATGGGTGAGTTCACTTAGAGAAGGTACGGATAGAGAGAAAAAGGAAGGGCTCAGGAAGGACTTCCAGGAGCTCCGGGGATGAGAGGTGGGGTGGAGGGGACTCAGAGGAGCTGGCGGAATGGAGGACGCAGGAGCTGTCATTGGAATGTGAGCAATGTCGGCAGAGTGTACTGGCCTGAGAATCACGGCGGGAGTGATTCAAGGAGTGGGAAGCTGTGTGGAGTGCTGTGGACCCAAGCAGAGTGAGAACAGAAAACTACCCCTCTGGCACATGGAGCCTTCGGTGACCTTGACAAGGGCGTTTCAGGGTAGTTGGAAAGACAAGTACTAGACTAGACCCTGGAGCCCAGAAATTTCACCCCTCAGTTATCAGAAACAAGAAACTCTTGCACAACTACACCAAGAGACTCATACACAAGATGACGCTAACAGCTTTGTTTACTGGAGCAAATAACTGGAAATCACCCAAATTTCCATCCTTGGGAGAATAGATAAATGTGGTATATTCCTAGAGTGGAATAGTATAGAGTGATAGAAGTGAATGTTTCAACATGGGTAAATCTCGCATAAATTGACCCCTCTCAAAAACAATGCACAGAAGAACACTGCAGTATGATTTTATTTATACGAAGTTTTAAAAAATGAAGAACTAAACAATACACAATTTAAGGATACTTAAACAAGGGAATGATAAACACAAAATTCGGAAGGGCTATTACCTGAAACAGGTGGAAAGGCTCAAAGATGAAACTGTATATGTGTTATATACACATTTTGATATGTATAAAATGTGTCATTAAAAATAGCTACCTAGCTCTGTTCACTGACGAGGTCTAAATGCATTAACCACCCCAATAGCAAAGAGCACTAGTCTCAGTCAATGGTCTCTAAGTATCATTTTCTATTGAAAAGAATGAGGATTCTTTGGGAAAAGGGGTACTTTGGGGTATGGGACAGGGAATATGCAGGATGAGCCTTGAAAATTCTTGCTTGAGACTACAATGAAGGTTTAGGACTGCTAGGGTTTTGTCAAGAGAACTCAGAAGCCAACCTGGAGAGAATCCCACTGGCAAAGATGGAAAAGTCTGAGCATCCATGAGCACTGAGGGTAAATACTGCAATGGATTAAAAAGCACATCGGACATGTTTACTCTATTTTTTTTTTAATATAAACCATTACTATTGGTTTTCTAAATAGTAAATAAGGGAAGTTTCTCTTTATTATATTCTGGATAATAAAGGAAGAAGAAACCATATTGCAATTTATAATAAATCAATAAACTTAGGCATTGCTCACCAACTGCTGATAACATCACAAAAAGAGACAATCAGACAATATGTGCCCCCTGATGGAAAAACACAAACCAACTGTGATGTGTAGCCACAAGAAATTGAGCCTGAATCTAATGGAGCCTCTAGATTCACCTACCAATTTGCAGAAAATGCAGAGGACAGAGAAGTATCTTAAACTACACCATAGGGATGCAATCTGCGTAATCCACACCATGAAAAATTCTAAAAAACAAACAACCTTTTTTTTTTTTTAACAACAACAACAAGAACAATTGTAAACCAGCAAAGGAAAAAAATGAGAGATTAGTGGGGATTCAAAGAGATTTAAAAGATATATCAACCCGTCCCAACATGTAGACATTATTTGGACTCTGACTCAAACTATTAAAAATTTCTAAGTAATGTGTGAGACAACTGGACATTTGAATACTGACTAAATACTTAGGATAGTAAGAAATTATTAAGGATTTTATATGTGATAAGGATATTTTGGTTATATTAAAAATCAATTTTACAATTAAAATGAGTATGGTTTGGGGATAAAATTTATTATAAAAACGAGCTAAATTGGGTTAAGTAGAGAAAAGAAACATTTAGTTAAAATAACTGATTGGATGCATTTTTACGACTGCTTCCTCTCAAACAAACTAGAGTGACAGAAAAGAACACACATACATGCGTGAACTTTAAAGTCATAAATACACAAGTATAAAAGACAGCGGGAAGGAAACATCAACAGAATTGAACTTGGGGACACGGGCAGGTGGTATGAGAGTGGCTATACCACAACAGGCAAGTAAGCGAAAGCTTCCTGGGCTCATCCAGTCTGGAGAATGTTGGTGTTATCACTATTTATTTGCATTTTCCTAATAAGAGTGAGGTTAATCAACTTTATTATTAACCATTTTGTTTCTTTTCTCTGTGAATTGGCTGTTCATATATTTGGTTCCAAATATTCTGAATACTAAGCTTTATTGGTCACATAGGTTGCAAATATTTTCTCTGAGGCTGTCACTTGTATTTTAACTTTGTTTATGGTGTCTTTCGTCATATGGATATTTTAATTTTTAAGTGTTCAAATTTATCTATATTTTCCTGTATGACATATGGTTTTTGTGTTTTAAGACAACTTTCCCTTTCCAAGGTCATAAAGATTTTTCCTACATTTTCTTTTAAGTTTTAAGGTTTCATCTTTCATATTTAAATCATCAATCCTTTTGGAACTGATTTTGGGATAAGATTGGAAGTAGAGATGTCTAACAACTTTTTTAAAAATGTGAATGATCTAAATGTCCCAAGGTTATTTATCGAATGCATCATCATTTCCCCATAAGTTTGCATAGCTTTTTCCATCCTATACCAAATTCCTAAGTATTCATTAATCTGTTTTTGGTTTTTCTATCCTGTTTCATTGACCTATTTGTCCATTCACCTGTGTTTCTTAGTTTGAATTACTATAGCATCAGAATAAATCTTGATAGGCATTTGGGCAAGTAAAAGAAGACTTTGTTTTTCAAAGAGAAATCAAACATTTTTAAAAGAGAAACTAATTACATTGAAAAGGGGGGAAAAGACCATAAAATGCTACATTTTAAATCATCTATAATGACTCATTGTCATTTTCAGTCCTTAGTGGAGAATGAACAACATGCTTTTTTTCAGAATAGGATTTGTTCTAGAACAAACTGAACATTTGTGTTACAACTAAAAATGAACAGATAATTCATACTAGATAAGACAGGAAATTGTCGTTTTGCACTTACTGTGTTTATGCACGACTTAGTTTTCATCCAAGTACTGAGCAGATACTGGTTAAGCTTCTTTAGGAAGTGAATATGTTATGAGTAACTCACCTGGGTGAACACCTACTTTTTAACTTAAATACTTAAGTACAACTTGCTATACTGAAGCGTATACCAAACCATGGTTAGGAGAAAGAA
This sequence comes from Pteropus vampyrus, assembly GCF_000151845.1. NCBI lineage: Eukaryota > Metazoa > Chordata > Mammalia > Chiroptera > Pteropodidae > Pteropus > Pteropus vampyrus. Next base: position 297,343 of record NW_011888846.1, on the reverse strand, counting down.
ATCGTCTGTTTTGAAAGACTTCTAAATTGATAGAATTTATGATTTCCATTAGTGGTTCTTTTAAAAATTGTCTCACAAATATCTCAGATCTGATCTCTATTTGGAAAAGCACATCACACTGATGTGCATAATTTTTTATAGAGATATTTTTATTTTTTAAGACTTTTTAAATTTTTCAATTACAGTCGACATTCAGTATTATTTTATGTTAGTTTCAGGTATACAGCCTAGTGCTTAGACATTTATATAATTTACAGAGTGATTCCTCCTGATTAGTCTAGTACCTACCTGGTACCATATATAGTTATTACTATATTATTGACTATATTCCCTAAAGCATAATTATTTAAATGACAGAGGTAGTTTTATGACAAACTAGTATATTATAAACTGATAACCATAGTATAAAAAAAATTGGAAAACGGAACTAAAAAAATCACCCACAATTTCAATGCCCTAATGCAACTTTTACTATTATTTTAGTGAACATTTTCGGTTTATTTTCACCTGAATATATTTTGACTAATAACTTTTTACAGCATTATACATAGACACATATAAATGAATTATTACAAAGTGAACACGTCCTGTAATGCCATCCAGAGAAAGAACATTAACAACACCCTAGAATCCACATGTTTGTCTTCCTCTTCGTCCTCCTCTCCTCAAAGAATTACTGCCCCACCTTCTAAAGCCAGGGGTTGTCTGTTTTTAAATTTTATGTTCTCCTGCTCTGCTCTGTATCGCGGGGAATCACATTTCCCAGGCTCCTTTGCTAACTGCTCCTGTAACGTTTATCCGAATGGGAAGCGATGGCAAAGATCGGAGGGTGGAAGGAAGGAAGAAGCCAAGGTATTTTTCTCTTTCTCATTCTGCTTCAGGTGATCTCTCAACGGTCACTGTGCCTTCTCTGTGGCTCTAGCTCCTACTGGATGCCTCTCTCCTGTGTAGTCCCAGATCTTACTGCATGACCTTGGCCTCTAGGCTCTGGTAAGAGGTCTCCATCCCAGTGTCTTTACTAATACCCGGGCTGCTACCCTATCTATGGCTGAGAGTCTTCTCAGTGCCTTCATCACCTACATAACCAATTCTTTAAAGTCCTTTTGTTCATAGGTCTTAGAGTGGTTTCCAGTTCTTGAATGAACCCTATTATTATACTCTACAAAATACATTTTCTGACCAAGGTATATTATTAAGAACATGTTACATAGTTATTCTGAAAAGAGATCCAAAAAGAGGGACGCAATAAGGTGGAGGTTAATTTTAATACTTGAGAAGGCTGTGGGTTGATTTTCATTCTATTATAAACCTCAGAAGCCCCAAATCGATGTTTGCCAAATAGGAAAAAAAGAAATACATCGGTATTTAGGGGAAGGAAATGTTATTTTTAAGAATCTAAGCTACATATTTAAAACAATAGAATTGCTTAAAAAAGAAAACCTTAAGAAAATAGAAAAATAAGCCAGTTTCCTCTGAAATACTGCAAATATATATGGGGCACCTTCTATGTGCTAAGTAAGTATTATGAAGCATACAAAGATAAATAAGACAAAAATAATTCAAAAGATAGAACATAGGAAGAAAAAACTGTACACGTCTGAGGATGAAGTCCATGTGTAAGACCACCCTTTACTTCAGTTAAATTTAACTAGAATTTATGTAACACCTATTTTGTTTTATCATGGAATCAGAACACAGATTTAATATTAGAATACTAGTGATATAATACTGATTTCATCTTCTACTACTTTCCCATTTGCTCCCTCCATTCCTGCTCACTGAACAAGTTAAGCATGCGACAGAGGCAATGGGAAATAATACGTAAAAACACAATACATAAAATACAAATAATGAGACATAAAAACAACATATATTAATGATAATGGGTGCCAGCTTCCTCATATTTTGGGGAAGGGGGTTATAGACAAGGAAAGGGAGAAAACTAGAATGAGCATTTTGTTTTGGATTGGAATTAGAAATATTGGTGTGAACTCATGGATTTCAGTGTTGTAGATAGATATGAAAATAAATATAGACATAAGACACACACATTCCCTAATTCTGGTCTAGAGTAGCAACACTCCCAATAGCAATGAGCACACCAACTATTCAGAAGTTGGCTTCTGAATACCATTCTTCACTAAAAGGAATGAAATAAAAAGGAATAAAAATGGCTGGTTCCAGAGTTAGTACAGGGAAAGTAAAAGACAAGCCTGGAATATTTTATTGCTCCAGACAGAAAGATAATACTCAAAAGATGATGGGTACGTGTCAGAAGGAGACAGAAGTCAATTTGAAGAGCATTCCCTTTGGCCAAAGTGGGTACTATGTGAACAACAAGATAATGCCTGTAATAGGATATGAATCCATGACGCTACACTAACATAAATGAATAAATTGAAGGTTTGGCGAAACTTTACATGGTTTCAAAGTATCACTTTATAAAATACTTATTAATGACAAAGAGAAAAGGAGTACTAAGGAAATCTCAGACAAATCCAAGTTGAAGGACATTCTGTAAACTAACTTGCCAATAATTCTCAAAAATATCAAGATCATAAAAATCAAGGAAAGACTAAAGAACCGTTTGGTACTGAAGGAGTCTCAGGAGACATCACAAGTAAATGTAACAGGTGGTTCTGGATTGAATCTGTTTCCTATAAAGGAGATCCTAAGTGTTAATTTCCTGAGTTTATGGTTGTATTATGGTTATGAATTCATAAAGTATTCCTAGTGCTAGGGCATCAAGGCAGCAATTTGGGTCTCAAATGACTTAGGAAAAAGTAAGGCCACCCTTTACGTTGTAGTATATTTGCAACCTTTCTCTTAAGTTTGAGGTGATATCAAAATAATAGGTTTGCAGAATGAAGGAATACATCTCTCACAATTCTCTGGGTCAGGAATTCAGGCTGAACTCTGCTGGACAGTTTTTGTGCTTCATGCAGCCAAAGCTGGGGTCACTTAGCTACACTCAACTAGAAATTGGGCTAGAAGTTCCAAAAAAGCTTCACTCTCCACCTGGCTCTTCTGTGCTCGTCCGTGTGGCCACTTCTCTCTACACGGTGGCTCATCACTCAGGAGTCTAACCTGAGCTGTCAACCTGATGGCTCGATTCCCAGAGCAGCAGAAGAAACAGCCAGGCTGATATACTTTAACAACAACAAAAGTAAAAATAGATTATAGATACTCTTTTCTTCTAATTGCACCTCCTTTTTTAACCTTTCCAATTAACACCATGTGATCTACAAATTCTTCCTGGGATGAAGTGAAAATAGTAACATAAGCACATGCATTTCATGACCTTCCCTTCCAAACATCTACCAAAATAGTTTGGCAAATATAAAATGGATATATTTGCCTAACCCTGGAAAATAAAGGCCTATCCCACCTACATATCTCTAGACTCAAGGAATTTTCACTGAGCTAACATAAGCAAGAAAAAGGAGCAGCAACCTAGGAGAGGCAGGGAGAATGGCTTTAACTCATTCTTTTGGCTCACTAGGAGAACTGGCTGGTCCACGATTACTTATTAGTCTCCCCACCCAGGTGGAAGCCTCTTTGCAGGTATGCCCCCAGCGAAATACCGGGCCTGTCCACTGACAAATAAGAAGTCCGCTTGGGGACTCGCTCCAGGGAGTTCAGTCTGTGTAGCCACAGGCTCTGCTCCTGCTCTCAGGAAACAAACTGAGAATGAGAAAGAAAAATATATTTTAAACAAACCAAGTTAAGATAGATTACAATTGAATGGGCACCAAATTATGGAAAATTAAATGTGTGAATTAGGTCTTGGTCAGTTATTCCATAATAGAAAACAAAAAGGCCAATGGAAATTATTAGATAAAAGATAAACACATAGAGGTTGATGTAAA